>NC_059440.1:6934470-7234470 GCF_021028975.2 Sphaerodactylus townsendi | reverse complement strand
GGTCAGCTGCACCAAGGCTGGCCCCTCCCCGCCTTCCCCCAAGGCAGGCAGGCAGGCAGGCAGCCCGCCCCCAGCCCTTTATCACTTCAAAACAAAGTCGTTCTAAGAAAACCCCTGGCGGAAAGAGAACAGGAAGTTCGAGAGCAAGGATGGCCAGGCCCCCTCGTTTGTTTGCTCAAGCCACCGAAGGGACAGGGGATTGGGAAAGAAAACAGCTTATGTAAGCAGCTCCCAGACAGTCAATAAAACCAGCCCAAGAACCACACCTGGTGAGCACCACAGAAAATCACGGCTTTCCCTCAAGCGAGGAGAGTGTAAACGCCCTCTTTGGGGCTCTCGTACCCTGGGCTTGCTATCTGAACATGCAGGGAACACCCACTGATCATTTCTGCGTGCGCACACAATGGGAAACAAGTACGAAGGCAGTAGTGTAGCGCCAAGGGGACAGGGGGTGGGATGCACCAGGCGCGTGCCGGGATGGAGACATTCCGGGGCAGGGCAGGGGCGCGGGGCACATGCGTGTCCCGGGCACAGTCCCCCCACCGCTCCGGCCCTGTACTGGGGTGATGTGCTAAGTCAGCGATGGCGAACCTATGGCACGGGTGCCAGAGGTGGCACTCAGAGCCCTTTCTGTGGGCACGTGTGCACAGAGTCTGTCATGTGGAGGGGTGGAAAATCACCCACCCACCCACACACATACATCTAGGCTGGCCTGGGCGTAATCGTTTTACCTGGGAGTAAGCTCAGTTGCTGGCAATGGGGCTTGCTTCTGAGTAAACCCTCCTAGGGTCATGATTCACCTATTTGAAGCATTGCACGGTTGCTTCACCAAGCTTACTCCCGAGTAACGCATTTCTAAACTAAACCCTCAATATTCAGATTAAATTGCCGTGTTGGCACTTTGCGATAAATAAGTGGGTTTTGGGTTGCAATTTGGACACTCGGTCTCAAAAAGGTTCGCCATCACTGCGCTAAGTGAATATATATTGTAGGAATGGAAGCGGTGAAGCAGTCACCTTGCCCCCAAAAGTTGAGGAGTCTCAGGATACTGATGCCAGAGTGAAAAAAGAGTGCTGCTCCTGAGATAGAGAAGTCTGGAGTCAAAACCACAGTGGCTCTGGGAAATCCGCTATTGGCTCAACTTTTCCCACAGAGGAAAAACCACAAGGGAGGGCAGGGAGACACGAAGTGCGAAACATGCATCAATATAAAACCACAGGCAGAAGATGCTTTGATGCTTAAAAGTTCTCCAGGTCTGTTACACAAATAGAGTTTTGCGAGAACGTCTCAGAGCGATTAGTTTTTATTCTAAACGAAGGCCCCTTTGCCTCCCAAAACGTGTGTTTCAAAGAACCTTCCCAGTCTGCTGCTGATGCCGCTACCCAAGAACACACCAGAAGACCTTCTGAGGCCCCCCTGACTGAGCACGCAGTGTCTGGCAGCAGCCACTGCAATCCACATGTGAGGAATGAAGGCGAGTCCCCTCCCATGCACTGTTTCCACCCAATCTGGCAAGCTGCCATTTAAAGACCTCTCCTCTAGGAACTGGCCTCAGGCCTCTATAATTCAATTCAATAAGCCTTTATTGGCATATACACGATAGTATAAAAATACAGTTCCAGTTAAAAAGTGAATAGTAAAAAACTTTGCGTTTGTCATACATTCAGTTTACAAACTTCTGACAAAAACTTTGCCACTATAAGGCAACAATGAAGATCCTGACAATTTAAAAGCGTAACTACTTTATCTGATTCAGTATAATCAATCATAGAGTCTATAGCTTGGGATAACAGACTGGATCGGAGTTCTTGGTGCAATAAGCAGTTCAGGAGAATGTGTGGGATGGAATCCAGCTGTCCTATGTTACAGGGACAGAACCTCTTATCGCTTGGAAGACCTTTAAGTCTTCCTCTATGTAGTGGAGATGGCATGATGTTAAATCTAGCCAGCATATAGGCTCTCCTGCGTATGGGATTTGGGAGAGCTGTAATATAATATGCTGGGTATCCCTGCGTGAAAGGAATTGACATATTCGTTGGTGAACAAGATTTATTTGCCAAGCTCTGCAGTTGTTGATAGTCCATTGCTAACAGCCTCTCTTTGATGAGGGCAAAAGTTTCAGTAAAGGTTAGCATATTGAAGGAGTCACTGTCATAACCCATCTATAATACAAGCAAGGACAGTCAAGCCACAGCTTGATCAGGGCTGAGTTAAGGCCCCTCCTTCAGAATGTTTCCGCAGTTATACACCCCCTGCTAGAAAAGGGTCGACGCTACCAGTGGCGTATCACCCATTGGGCAAACCGGGCAGCTGACCAAGATGCAGGGATTTAGTCACGTGGGGGCGGCCTGATTTCTAGCCCCGCCCACTCTCTACGGTAGCCCACAAGCAAGGCGGGATGAGCAAGAAGTTTCCCACTGTTAAAGAGGACGATCCACCGCCCCCAGAGCAACCCAATCCCCAGAGGGCAGAGCAACCTCCGCCCATTGGGGGGGCATAAAACTCAGGTTTTGCCCAGGGCGCGTTTCCCTAGGTACGTCACTGGACGCTACCATTTATGCCCATAGACACCCCTTTTCTTGCCACTGTGCCCTGCTCCTTTTCCTAAAGGTACAGGACATTTCCCCAACTTTTGGTGTGGAGAAAAATGAAGAAAATGGGATTCAACTCTGCTGCCCCAAGGAACTGCGAAACATGAACCACCGAGAGTGAATTCATTTAAGCAAGGATGCTGATTTAGAGGAGGAGAAGAACTGGCCATGCCAGCAGGGGCTGATGGGAATTGTAGTCCATTAACATCTGAAGCGCCACAGTTGGACACCCTGGTCTACTCAAATTGGCAGGGGCTCTCCAGCATCTTGGTCTCCCGTAAACGTCTTTCCCAGATCTGCTACCAGAGATCCATTTTAATTAGAGACGGCGTGCAATGAACCCAGAGCCATTCACATGCAAAGATCGTGCTCCGCCAATTGACCTTCGGCCAAATCATAGATCGCACAAATAAAAAAAGTTTAATCGCAGCTCTTAAAAACAATTCCCCAGAAATGTTCCAGATCACCCTTTGGCATCTGGGTAAAACACCTGATTCATTTCAAAAGTTCAATATCGCCTGAGCTGCCCATTTGGAGGCTCTCAGTGTTTGCTCTGCTGACTAAGCACTCGCTGAAAAATTCTTCCCAGCCAGAAAGCAGCCCAGCTCTGTCCCAGAGAGTCCCTGTGGCAGAAAAAAGCAGTTTTTGCCAGAAAAGAGATTACATCTGGCTCTGCATTATGTACTAAAGCAAGAAAACTTGGTCAGCACTTTTCCAGCAGAGTCATTGTCAACCCCCACTCCTTCAGCACAGCTTAGAAACAGTCCAACTGGGGAAGTTTTGGAGATTCAATGCTGCAGGGAAGGACTGAATTTGGAACAGATGGGAGGTAGATGAATAAATCCTGAGATGTTTTGGGGCACAGGGAGGCAGGTGGCCCCTGAAGGATGAGCTCGCAAGATCTCCGGTTGCACAGCCAGACGAGAATGAAAGAAGGAGAGAGTGGCACTGAATTGAGGTTGAGTTGTGGTGGAGTTTTCCAGGGAGCCAGCAATTGTTGGTCTGGTAAAGATCTGTTCCCTGAAGTTTGCGGCTTCTGCATCTGTGGCTGGCATCCTCAGAGGTGCATCACAGAGAGAAGTGTGTTACACACCGTGATACACCTCTGAAGATGCCAGCCACAGATGCAGGCGAAACTTTAGGAACAAGATCTACCAGACCACGGACACGCAGCCCGGAAAACCCACCACAACCAGTTGAATCCGGCCATTTGGTCACACTGGTGCTTTTAAAAAAACCAATTAAAGAATCACGCCTCCTAACCAAGATAATTTATTCCTCCCGCATCAGCTTTAGGGTGATGGTGCTAAAATCCAACACGCTTACCCTCCACACATCAAGAATTCACTTGAGGCCCGTCTGCCAGCAGCTGCCAGAGGCATATCATCTAGAAAGAAAAATCACAAGCGTTAAGCACAAGAGGAGACCACAGACAGCGAGCGCGCCAGAGAATCAACTTCAGCTAATGCCAAATATTCAAGGAATACTCCACAAGAGCTTCTCTTAGGAAGCTGGCCAAATCAGCGTTCACTTTGGCCTATAACCATCATCAGGAGGATCCAGCAACAGATGCTGATATAAAGAAAACAATCCTGTAGGTGTGACAACTTCCCCACGTTCCCTTGAGCATTCAGAATGGGCTACAAGGCAGAACATAGCAGCTGGGATCCACAATCCAAAGGCAAGAAGCACGGATCAGATGAAGAACTTCCCGGGAGAATACTAGAATCAGGAGGCATGCATTCAAAATGCTGGGGGGAAGAATTAGGACTAATAGAAGGAAACACTTCTTCACGCAACGTGTGATTGGTGTTTGGAATATGCTGCCACAGGAGGTGGTGATGGCCACTGACCTGGATAGCTTTAAAAGGGGCTTGGACAGATTGATGGAGGAGAAGTCGATCTATGGCTACCAATCTTGATCCTCCTGGATCTGAGATTGCAAATGTCTTAGCAGATCAGGTGCTCGGGAGCAGCAGCAGCAGCAGGCCCTTGCTTTCACATCCTGCATGTGAGCTCCCAAAGGCACCTGGTGGGCCACTGCGAGTAGCAGAGTGCTGGACTAGATGGACTCTGGTCTGATCCAGCAGGTTCTTTCTTATGCTCTTAAGGCAGGGGTCTTCAAACTATGGCCCTCCAGATGTTCATAGACTACAATTCCCATGAGCCCTACCCCTTGGCCATGCTGGCAGAGGCTGATGGGAATTGTAGTCCGTGAACATCTGGAGGACCATAGTTTGAAGACCCCTGTCTTAAGGAAAGCAATGCTGGCTGCTCTCCCCGCCAGCTGCAACCTTTGTGCCACTCTGGATGGTCCGCCAACTTTCAGAGTTAAGCACTTCTGCGTGGTTGGCGTTTAATTCAGGGGCAGGTGTTTTATTTGTTTTTAACTACTAACCCACACGCACAAAGCACACATGCAGGAATATTCAAACCAAAGAAGAAGCTGTGTAGATCATTCCTCTGATTCCTCAGGAGGAAGCCAGCTCCTTTTCAATATTTAGGTTTTATTAAAATGAAGTTAGCTGGGTAAATACAGGACATATGACGGGGGTAGGGGTGAATCTCTTATGTTAAATGCTGCTTCAGGAATGCTTGTGTGTTGTGATGCTCTTCCAAGGGAATCCTCCCCCCTACTTCCCTCCCACTATAGCGTTTAATCTTTTGAAACAACTGGACAATCTTTGCTCTTTGAAAACTGAAAATGAAGAGAAAGTCAGAACGAAAAAGAACAAAAGACAAGAATGAATGAAGAACAAATGAAAGAACAAAAAAACCAAAATCACTCTCAAACGAAAGAACAAAAAAACCAAAATCACTCTCAAAACCAAGCTTCCTGACCCTTTGCAACAAACTAAGTGCACATTTGGACTAAATAATACTTTAATTTTGGGGAAGAAAAATCAGAATTTCTCTCTCAAACTAAGAGCGGCTAAGAGTTGCACTCGTCAGTATCCAAGTCTTACATGATTGGTCGGAGGTGATGTTGTGCGGGACAAGGACAAAGTCGTCTGTGTCACAAGAGGAGTTCTTGCTACTGGTGCTGGCAGAATCTTTGGAGACCTGAAGATAGTTTGGAGGCCCCAAGGGAGGTGAAGACAGGTTGTCTTCTTGGATGTGCTGCATATCTGGGAGAGACTGAAGAGAAGACAGCAAGTCCAGGAGGGTTGAGGACACAGATTGATGCTTGCACACATGTAAAGGTGCCCCTGTGCTAGACATGTGCCTTTCAGGCACACCCGACCCCTTGCTATGTTGCCTGGCCATTAAGTCAGCAAAGAAATGTGCATCTTCTTAGTACTAATATCCAAAAGTTGGTCCAGGACAGAAACAGTTTCTATACTTTTTTTCTACAGGCTTCTGTCCCCACCCCCCCTAAAATTCACCACTGACTCCATCCCCAAAAAAAGAGTTGGGTTTTTTACCTATTTTTATCTACCAAAAGAAGTCTCAAAGTTGCTCACAATCATATTTATTTTATTAGATTAGATTTCGCAGACAGCCTCATCCCCAAAGGGCTCTAGGCGGTTCACAATACGGTAAAGACCAATACATTACTAAAAAAACATCTAAAACATTTAAAATTCAATATGCAGCAATAATAACAAACTAAACCCATGTTTGTGTTTGTGGCGCCCGGTCTTAGGGCCAGTCTTACGGCTAGGGAGGGGCTGGCAGCGCCCAAAGATGTAGCCAGCATGGGCATTTCTGGATGACAAACCATGGCGGGGGCTCACAAGGGGGCAGCCAATCCGTGGCCAGCCTCACCAAATTCCTCACCAATCCCCGGCCAGCCTCACCAATTTCCCTCCTCTCCCCGCAACGGACACCCTGTGAGGTAGGTGAGGCTGAGAAAGTTCGAAGTGAGCTATGACAAATCCGATTCAACAGATAAGAATCGGCCGCTTATATGGAGGAGGATCACTGTCCCTGCTCCTTATTTAATTTATCTGGGTAACAAAGAGCTAAGGAGAGCTTTTACTCTTGCAAGAAGTGCACATTTACCTTCTGCTGTCTTAGAAGGGAAATATCAAAAGATACCTTACACTGCAAGGTTATGTTCTTGCTCTCTGAATTCTGTAGAAACTATAGAGCATATGTTATTAAAGTGTCCCCTTTATGAGGAGGTAAGGAAAAAATGCCTGTCACATCTACTACACAAAACGACATATTGTCCTGATAAAGATGGTTGTGAAAAACTATTACAAGATAAGAAGGAGAATATTACTAAATGGGTAGCAAAATTCTGTCTATTCATTATGAAAAAGAAAAAAATGATCTGAATATGGTATCCCCCTTAGATATTTTTGTTTTGTTTAGTATTTTTATGCTGTTTGGTGTGTTTACAAAGTATAATGATATATAGATGGATAGTGCTGGAATACGGGAGAGAGATCTGCATTCTTGTTTTGTTGTAGATATTTTGGAGATTTGTGATATATCTGGTCATTGACTGTAAAAAAAGTCTTCTTCTTCTATATGGAGGAGGGGGCAATCAAACCGGTTCTCCAGTTTAGAGTCTGCTCCTCTTAACCACTTCACTTGACCACCGGACAGCTGCAGCCTTGGAGGCAGAGAACGCTCTCCAGTATTTTGTCAGAGTGATTGACGCAGAGGCGAAAGGCAGACAATCCAGACGGGAAGCTGGGCTACCAAGTCGCAGGGGACAGCAAAACAACGCCAGCCCCAGTGCAAGCAGGGAGGAACCGGTCCAGAAGCCCCCGCTGCACGTCCCACTGTGGCTCATCCAGGCAGAACGGCTGCTCAGCCTGATCATTAAAAATTAAATGCGGGAAGAAGAAAACCTTTACAAAACTGCTAGGCTCAGCAATCGCAGCAAGGGTGGTGCAGAGAACCCACAGCCTTTTCCAAATCAAAAGAGCACTTACTGGGGGGGAAGCAAACCGGCATGAAGGAGAACTACTACAGGAACTACCGGAAACGGAGCCGGTGTACGTCGGCACCGGCACGGGGCAAGCTGAGGAGAGAAAGAGGGAGTGGAATAAATACTGAGAAATTAACATTTCAACACGCACTGACAAACCCCGAAGAGACTTTCTCAATGGACGTGTTTCCCGATTCCGCCCTCTCCCCACATGCAGCACAAAACAGGCTTCCAGCAACTCTTAAACACAGGGAACCCAGGATCTGCATCGCATTCTATCTGTTGAGCATATTTTAAGACTCAGAGCAGAGGGCCTAAATTCTGGCGCTTGGGGTTTTCTGGGTATTGTGGGTTTTCCAGGCTCTGTGACTGTGGCATGACAGTTTTCGCTCCTAACGTTTCGACTGCAAACGCAGGCAAAACATTAGGAGCTAAAACTACCAGGCTACGCTCACACAGCTCCAGAAAACCTACAACAACCCAGAAAACCTACAACATTTCGGCCATGAAAGCCTTCAACAATCCATTGGGCTTTTTCGTTTGTTTCAAAGAACTCATCCCCCTCCCCTCCACCAAAAAAGGAGGGAGCCGAAGAAACAACTCCAGACTTACATTTTTTGACAGTTGAAACCTGATCGAGGAAGGGGTGGCCGAAGAAGGCATCTGCAAGACAGAAAACGCAAACCACAAGATGTATCAGCCTTCAGGGTTGCAGACACGGCTGGGAGGCAGGGGACGGCCGCTGCTTGTATTTGCGCCCAATCAATACCCTTCGCAGCCAGGACCTCAAAGAGCTTATGAAAGATTAAAGCCTTCCCGAGTACGTGTTGCTATTATCCTTGGCAAAGACGCGCGATCCATCATTTTAAAGATGCAGCTAACTACAGCAATCCAAGACAGGTACTTAAGAGTCATCCCATTCCGCCCCGCCCCACCCCCTCTTTAAAGAAAATAGCTTGGCTTTGGGTCAGAGGCGTAGCTAGGGAAAATGGAGCCCGGTGCAAAATCTGAGTTTTTTGGGTTTTTTTAGTGTTTTTTCCAGTTTTAGGCCTGCAGGGGGTGCAGTTTTTAGGCTAGCACAGGGGTCTGCAACCGGCGGCTCTCCAGATGTTCATGGACTACAATTCCCATTAGCCCCTGCCAGCAATTGGCCATGCTGGCAGGGGGTGATGGGATTTGTAGTCCATGAACATCTGGCTTTAAATTCTGAACCTCAAACTTCTTCTAGCTATCCTAATTTCAGGGTATCTTTAGGAGACTATCCTGATGATACCACCCAGGTATCTTTTAGTAAGCAAGTGTACTTTATTGTTTTATTGTGTATCTGAAAATGTACCTTATGATTTTGTACTCACTGCATGCTTTTAAAGCTATTGTTTTACCACCTTTCTAAAAAAAAATTTTTTTGTTTGCTTTGTTTTGAGAATTTGTTCCAGAACCCAGGATTGGCATTGCTACAGGGCCTGAATAGGGCTTTGACAGGCTGTGATCCAGTGAAGGTGGCGTTCTGTACTCTGTTCCACATATAGAAGAAGAACAGTTTGGATTTAGACCCCACCTTTCTCTCCTGTACTGAGACTCAAGGTGGCTTACAAGCTCCTTTCCCTTCCTCTCCCCACAACAGACACCTTGTGAGCAGTGGTGGGATCCAAAAATTTTAGTAACAGGTTCCCATGGTGGTGGGATTCAAACTGTGGCGTAGCGCCAATGGGGCTGGGCGGGGCACGATGGGGGTGTGGCCGGGCATTCCAGGGGCGGGACATTCCTGGGCGGGGCTGTGGCAAGGATGCAGCCGCTGCATCGGTCCTTGGGCGGGAAATGAATGCACGCAGGCCCAGGCTGCCACGCACGCCGGTGCACCTCCTGCTAGACTGCTTCAAGTTCTGCGTGCTACTGCTGAGAGGAGGGGCGTAACTAAGACAAAAATCCCGTGGCAAAATCACCAATTAGTAACCGCCTCTCGGCACACACAAATAATTAGTAACCTACGCTCGGGAACCTGTGAGAACCTGCTGGATCCCACCTCTGCTTGTGAGGCAGGTGGGGCTGAGAGAGTTCTGAGAGAACTGTGACTAGCCCAAGGTCACCCAGCAGAAATGTAGAAGTGCAGAAACACATCTGGTTCACCAGATAAGCCTCTGCCACTCAGGTGGAGGAGTGAGGAATCAAGCCCGGTTCTCCAGATTAGAAACCACCTGCTCTTAACCACTACACCACACTGGCTCTTGAGACATTTAGGCCCATATACAAACATATCTCTAATGAAAGGGGGGAGACTCCCCATCCCACAAAGAAACAGATTTTTTGCATTAATGTCACTCAAGTTTCTTGATGCTGGCATCGAAGCACAGAAAACACACACATGCACAGCCCAGCCCCTTGGACAGGGATGGGTGAATTTCCTGAGCTTTAAGAAAACACAAACAAAATTCTTCTCCTGAGTAGGGCCTGGTGCCAGAGATGGCCAGCAGGAACTAACACTTGAGCAATTCCCACAGCCGCCGTCAAACACCCTGAACCCTGGAAGGCGGGGTGCTTCCCTCCCTCCACCCCCAGAGGTTATGTAGAACTTCCTGGGAAAGTCACCAAGGACCAAAGCACAAGGGGGGTGGAGAAGTTACAGCCTCCCACATACCACCCTTTACAACAACAGCCTGTGTTTGTACACAGCTCGCGCAGGTACTGATACAATCAGCATGGAAGCGTGAAGCTCTGAGCAAACAGTAGCTAGTGGCGAACAGAGTACACACATCAAGCTCAGCCAGCTCATGAGAGTTCTTATTCTCAGAGGAGGAACCAAGGATCAACAGCTTCGGCATGCTGGGGCAGAACGTGGTGTTCTGCGACCCAGAAGGGTCAGTTCTAGCCCCAGCCCCGCCTGTCTCCTGGGGTTAGAACATGCTGTTCCGTGGCCACAAGCAGAGTGCTGAACGGCCAGAGGCAAGCACAACAAACCTGCTTCAAGGAGCCACAGCCTTCTCCCGAGTTATTGATTAATTTCCACTTGGCAATCAACAGGACATGTTGCCAAATCCTTGCACGGATACCCAAACCGAGTGTTAATAGGACACAAGGAAGGGACAATGAGGTGTCTTGTTCTGGCTTTCCAAACCACTTCTGGCTTCCTTAGAATGATCGAGAGTCTTTCCTTGTCCTCCCAGATACATGAACTCTGTTCTCATTTTACAGGTGAAGAACTGAGGATGAGGAAAGCTTGGCTCAGAGCCAGTCAGCAAGCACACCAGGGCTGTTCTTAATCCGTTCCATCCAGAGAACTGCACCCATTCACATTGCTGAGCTGATCCCAGAGCAATACAGAGGATCCCAGGGCATCCCTGGGATACATGGACAGTTCACACGGGAGAATCAGCTGCTCTGGCCGAGGCTTATTCTCATCTATGCGCATGCATGCTGCAACACTGCCACTGCCTTGTGGCTGCCCCCTGCAAAGGAAGACCAGGAGTGATTTATACAGAGAGGTGTCAAAGATTTTCTAGAAGGCAGCTTGAAAACCTGTTCTGGGCAATTCCCCAGGTCAGAGGCGTAGCTGGGCCAAACTGCGCCCAGTGCGCAGTGTGTTCCCCCCCAAATGGTTGTGAGCCCCAAGGTCTCCTAGGAACTGTAGTTCCTCAGGCCGTGTTTGAGCCTGAACTGTAAATAGGTCGCTTTTTTCAGCCTGAAAAAATACTAGAAAAAGAAAAGAAACTAAGGTAAATGTGGGAAGAAGGGGGGGGTGGCCCAGGGGGTTGCGAGGAAAAGTGGGAGGGGCCAGGGGTGATTTTCCGCCCCCCCCAGGCGTGCGTCCAGTGCGCAACACCCCCCCGGTCCCCTTGCCACTCCGCCACTGCCCCAGGTCAATGAACAAGAAGCAGCAAAAGTTCACAGACAGAAGGGCTACTGCTGAAGACCCTTGCACTATAGTTAACAGTATCAAAACTGGATTTGGAAAGGCCAGGTTAAAAACCACGCCACGGAGCTATGAAGCTCACAGGGCAGTCGTAGGCAAGTTACACACATTCTTCCTCCCAGGATAAAATGGGAAAGGAAAAACCCCACGCACGCCAGCTGGAGGCTTCCTATCAGAAAGGGAGATTATAAACTCAGCAGCTAAAGGCAAAGCATGTACAGGCCCTCAGAAGGGAACAGCAAACATATCTGTACAAAGTAAGGTCAGGGAAGATAACGTATTTCTGGAAAGCCACGCAATCCATCAGAAGCTGGAAAGATGAAGCAAATCTGTCTCTTTCCAGGGAAAGCCCAAGAGACAGTGGCTGTAACGGCACAGCACCAATACAACGTGCTTGTGGGAAGATCCCATCCTGGTGCAATGCTGCAGCACTTCCATGCACCACCGCTGCCCCCGCCCCCTCCCTCGGCAGCAAGCACTGCAAGCTGGTCTTGTGAGGGCCTTTCGAATCGAAGCCTGCTAACGGGCGATCTGCAAATGACAGAGGAAGAGCCCGCTGGAAGCGCTAACGGTTGTCGAAGGATCTTGCAAGGGGAAAGGAAAAGGCATCGATGGGATTTTTTTTTTTACACTGGTGTTAAAATGAGACCACATGCACAAAAACAGAAACACTACTCTGAACTTTAGCAAATTCAGAAGGGGGAAAAAAGGGGGATAATTCTGCACCTAGTATCTGTGGTGAGAAAAGCCCTAGTTTGTAAACCACACAGGTTCTGCAGAAAATTAAGCACACTTCCATGGGAAAGCTCACACTTACTTTGCATACATTTGTGCAGCTCTTTGGCAAAAAGCTGTGAAGCCCTGCCACTCCCACCCCCAACCTGGTGATTCTGCTCCAATGTCAGGGGGATAGTATCTCAGTGATGGAGATGCAGTCCTAACTGAATGTAACTGCTTGCAACAACAAATTAGTTCTGCTGAAAGATATATGTAACCAGCCTGCTACGTGTAACCAGTAACCATTGCCATTTGGGGCATTCTTTCCTTGATCTTTCCTTTACGGCTTCACATGCTTTGCAGACAACTAGGCTTTCCCCTGACACCCCGGTCCTGTGAGAAAAGAGTTACATTTGTTATCTCGTGGGGCAGGAAGCCAGGTGGCTCTCTATCACTACCTGCTTGTGACCTTGGGGCGCCTTAGTTCCAAAGATTGTTTTTCACAACTTCTTGGGGAAATGAGAGGGGGGCTCGCTTGAGGGGGCTGTGAATGCCAACTTCACCAGAACTGGCTTTTCGAGTGTGGTATTTCAACGCTTGCTCAATAAACACTACTGATCAATAACTCGTTTGTTGGCTAAAAGGTCTGAGACCTAACAGCCTATAATATATTGCAGAGTATCTCACTAAGACTTCCAAATCTAAAACTCTCCATAAAAGCCACACAGCTGCTGAGATGTAGAATAGTATGACTTGCATTGAATGACTGCAGAATCCATACAGGCCTGGCCATGATCCACGGAGCAGGTCTCCTCACGAGTTCCCCACACCCACGTTTTTTGCCAGGAAGCAGAGCTTGATCACACACCTCCCCCATTTCAACGATGATGCAAGGATAAATTTCCTTCAGGAAGGGGGGATTATCATGGTACCCCAAGTCCTGATTCTAGGGTATACAATCATTCATGCATAATCATTCCAGTAAGGAACTATCAAACAGAACCTGTTCCAAGGGGCATGTCACTTAACCCTGTGTTTTCAAAGGTCCCAACACATCCTGGCGAGCTTATCAGGGACTGAGAAAACCTGTTCTGGTAGAGAAGCTATCCCAAAAAATATCAGGAGCAGCAGTGGCATGGTGGTTAAGAGCAGATGCGCTCTAATCTGGAGAACTCGGTTTGATTCCCCACTCTGCCACCTGAGCTGTGGAGGTTTATCTGGGGAACTAGATTAGCCTGTGCACTTCAACACATGCCAGCTGGGTGACCTTGGGCTAGTCACAGTTCTTCGGCGCTCTCTCAGCCCCACCTACCTCACAGGGTGTTTGTTGTGGGGAAGGAAGGGAAAGGAGTTTGGAAGCCAACTCTTCTTCTTCTAGCCACAGTTGGGCATGTGACAGATTAACTCAGGGCTCTAGTACACTCCAAGCAACCTCTGAACACGCAGAACGTTCTAGAGATAAACACAAAAATCTGGAGTACCTTTAAGGACTAACAACTTTGTTTTCAGTAAGATGCTTTCGCAGGTCCAACACATTTTGTCAGAGAGTTATGGGATGGAAAACTGTTCTGGGGATTCTTTATGGAGGCAGGGGGGAGCATCAGTGTAAATTACACTGCAAATCCTCCAAGTGTAATTCTCAGCATTTGGAGAAAAAAAGGCAGAGCTGATGTAGAAAATATAAATCCCATCATAAATCAACCAAATTAGCGGTTAACATAAACTGAGTGGCGAGGGAGGTCAGAAGTTCAGAAAGATAGGGAAATGGTTTAACTGATACTGGTACAGGGTTATAGCCTAATAAAACACGATAACAGCAGCTCCGCAGATGTGCAAGGTATCCTCAAGAGACAACAGCCAAGACACACCTGGAGGGCAGAAATAACTGAAACTCACTACACCGGCGTTGTCAAACTCTGACAGTCCTCCAGATGTTTATGGACTACAGTTCCCATCAGCCCCTGCCAGTAAGGTCATGCTGGCAGGAGCTGATGGGAATTATAGTCCATAAACAGTTGGAGGGCCAGAGTCTGACACCCCTGCACTACACTTCTGGCCATTCTGTTATCCTTTCGGCTCTTAGCAAAGGTGTGCTTTTTCTGGCCCACTGAAACTGCTTTCCTTCCTTTGTCTGTCATCTTGTATGTTTTCTCTAACAATACCTACATGAAAGAGGAGGAGGATCCCAATCTTTTCCTAAAGACATGTGTGGCAAAGAGGGCAGCAACATCCTACTAAAGATAAAGTAGCATATGAACTGAAGAAGAAGAAGAAGAAGAAGAAGAAGAAGAAGAAGAAGAAGAAGAGGAAGAAGAAGAAGAAGAAGAAGAAGAAGAAGAAGAAGAAGAAGAAGAAGAAGAAGAAGAAGAAGAAGAAGAAGAAGAAGAAGAAGAAGAAGAAGAAGAAGAAGAAGAAGAATTGTACCATAATTTGAAAATCCTTTTTCAGTTGGGTTATATTGCTGAGTAGCTTTTCCTCACCTGTGCTGCGGTAACTTCTATATAGTGATCGTATTAAGTTGTTAAATTCAATACAGTAGCTATCAAACCATTCTCTATGACCGTTTACAGCCTTAGATTTGGTCGAGGAGACGGCTTGAAGTTCCCCTGCTAAATTTAAAACTAGTTGTTCAAAGTGATGTATTCCACGTTCTGGTGTGTCAGCCTGTAATATATTCTCTTTTAATTTATTAAATGTAGAAGAGCTAAGTAGTGTTTCTGTAGCAGCTGCCACCTGAGGTGACCATGTTATTTTCTGATGCCTAAAGTTGGTGGGGTCCTCTGTATTAGTCTTTACCTCAAATGAAAAAGTTACACTGAGTGGCAGATGATCACTTAGCAGTAAGTCCCCAACGCTAAAAGATGTGACACACTGGTGTAGATAGGGGGATATTAAGATGTAATCAATCACGCTAGCACCGAGCGAGTTTACCAAGGTAAAGCAATCTGCATTCCTATAGCACTTGAGGCCGTTTAACCATAATTTGTTAAATTTGATGGCAAATTTGATTAACTGGATTCCTGCCGCATTCACGAGAGAGTCCTTTGAGGAGCGAAGAGCTGGGGTTAGAAGAAGCTGTACGAGATCATCCTCCTGATTCAAATGGGCCAAAGTGGTAGAAAGATCCGTACCCACTCTGGCGTTAAAATCACCTACCAGGATCACCTCCGTAGATGGTTGTTTATTTTCTAAATTTTCTACAAATGATGATATCCTACTCCATGTGTTGATTAAGGAGTCTCGTGTCAATCCAGCAGGTATATACAAGTTCACTATAATCATGTGTAGAGCTTCCCCCTCTACCAAAACAGCCTGTGCAAGAGGTGGACATGAGTCAAGAGGAGTTGCTTTGATGCTGTTGGCTACAAATAGTGAAAGTCCTCCAGAATAACGACCAAACTTAGATACTCTTGTAGCAGGAAGAGAGTATTGTTGGTAGCCATTTAAGGAAAGCTCTGAATTGGACCAAGTTTCTTGTAAGGCTATAAACGTAAATTTTTGTAGATAAGTGAAGAAATCACGATTATCGCATTTCTTGATCCATCCGGCTATATTCCACGAGATGAGGGAAATCACATCTCTTCTCTGACTTGGAGATACTTCCCCCCATGCTGTGTTGGTCCCAGATTGGCTAAGAGATTTTGATAAGGGTTGGCGTCACTGAGATTGGTCTATGGTTGTAATTTCGTGGTCATCTTGGACCACACATCCATTACCTTGTAGCCTAATCGGGTCTGGCATGGAGGTATGTGTATCTGAAGCCGTGGAAGAATAGTCAATTATAATCTCTTTGGTGGGGCTTGGCTGAGTTGTATTATCCAAGAAGCTCTTAAATGCATGTATTTCAATCGGTACTTGAATGGAGGTCCCAGATGATCTGTTATTATCTATAACCTGATCTGCCTTCTGAGACGTAGTAACCTCCTTTGACAGAGGGATGCTGATGTTTGGGTGGGCTTCTGTTGATTGAAGTGGGGTCATCCTCAGCTCTTTCAGTTCCTCGAACCAAGATTTCTTTGGAGTTTTTAGGAGAGGTCCTCTTGTCCAGTACATTTGTGGACCTGAGGTCTACCCACCACTGTAAGGGGAGGGTTTGATGATATACATTCTCGCTAGAGAGGTAGTCACTGGATAGGTGTTGGAGTAAGATCAGTATTTGTTGGGAAACAGTGTGTTTCACCGTGAGCTGCTGTGGGTGGCTTTGACACAGGCTCTGGCATTGTAATAGGGTGGTCTGTGTTCTTGGCGAGGTGCAGCCTCAAGGCCTTTGTAGTAGGGCTGGTTGAATAAGGGTTGCCTTTAGCCTGACTGGCGGTCCCCCCTTTACTTATGGGCACACAAATTGCTTCATTAGGAGAGTTATCTGGAGAACAGTAACTTTGAATTGCAGGATTATAGGCAAGTAAGGTTGGGCAAGAAGGGGAATTTCCAGAGCATAATACATCCCCCAAGGCCTCTGGAACAGAATTGGGAGCAGAATTGAGGCGCAAAACATCCTCCACTTCCTCAAGGATATGTTGGTGGGAAGAGTGGATTTCATTCAGGGACATCTCAAGTTGCTTCCACTCATCCGCTAGTTCTTTGATTCCTTTGGTAAAAGCTTCTGAAGAGTGTCCAGTTTTGTTAGGGTTTCCAACAGCAGTCCCCACCTCCCTCACAGGGTGTTTGTTGTGAGGGGGGAAGGGGCAAGGAGATTGTCAGCCCCTTTGAGTCTCCTGCAGGAGAGAAAGGGGGGATATAAATCCAAACTCCTCCTCCTCCTCCTCCTCCTCCTCCTCCTCCTTCTTCTTCTTCTTCTGCTGCTGTTAGAAGAAGGAGGAGGAGGAGGAGGAGGAGGAGGAGGAGGAGGAGGAGGAGGAGGAGGAGGAGGAGAAGAAGACGAGGAGGAGGAGGAGGAGGAGGAGGAGGAGGAGGAGGACAGTTTGGATTTATATCCCGCTTTCCCCAACCATAAGGAGTCTCAGAACGGCTTACAAACTCCTTTCCCTTCCTCTCCCCACAACAGACACCTTGTGGTGCTGAGAGAGGCTGGAAAGAACTGTGACTAGTCCAAGGTCACCCGTTCATATGGAGGAGTGGAGAATAAAATCTACTTGATCAGATTACAGTCTGCTGCTGCTCATGTAGAGGAATGGAAAATCAAATCCACTTCTCCAGCTCTAGAGTCCACTAGTCTTAACCACTACACAAGGGGTGGCCAACCTATGGTGCTCCGGATGTTCATGGACTACAATTCCCACCAGCCCCTGCCAGCATGGCCAATTGGCCATGCTGGCAGGGGCTGATGGGAATTGTAGCCCATGAATATCTGGAGAATCATAGGCTGGCCACCCCGAGGGACAGGGTGATCTCAGCTATTTGGGGGGTGGGCGGGGAAGAAGGTGAGGATGCAGGGGGCATACTGGGTCAGACAGCCAAGGAGGAAGCCAGCTGAGAGAACCCTCAGGCCCAATACGAAGCCAAGATGGTTCACCTGGCCAGATCCACAGCCTCTATGGCAGTGGTGGCGAACCTTTGGCACTCCAGATGTTATGGACTACAATCCCCATCAGCCCCTGCCAGCATAGCCAATTGGACATGCTGGCAGGGGCTGATGGGAATTGTAGTCCATAACATCTGGAGTGCCAAAGGCTCACCACCACTGCTCTATGGCCAGCTGACAAGCTGGAGGAGAATGCTCTGCCCCCTCCCCCTGTGAGGATCTGCCCCATTGGGATGAGGAAGAAGTGAATGTGCTAGAGATTAGCTTGGAGCTTACCCTCCTTCCTTCCTGGGGAGAAGCCCCCTCCCCCTAAGTAGGCAAAAGCGCAAGGCTGTGAGGCCCAACCACACACCACACATTTTAACAACCAGTTCTTCAGGAAGCCTGAAAGATGCCAGAAACTCGTTTCGGAGCGAACTGCTGCTGGAAATGCAAAAACAAAGCGAAGCGCACCCCTTCATCTGCCCATAGAACCCAGGCAAGGATAAATGATTATTTCCCTTGATTTCCCTGCCAAGCTTCGGCTGGTTAGCAACAAATCAAAACAAGCAATTTGTCAGATACCTCCTTGACTAACAATCACAGGGGCCAGATAGACAGCAAGCGCTGCCTGCTATTAATAGTCATCTGGGAAGCTATTTTCAGAGTCCCTCCTTTCTGCTTTCTTCTTAAAATCGTTAACTTGCCAAATGCCGGATTGCGTAAGAATTGGTCAGGCTTTTAATTCCTCCCCCCATGCAATCTACTTCTTCGAAATCCAGGCTTATATAAGCACCAACTGTTTGTCACTTGGCACATGCGGTTGAAGTGTCCATCAACTACCACTGGGTTTGGACCTGCCTGCAGAGCAACGATGGAACAGGCGAGGAAGAAAAAGCCAGCCTGACCACTGGCTCCCCTTTCTTTAGATGACCATTGCTTAAAGAATGTACCAGGGGCTAAAAAGCCATCCAAGAATGCATGAAAGGAACTTTGAAGAACTCTAATCTAGAAATGGAGCATCCAACCAGCTGCATCGCACTTCGAGGAACTCAATTCAAGACAGCTTGGCTGGGATTTTCTCCTACTTGCTTTTTCTGCAACCATGTTTTTTCAAGAGAACAAAGAGATCTGCTTTGCGTATATCGGGGGTTTGCAACCTGCAGCTCTCCAGATGTTCGTGGACTACAATCCCCATCAGCCCTTGCCAGGGGCTGATGGGAATTGTAGTCCATGAACATCTGGAGAGCCGCAGGTTGCGGACCCCTGGCGTATAGGAAGCTGCCTGGTACAAAGTCTGTCATGTCCAACCAGCCCAGGGCTGCCCTTTCCCAGCCTCCTGAAACGGGACATGCCAGGAACAGAACCAGGGAACCCCTGTGTGCAAAGCAGGCAGGCTAATGAGACACGATGATCTGGTCTAGGAAGGCTTGTCGATTTCTGTTCGTATCCATTATGTTTGTCTCCTCCTCCTCCTCTAGGTTAACTTCTACTGGAGTTACCCCATTCTAGCCGCACAACCACCTTTGCGGGACTCAGGACTGAGAGGGAGCGACTGACTCAGGGGTCATCCAACACACTCTGGCCTGGACAGGGATTTGAATTCAAGTGTGCCCAGGCCCTAGCCTGGCACTCCATCCATGCCAACACAGGCCCAGGCCTGGCACTCCATCCATGCCAACACAGGGATCATCTAACTAGCTCTCTGGGACCAACACGTTTTTGAAGATAATCCTATTATTTATTTATTCAATTAAAAAAAACGCTCTACCCCCGAAAGGCTCAGAGTGGTGTACAGCTCAAACAGGAAGACAATAAATGACAGAATATAGAAAAACATACCGAACAACACCATTAAAACTCAAAAAATCAATAAAATCAGTAGCAGCGATATAACCCACCCACAATTTGGTGGATGGCGTCCGGTCCTAACCCCGAGAGGGGACCGGCGAATTGCTGAAGATAAACAGGTGGTACATAGGGCATCAGGACTGAACTTTCTGTGTTAAACAGTTCACACAAAACAGCAAAAAGGCACAACTACACGGGCTTGACTCACCGAAGTCCATTCTGTCTTTCTGGTTTCTCTGCAGCAAGCCCAGCAACAGGTCAGCCAAATAAGCTGATGTCTCCCTGGGAATGCTGTACACAAAGGAGGCGGAAACGTTAGAGGAGGTATTCTCTTAATGCTAAGTATTTACTGACAATATTTATGAATAACAACAATGTCAGTAACAACACATTATAAAGAACATGACTAATACAACTAACTAAATGCAAAGGACAGATAATAACCAATAACCAGCGGTGCTCCAACCTAGACGTACTTACATCAATGAGCATTTACGGAGTCATTATCATATTGCATTTTGAGGTCTGGCAAAACACTTAAAATACTCTAGATTTTTTAAATTATCACACAGAAGTAAAAATGACATAAATTCAATTAAAACAGAACACATATAACAAAGAAGAAGAAGAGGAAGAAGAGTTTGGATTTATATCCCCCCTTTCTCTCCTGCAGGAGACTCAAAGGGGCTTACAATCTCCTTGCCCTTCCCCCCTCACAACAAACACCCTGTGAGGTGGGTGGGGCTGAGAGAGCTCCGAGAAGCTGTGACTAGCCCAAGGTCACCCAGCTGGCATGTGTGGGAGTGCGCAGGCTAATCTGAATTCCCCAGAGAAGCCTCCACAGCTCAGGTGGCAGAGCGGGGAATCAAACCTGGTTCCTCCAGATTAGATACACGAGCTCTTAACCTCCTACGCCACTGCTGCAAGTGAAATACACAATTTCAGTCTAGATTAGATCATGAGGGTGCGGGTTTCAAAGGCCGTCTGTGGATTTGCCACTTTAGACTTCCCAATAAATGCAAACAGGGATGGCTATCTGTTTATGAAATTAGTTGTACAGAACAGATTATTGATAGCTTTGAGGTGGGAAGAGATTTTGTCTAAGATCAAGAGATTCCAGATCTTTGATGTGTGTGTGAAATGCCATCAAGTTGCTTCCAACTCAAGGAAACCCTACGAATCAATGTCTTCCAAAACACGCTAATGTTAGCAGCCTTGTGCAAGCCTTGCAGGCTGGAGGCTGTGGATTCCTTTACAGAATCAGTCCATCTCAGGTTGGGTCTTCCTGCTGCCTTCCCCTTCTCCTAGCGCAGGGGTCTGCAGCCTGTGGCTCTCAAGATGTTCATGGACTACAATTCCCATCAGCCCCTGCCAGCATGGCCAATTGGCCATGCTGGCAGGGGCTGATGGGATTTGTAGTCCATGAACATCTGGACAGCCGTGGGTTGCAGACCCCTGCATGACTGTCCTTTCCAATGACTCTCAAAATGTCTTAAGATAGAACCCTTTTTTAAAACAGAAGGTACTTTTATCTTCCCAAAATGCTGCAACTAGGAGTTCAGCGGCCACCATAAATAACAAAAGACTCTTCACTGGGTGCCTGGTCCTGTTTGTTGACTGTATTTGGCTTAAGACAGGCAACCTGCCTTGAGTCTCAATGAGAAGGCAGACTACAAATTACAGAAATAAATAAATTTTGGGTACTGTTTCATGATCAAACATTCCCAGCAGAAACGGTAGGTGTCGTTATTCTTCGAAACAGTTAAAGAGTACCAAGAAAACACCAGACGCCAAAGACCATCTGCCACACTTTATCAGGTGTTAAAATCCTTGGATACCAAGAACTATTGCAAACCGTTCGCCATACCCACCGTTCACACAATATACCCACCGTTCACACAACCGTTCACACAATATACCCACCTAGGAATCAGATTCCTGTTCTTTTCGTAAAACATTCTTAGATCTTGAGGGCTGTTTGCCTGTTAAAGGAAAAAATGCAGTTTGACAAAAATGTCATTCATTCACCACCACAATTTATGCGGGGAAAAACTCACCAAGAACACATCCCATGACTTCTAGGCAAAGGCCCAGTGCAAGGTGCAAAATGCTGGCTCCTCGCAACCAATTGTGGAGTGTGTGTGTGTGTGTGGTGTGTGGTGTGTGGTGTGTTGGATCTGATGTTGCTTTCCCAACATGTTGGGATGTTGGATCTGATGTTGCTTTCCCAACATCAGATCCTCTGAAGATGCCAGCCACAGATGCAGGCGAAACGTCAGGAGAGAATGCTGCTAGAACACGGCCATACAGCCCGGAAACCACACAGCACCCAAGTGTAAAACCTATTACACTGTTTTAAACCCTTTTGCACCGTTTCCACACCGCTGTTTTTGGCCCACGCGGAATCTGCCTCAGTCTCTAATTCAGCATAAACAATCGCATATGCAGAATTCATCACAGAAAAGCATGATTGCCAACAGGGAGGGAAGAAGGAGATCACATCAGACAGCCAACGCAAGAAGGAGCAAACATCTCCATGGCAGCCTCCCAATTGGCAAACAATGGCTTGCTGCGAACTGCTGTCACGCCTGCACTGAGCCAGTGAAGGTAGGCCAGGAAGCTTCCTGCCTGCTCAGCACCCTCTTTTTCAGAGAGACACTCAACTGGGCTCTACCCCTCACGTGACAGGACACCATTCAGCTGCTCACAGAGGTTGACCAGGAAATACCTGGAAAGGTGGCTTCCCAACCAGGCACTGATAGATCACCGTTCCTATACTCCACAGGTCGGCTTTAGCATCATAGTGCTGTGACATGATCACTTCTGGAGCCTGGAAAGAACAAACCATTTACAGCGGGTTAATGAAAGGGACAATAACTTCTTCTGTGACAGCAGGATCAGGAACCCAACTTGAAGACCCCTGGAACTGTGCCTTGCCACTTAGTCCCAGCACACAGACTTCAGAAACCATTACGATCAGTTCATTTTCAAGTGTGGAATTTTAGAAGAGAAGAAGAAGAGTTTGGATTTATATCCTCCCTTTCTCTCCTGCAGGAGACTCAAAGGGGCTGACAATCTCCTTGCCCTTCCCCCCCTCACAACTAACACCCTGTGAGGTAGGTGGGGCTGAGAGAGCTCTGAGAAGCTGTGACTAGCCCAAGGTCACCCAGCTGGCGTGTGTGGGAGTGCCCAGGCTAATCTGAATTCCCCAGATGAGCCTCCACAGCTCAGGCGGCAGAGCGGGGAATCAAACCCGGTTCCTCTAGATTAGATACACGAGCTCTTAACCTCCTACGCCACTGCTGCTCTGCAACCTTTAGAATAAAGGTTGTCTATTGGGTCAGAAAAAAATATAGACAATATGTAGATGTTCAGGGCTAATTCTCACCCACCCCTTTCTCTTCTTTTTCCCCCACAGGCTACTTTGCCATCCGCTATTTGTCACAAAACAGAGCGCCTGCCAAACACATAACTGGCCAAGCAACACTATGAAAGCAGTAAACGGGCCAGATGGAACACCTGAACCTACTCAAATGTGTGAACCAGTTCAGGGGCAATCCCTCCCCAAAACAGATGCATGGCTGCATGAACTGGCCTAGAGGTATATCAAGTTAAAGGGGAACAGCCAGCCATACCACACAGGCATTCAACCAGCCTCACTTCCAGGACATGGGTCTTTCAATTCTGGGGAGGCCAGGAGAGAAGAATGCTCCTCTTGGAGGAAGAGCAAATGTAGCCAGCTGTGCTCCATACCCTGTCCAAACAGACATCTCATGAGATAGACCTGCTGATTTGAAAGAGCTCCAGTAAGCCTCCTGAAACAGAGCCCTCCCCCAATCTGCAAATGTGCTGACTGGAACAAAGACTGGTGTGGAACTTATAAAGAAGAAGAAGAGAAGAGCTTGGATTTATATCCCCCCCTTTCTCTCCTGCAGGAGACTCAAAGGGGCTTACAATCTCCTTGCCCTTCCCCCCTCACAACAAACACCCTGTGAGGTAGGTGGGGCTGAGAGAGCTCCGAGAAGCTGTGACTGGCCCAAGGTCACCCAGCTGGCGTGTGTGGGAGTGTACAGGCTACTCTGAATTCCCCAGATAAGCCTCCACAGCTCAGGCGGCAGAGCTGGGAATCAAACCCGGTTCCTCCAGATTAGATACATGAGCTCTTAACCTCCTACGCCACTGCTGCTCCTTTAAAGGTAAAGTTTCTCCTTCAGTCCCATCCGATCCTGGGGTACCATTACAAGTAATGATTTTATAGGCAAGCTTCTTTTGTGGGGTAGTTTGCCATTGCTTTCCCCGGCTATTCTTTACCCCCTAGCTATGTGCTAGGTACCCATTTACCGACCAAGAAATGGATGGATGGCTGAGTTGACCATGAGCCAGCTGCCAGGATATCTGACCCACAGGGGGCTCAAACTCCTGACCGTGTGAGTGGCAGTGCAAGCACTTAACCACTACGCCATGCGGCTCCTGAGGAACTTATACATAGCTGTAAAACAACAAAGCGTTCTTTTCAAAGATAGCTCATGTCATTTAATAGTTAATTGTTACGCCTGCTTATTTTACTCACTACAGACCACAGCAAGATTAAGATATGATCACCTCACTAGCTGGTGCAACACAGTTAAGAGACGGAGCAGCATAACCGGAAACTCCCATTCAAATCTTGCCTCTCACAAGGTGGCCTTCAGCCTAGCCCCTGTTCTTTCCATTTCAGTTCCTGCCTGCAATATGGGATCATACTGACATACCTTATAGTACTGCTGTAAGGGTTAATGATATTTATTTATGTTCATGTCTATCCCACTCTACACCTGAAGGTCTCAGGGTGGGTTACAACATGGATATGAACCACTCAACAGTGTCTCCTGTGAGATCGCTAGTTCTAATAATTTGGGGGCAATTAGGAAAGCAGCATAAAAAGCTCACTGAAAGGAAAAAAAGAGGACCTTCTTCCATGCACCTGGGAAATGAAGAAAAATATGATTTTGCCAGTTAACCAAACTGGCAAGGGCAAAGCAGAACAGACTCATAAGGACTGGGCATGCTCCAGGAGACACAGAACGTGGAGAGTGACTTAGAAAAAGACAACAGAGAATTAATTTGCTAAAGCCTCTGAGAGCTTATAGAAACCTAGAGGGGGAAAAGCTCAGGGTAGTGTCTTTGAACCAGAGGTGTCCAACTCTGGAGCTTCACACGTTCATGGACTACAATTCCCACCAGGGGCTGATGGGAATTGTAGTCCATGAACATCTGAAGCACCAGAGTTGGACACCCCTGCTTTAAACTGTTCCCATACATGTGATTCCTTGAGAACCCTTAGCGTGTCAAAGGTAAATAACATTATATTATACCAGCACCAGTAAAGGAAAAATTACAATTCACCACTCACCATATACATAGGAGACCCACAGAGGGTTGCGGCCATCATATTGCTCTGGAGATACCGAGCAAACCCAAAGTCAGCTGATGGGAGAAAAGAATGCAACAGTGATTTGGTTGGATGCCAACAATGCTTAAGCCAAGAACTCTCAGCTTAGCCTACCTCACAAGGTGGTGGTGAGGATAAAACAGAGAAGAAGAGGAGGATGTAAGCTGCTTTGGTCAGCTTAGGACAGGGGTAGGGAACCTGCGGCTCTCAATTGGCCATGCTGGTAGGGGCTGATGGGAATTGTAGTTCCTGAACATCTGGAGAGCCGCAGGTTCCCTACCCCTGGCTTAGGAGATCTCTACCCTCACTTCCTTTATTGTCAATTAGGGAAAAAGAGGTGGTGCTTTGTCAATGAATTCCAGAAATTTAACAAGAATTAAAAGCTATACCCACCACTACCATAGCGGAGGGTCCCACCCACCACCCCAGACATCATCCAATCAAGCTGCTCCTTCCACCTCCAAGCTGAAACTTAAATGACTTGGAATTAACAGGAAAGGAAGCCCATCGGAAGCTAAACAGGTGATGGAGAAAGATGGAAATAAGCCCCGTCAAATTTGCAGAACTCACATCAGGAATGAAATGGGTACCTGAAGCCATTTTACGTGCTAGGCAGGAGGCAAAACCTCCGCTAGCAGACAAACGGCCCAGAGGCGTAACCCAATCACAGCCCTCCAATAAGCATACGTGGCCCTTGCACCTATTTCTCTCATCCCGGTTTTATGCTGAAATGTATGCCGAAATAATGTTATACAATTCAAAGACCTTTATTAGGCATCAAGAGAAAATACAGATAAAACTGTGCAGTAATATGATCCTGAGTTTGACAGGGTAAAACAACTGCTCATAGTTCGTACAGTACCAACTTCAGGAAAATAAGTAAATAAAAAGAGAGCCAGAAACTTATTTTACAATATCGAGCAGGAACTTGGCCACCATTTCCAACTGCCTGGGAACCTCATTGTTCAAGAGGCGGTTCAATTTGGAATATGGAGGGCACAAGTAAGTCGGTGTTGAAAAGAACAAGCTAGGTCTGAGATCTATGAATTTCGGGCAGACTAATAGAACCCAATCACAGCCCTCCAATAAGCATACGTGGCCCTTGCACCTATTTCTCTCATCCCGGTTTTATGCTGAAATGTATGCCGAAATAATGTTATACATAGCAGCAGCCAGAGTGCATATCCATCGTGTCTGTGTATGCTTTGTGCAAACTATGCCATGGAAGTTTGCAAATGAACCGCAACTTTTCAACTTAAAGTGGGTTTCCAAAGTAGAAGAAGAAGAGTTTGGATTTATGCCCCCCCGTTTCTCTCCTGTAAGGAGACTCCAGGTGGCTTACAAGCTCCTTTCCCTTCCTCTCCCCACAACAGGCACCTTGTGAGGCAGGTGGGGCTGAGAGAGTTCCAAAGAACTGTGACTAGCCCAGGGGTCTGCAACCTGTGGCCATGCTGGCAGGGGCTGATGGGATTTGCAGTCCATGAACATCTGGAGAGCCACAGGTTGCAGACCCCTGGGCTAGCCCAAGGTCACCCAGCAGGAGTGCGGAAACACATCTGGTTCACCAGATAAGCCTCTGCCACTCAGGTGGGGGAGTGGGGAATCAAACCCGGTTCTTCAAATTAGAATCCACCTGCTCTTTAACCACTCCAACATGCTGGCTCTCAAGTAGCTTTTGGGGCTGAATTGCCAGTTCTGCCAAACCAGCTGTGGTGAAACAGACAAAAAAACCCCCCTGACTCACCTATCTTGACCCGGATGCTGCTGATGCTGGACTTCCTGCGGTTCGTGTAGGACAACAGGATATTCTGCGGCTTGAGGTCCCTGTGAATGATCCCTTTGCTGTGGAGGATGCGCATGGCGGCGGCAATCTGCTGGAGGAACACCCGGATGGTGTCCTCGCTCAGGGTTCCCTTTGCTGAGAAGCAGGGGGAGAAACGGGAATCTTTTGCGATTCTCACGGTGAAACGACCAGCTGGTTCAGACAATGGGGAGGTGCCACAGATCTGTGAGCTCCTTGCGAGCTTGAGCATACGAGGTTAAAAGAATGCAAGCTCAAAGCTCGGCCATGACCCCGCAATGGGGACCGTTGGACAGCTGGCCCTGATGGGATTTCGAAGCGGCTGGATCGTGTCTCATCTTTTTAGCCTTGAATTCTCAGCAGAGGCCACATGAAATGAAAAGTCAGGAGGACAGGAAAGCATACAAACCAGGCCACCAAGAGGCAACTTAAAAGTTGCAGCCTTCCTAAAGCAGCTGTCAGGAGGATGTAGGACAGTGGTGGTGAACCTATGGCACTCCAGATGTTCATGGACTACAATTCCCACCATGCTGGCAGGGGCTGATGGGAATTGTAGTCCATGAACATTTGGAGTGCCATAGGTTCGCCACCACTGATGTAGGAGGAGTGGCTTTTTAACATCTTGTACCAGAGTGCGCCCGGTCTGCACTCTGGCTTTTTCGTGGGCCCACCCCCTGCAGCGCCCCCTTCCCACGGCGCACCCCCCCCCCTTACTGTAGCAAACCGAGCAGGCTGGAGAACAGGCCTGCCTGTTTCCTTCCAGGCTGCAAACGCCCTGGTGGGAACTACATTTCCCAGGGTTTCCTACGCTATAGCATAACAACATTCTGACCTGTCACAGCAGTTTGTTAGTTCCCAGCTTCAATCTTTTTAAAGTCTCTATCCCTTTTTTCCAACTAAGTTACATGTGGAAATGTGCAGTCCCTTTATAACTTCCCAATAAAAAAGAGCAGAGGCTTACTTTTAAATTTTAAAAAATGAAACGTGGGAACTAGTACCATTGTTGTGATCAATTATAACGTTGAGGCATTATAATGAAATTTTTTTAAAAAGAGCCCCCACAAGAACATAAGAACGAGCCTGCTGGATCAGACCAGAGTCCATCGAGTCCAGCACTCTGCTACTCGCAGTGGCCCACCAGGTGCCTTTGGGAGCTCACGTGCAGGAGGTGAAAGCAATGGCCTTCTGCTGCTGCTGCTCCCGAGCACCTGGTCTGCTAAGGCATTTGCAATCTGAGATCAAGGAGGATCAAGATTGGAAGCCATAGATTTGACTTCTCCTCCATAAATCTGCCCAAGCCGCTTTTAAAGATATTTAGGTTAGCGGCCACCACCACCTCCTGTGGCAGCATATTCCAAACACCAATCACCATGGTGGGCTGAGGCAAGGAAAGTGCCAGGGAAAATGACGTGTGGACGGCTCTGTGCACAGTTCTGCATTTGGAACAGCAACCACAGCTCCACCGACATTGGCCTCCATGGGGAAGCAGCCACACAGAAGCCCGCTGTCCTTACTGCCTCTTGGGAGACTATAACATCTAACATTGGCACTGACTGTTACACCCCCAAATCACTGGATATCCAGGTGATGCTCTGAAGCTCCCACCCCACCCCGATTTGCATAGATGGTCCTTTCCTAAAGAGAGCAACAGGCTCAAAAGGGCTGGATTGTCACCTATTAAAAAAATCCCCCCAATATTCTGTTGCACACAAATTAGACCGCAACAGATAATATCTGCCTTGAGCCTTCCAGAGAAAGGAGTTTCAACAAGTGTTGAAAAAAGGTGGTTTTTTTAATCTTTAAAAGTTGAATGGCAGATAGGAACATAGTTCAGTTCTCAACAGCTGAAGTTATCAGGACAGAGGGCAAGTTTCCCCAGAGTGCACCTGCTTACTTTCTCCCATATGAGTTAATGATCGATTTTCTTTCTGATGGGAAAGTTAAACGCTCTCTTTACCAACACTGCTACAATAAGGGCAACGTCTGCCCTTGGCCCAATGCTGGGAATAGAGTTGCCCTCGCTGCAAGATGTGTGCCTGCGTAATGGATCTTCGCTCAGGGCCCACGCAGCCTTTGTTCCCATCCCTACACACAGAACCTAGTCAGGGAAACAAAAACCTCGAGCGGCAGCCGCACTTCACAGCTGCACAGAGAAGCTAGGAGAATCATCTCTCTCCACATGGAGCTCCCACCAACAACAGCAGCTGCTGCTCCCACTGCTGCAGCCTTCCCAAAAGCTCCCCTTGTTACTCTGAGACGTCATGTGCCTTTCACAAATTTGAAGGTGGAAGAAGCAGCCTTCTGCGTTCATTTTTGAGGCAAAATGCACGGTGCTTCCCGGTGGCAGTTGAGAGGCACTGTCCAAAATCCCGAATTAGCAGGATTACAAATGGCCCATGATTTCCCTGTTCCTCTCCCCCAGCTTGTTTGGACATGCCCAGCCCCAAGAAGAGGCATTGCTCCCTCCGGGTCGGCCAAGGTTTTTTCCTTGCCCTCCAAATAAATCAGCCGGTGTCTACAACCAGCTTCCATCAAAACAAGTACTGTATCTTGCAGACTCAATTCTACAATCCCCCTCCCCTGGTGCTTTTTAAAAAGAAATATTGCTCACTCGGCTGGTCTACGGAGAGGAAACTGCACGGCAGGAAAAGAACTGTACAGATATCTTTTATGGTACCCCATATTTCAGCTCACTTGAAGTTTACAAAAAATCCTTCAAGGCAAACGGAACCGTAAGAGAAAGTCTCCCACCAAGTCATAAACTAGAAAGAAAACAGGATTACCGAACAAAACACTTCAAGCGGTTTAACAAAGCATCAAAAGCAATCCATTACCTTGTAAGTAATCTGCCAAGTCTCCACCATTGCAATACTGTCCGAGAGAGAAAAGAACAAATTAGATACATGCTGTAATATCTGAATACTTTATGCTGTTTGTCAAAAGGTCCAGTGCAGATTTTACACTCTCCGTCCTCCTAACTATGGTTAAGATCATAAGAACAAGCCAGCTGGATCAGACCAGAGTCCATCTAGTCCAGCTCTCTGCTACTCGCAGTGGCCCACCAGGTGCATTTGGGAGCTCACCTGCAGGTTGTGAAAGCAATGGCCTTCTGCGGCTGTTGCTCCCGAGCACCTGGACTGTTAAGGCATTTGCAATCTCAGATCAGAGGATCAAGATTGGTAGCCATAAATCGACTTCTCCTCCATAAATCTGTCCAAGCCCCTTTTAAAGCTATCCAGGTTAGTGGCCATCACCACCTCCTGTGGCAGCATATTCCAAACACCAATCACACATTGCGTAAAGAAGTGTTTCCTTTTATTAGTCCTAATCCTTCCCCCCAGCATTTTCAATGTATGCCCCCTGGTTCTAGTATTGTGAGAAAGAGAGAAAAATTTCTCTCTGTCAACATTTTCTACCCCAAACAAAGGTCACAAACAAAGGTTAAGGTCACAAGCATCCTTTCAAGCTCACGTGGTCCCTCTATTTTCCTTCTCACCCCTCCCTTGAACGCAGATGCACCTTTTAACTGCATTTCTGAAATTAAAGCATGAGTTGCCTGTGAGGACCCAATTGTGGCTGGCTGTGGTGAGAATGCAGCTTCAAAACTGAGTCTTGTGTGGGACTGTATCGATTGAATTTTTAGGGGAAAGCATTTGTCGTTAAGTGCAAACCAAAAACTGCACCTTGTTCTCTTGCTTCAAAACCAGAGATCTAAACCACGTGTGGCTTGGAAGAGAACACTAGAGCAGTTTGCTGTCTGGAACCCATTTTCCACAGACGTGAACATTCCTGGGCTCCACAGTGGAAAGGAGATGGGAGCCCCAAGACTTCCAAGTTTGTCTTGTCACGACAAACCAACTCTGATGCCCTTCTCTGCACTGCTAAGCCTCTTAGATCTCCTTCTCCTCCCCCTTTTCTTTCCATAGCCTGAGACTGCGGAAGAACATATGGAAGCAATGTTTTAAAATAATACTGCACACTCATATAAACGTGTGAAATGCATGTTGTATAAAGATAGCTAATTTATATGTTAAAAGTTGGGATTTCTGAGTGCAGATTTATTTATTTAACTGGAGGAGGGAGCATTATCAAATATTTCCAACAGCACCTGCAGGCTTCGACACATTTATACAGGACTCGAGAACCATCTGCTATATTACCGTATTTACTTGCGTATAAGTCGAGTTTTTCAGCCCTTTTTTTAGGCTGAAAAATGCCCCCCTCAACACCTATATCATAGAGTCAGTGACCCCCCCCCCCACACACACAATGTCAATTCTCTACTTTAACAAGCGGGGAGCAGGCTTTCGACGGCTTATACCACGAGGTCAATAAGTTTTCCCAGTTTTTTGGTGGTAAAATTAGGTGCCTCGACTTATATTCAGGTCAACTTATACACGAGTATATACGGGTATTTTTCCTTTTACCCTACCCTTCAGCCTCCAAGATACTCAGCGGCATGCATGGTTCTCTCCTCCTCCATTTTATCTTTACAACCACCCAGTGATGCAGATGACTGAAAGGGTAACTGACCAAAGTTAACCAATGAGCTATCGGGGGGCGGGGCGGGGGGGATAGTTGTGTTGGTCTGAAGCAGGAGAAAACAAGTTTGAGTTCAGGGACATCTTTTAATAATCAACAAAGTTTTATTCTTGGTACAAGCTTTTGTGTGCATGCGAGCTTCTTCAGTGAGCTTTGTGGCTTAGGGAATAGCACTCAGGACTCCCCAGTCTCACACTCTAATTGCTTGACTGGAAGATCTTTGGCGCTGTCTGTGCCTACCTACTTCTGCAGGGTTGTTGTAAGGATAAAACAGAGGAAGGGGGGAAACATCAGAGAAAGTGCAGGATGAATTGTGAGAACCACACTGGATGAAAACAGGACTTTACTCAAACCCAGAAGAAGAAAAATGAATACATACCTCCATTACCAGAAAGACGGAGTTGGGCATCTCCTGGAAGAGAAAAGTAAAGAAAAGGGTTGTTAAAGAGGAGAGCAGAAAGGATCCTCCAGGTCACAAATTCTAACACGTGTGAAATTTTACTCTTGAACAAAACAAAGCTTTAAAAGAGGAAAAAGCCACACCATGGCCCGATTCATGCATTACAGGAAACCACAGTCCACTATGGCTAGGTATGATGTCTGAACTGACAAACCATGGTTTATTTATTTATTTCATATACCACCCTCCCCCAAAGGGCCACAAAGTTGAGACCTTGGCTAGCAGACCATGGTTTGTCCTATGGCTAGGCATATTGTCCAGCTTAACAAGCCAAAGTTACAGCAGTGCTCCGCCTTCAGAAAGACAGGAAAGAAGCAAGTAAAGTACAAGAGGATAGGACAGTGGTGGCGAACCTATGGCACTCCAGATGTTCATGGACTACAAATCCCATCAGCCCCTGCCAGCATGGCCAATTGTAGTCCATGAACATCTGGAGTGCCATAGGTTCGTCACCACCCAGATAGGAAATAACAAATGCCTCTATACTATGACTTCCCGGGCTGGCCTGTACACCCTTGGAAGCCCAGACAACCAGCTGGCATGATGTTTGAATTTATTTGGGCAAGGACACGAACTCGGGCATTTAAAAAACAAAACCATCAGCTGTCATTCTGAGTTAGTGTTTTGGCACACACTTGAACCCTGTGGCTGCACAATCTTTCATTAAAAAGCCTGTCGATCTTTGCAGCTTGCTCCTTGGCTACCTGTGCCACTTGCAGAGAACAAAAGGCGAGGGAAGCCCTTTATCACGGCATCCTGGACTCCCTGTGTGTGTGTGTGCGTGAGCAATTGCACTCAAGCAAAAAATGTGACCTTTTCTTATTGGTGCTGCTCATCTTCTGGAAGGAGGGCCCTGTTTTTCATCCCTCCCTGTTTTACAGGCTTTTTAAAAAAAGTATCACTGCTCTGTCAGTTTGACGATTCTCTTGCTGGTTACGTTTTACTCTTGTCAGATTATTAGTAATGACCGTGATTTTAAACTTTTGTATGGTATAGGTATGGCATATTTAATTTATATACCGCCCTCCCCTGAAAGGCTCAGGGTGGTGCACAACAATATAACAACATCAATAAACATAACATCCTGCAACAACCATCAATGAACACATCAATAAACGTGGGATCAATAAACACAGCATCATAACATCATAAACATAATATCATAGATATAATGACATAGACATAGCTTTATAATATCACATATTAGCTACTAGAAAAACTTCCAAAAAAGCCAGTCTGCACAAAAAAAACCCCAGATGTGTGTGTGTGTGTGTGAGAGAGAGAGAGACAGACAGACAGACAGAGACAGAGAGAGAGAGAGACAGAGAGAGAGGGGGGGAGGGGTAATCTGGACACATCTGCCACCCAGCGTCCAGACATTCCTTCATCAGCTAAGGAGAAGAAACACAGCACACCATCACCCACATGGCCGACTGCCACCCAGCCAGGTATGGGTGGTCCCTATGATGGAACAGGTGGCGTCTGGACCTAAGAATAAAACACTAAAAAACGACACTAACCTAGGCTCATTCCGCACATGCAGAATAATGCACTTTCAAACTGCTTTCAGTGCTCTTTGAAGCTGTGCGGAATGGCAAAAGCCACTTGCAAACAGTTGTGAAAGTGGTTTGAAAACGCATTATTTTGCGTGTGCGGAAGGGGCCCTAGATCCACTAACAACTTTACTTTAGCTTAAATGAATTATGTTGTGAATTATGTTGTTCGTTCTTTTGATGAGGGGCTGAACGTAATGGAAAAATCTGGTGCCCTCGCAGAGTTTAGAAGGATCTGGTTTCTCCTCAACCTCTGGGGGAATCTTTTCTACCCATTGACATATCTCACGGTAGCCGTGAGCACATAAACACACGAAACTGCCTTCCACTGAATCCATAGTCCTTCAAGGTCAGTATTGTCTACTCGGACTGTTAGCTGCTCTCCAGGGACTCAAGCAGAGGTCTTTCGACATCACCTGGACTTTTTACCTGAGACTGAACCTGAATCCTTCTGCATGTCAAGTAATCCCACTGAGTCATACCCTTTCCCTGGAAATATAGCAGCATCTTTCCCAAAAATGATAGATTTCTTTTGCATGCCTTCTTAGGTACTTTGTAGAAATACCTTTTTGGCCTAGCCGAAATGGTGTGTGTGTGTGTGTTGCCGTCAAGTCACAACTGACTTATGGGAGTGACCTGAAGAATTCTTCTGAAGAACTCTAACGTGCAAAGCTAACAGACTGGAGTGAACAAAATCCACTGGTAGAACTTGGGCCTGGAGTCTTAGCATCCCAGGAATTTGAAAACAGTGACCAAGGCAAAATACCTCTTGAAAAAAGTCGCCGGCATCCGAGCCGAACAGGAACACGAACCCCTTGGGTAGCTCAAGGTCAGAGAAGGGGACTTCCTATCAAAAGCTGCCGAAGGCCCAGAAGAAATCTGGAAGCCCCAACTACCCAGTTCAATGGGCAAAGGGAGTTAAATTCAAGCTCCCTGCGGATTCTGGAAATCAGCTGCCCAGCAAATGGTTGGCAGAGCTGGGCTCCTGGCATGAACGCCTCATGGGCCGGCAGAAACCTGATACAACAACACAGCCGAGATCCTCCCAATGTGCTTGACCTCTCCTGACTTGTCTGGAATTCAGACTGCAGCTTGGGAGGAGGGAATGAATCATCTCAAGGACAAAGACGCAACTGTGTAAGGTCTTGTAGCCGTCTAGAAATCACATAGTGACCTTTGCTTCCCAAATGGGGAAGGGACAAGGGGAGAGAGAAATCAAGAGACCACATGGAGCAGATTTTCTACACATATAAAGAGCAAGAACCTCCAAGAGCTGCAAACCGCCTGTGAAAACAAAGGGTATGAAGAACTGGATTCCAATCCGGTTTTGACTGCCATTTTCATCATGAACTAAATAGCTGGGTCTAGTGTAACATCTTGAAGGTCAAAAGAGTCCATGCCTTCCCTGACATTGGCAATAAATCTGTTGGGGGCATCACTGTAAAGGCCCAGCAACAGGAAATGGAAGTTCTTCTATGTCTCATAAAGAACATGCCATTTACACTTAATTTATGGAGGAATGCTTAATTTTTTTTACATTTAATAGGAAAATTTTGGCACAAGGAAACAGAAAATGTTGTGAAACACAGTCAAGAAACGAGCAAAAATGGAGAGGGGATTTTGGAGTTGAAATGGCAGGGGTGCAAAAGTGAGCAGCATTTGTAAAGAGCTCCGCAGGGATGCTGGCACCTCCTCCCCCAACACAATTGCAACTGCCATTTTAAATATAATCCTGCCCCCTAAACTTAAAATTGTGGCACGTTTCAAATCCATTTCGCAGCTTTGAGATGTTTACTGGAAAAGAAATGTGCGCATGATGTACATACATTTTTAAAGTTCATAAAAGTATAAATGTGTGCAAACCATTTCCCTAATCAAAATGAAAACCCACAACAAAACCACAACTCAATAATCACAAGTAATCTTATCAAACATATACAGCTTGCGTAAGAGCTCTGGATAAGAACCGGAGGACTCTACTCTGGAGGGGTTTGATTCCCCACTCCTCCACGTGAGCAGCAGACTCTAATCTTGTGAACTGGATTTTGTTTCCCTGCTCCTCCGCATAAAGCCTGATGGGGGGACCTGGGGCGAGTCACAGTTCTCTCAAAACTCTCTCAGCCCCCACCTATCTCACAAAAGAGCTTGCAATTGGACTTGTAGCTACTTGCTGACGGGACATCACTTTGCAAGATTGTTCCTCCTATGAACATGAATTATATTCCCAATTCTGTGATTCCAAGAAAATAGTGGGCAAGAACTAATTGCCAATACTGAAAAAGTGGATTTAATATTTCCACAAAACGGGCACAGACCCTGGGGCTCACCAGAGCGGCCCATGCAGTAATAGCATTGGGGTGGAAAGACAAAAAAATATGGACAATGAAGAAATGGTTGGAATATATATGGGAGCAAATACAATTAGAAATTTTTGACATAATGTCAAGAAATCAAATATGGCAAGAAAAACAAAAAGATATGAAGTGGATTTGGATGGAATTCAAAGACTGGCTAAACGAAATTGGAATTACAGAAGAAAAATGGACAAGAAGATTGAAAAGAATGGACCTGCTGCTGCGCATCTAAAGAAAAGAAGAACAGGGGGGAGGGGGGAAAGGGGGGAAAGGATATGGAGGATGAATACAGAATATACAATATAAATCTGTAATAATTCCGAAATATCAATAAAAATATTTTTTTTAAAAAGAACCTGGGGCTCATCTACTTGGAGGTTCCATGTTTGGATGCTTAAATTGCTTCGAAGGGATATTTCCTTCCGCATGAACTTTGGGTTCATAATGCATGTCTATCCATTTAGATGTGTACATTAAACATGCGCTGCCTCTTTGCATTGTTCCTTAAGTTTATTTTGAGCATTAATGTAGCCTATGGTACAGTTTGTACAATTTTTCAGGGTCTAATTTGACAGCACTTCACCTATCTTCAGAGGCATGTCATGGTTAAGATGTGTTAGAAAAACAACTTACCATGATGTATCTCTTAAGATGACAGCCGTAGGGGTGGGCAAAATGTTAGGAGCAAAATTACCCCATCATGGCCACACAGCCTGGAAAACCCATGACAGCTAGTTGATTAAAGTCGTGAAAGCCTTTGCTGGGTGCTGGGTGACAACCAGTGGTGGAATCCAAAAATTTTAGTAACAGGTTCCCATGGTGGTGGGATTCAAACAGTGGCGTAGCGCCAATGGGGCTGGGTGTGGCATGGCGTGGGCGTGGCCGGGGCATTAATAATTTCTCTGTTACTCTAAAAAACTCTTACTGCAAAAAAAAGTTCCTAATTTCCAGCTGGTATCTTTCTGTCCATAATTTAAACTCATTATAGCAAGTCCTATCGTCTACTGCCAACAGAAACAACTACTTTTCCTCTAATTGGCTGCCTGTCAAATACTTAATACTTTCAAATACTTCATTTTGTTTCTAGAAATCAAAAGAAGGAGACTTTCCTTAAACAAGGAACTTTACCATATTTCTAAAACATGTTTTTAAAACAGACCAACAGGGAGAATTATCCCGTTTTCTACCTTTGCTAACCAGCCACATAGGAAACAACAGGACTTTATGATTTTTGGACCTAATGGAATTTCTAACGGAAAAGCAGACCCAATTAGTAACCCCCTCTCGGCACACACAAATAATTAGTAACCCACTCTCGGGAACTGGTGAGAACCTGCTGGATCCCACCTCTGGTGACGACCTTGGGCCAGTCATATATTCTCTGCCTTGACCCCGGCAAGTTATTTGGATGGGAGACCTCCAAGGAATACCAGGGTCACGACCCGGAGGTAGGAAATGGCAAACCATGAACGTCTCTTGCCTAGAAAAAATTATGGGGTCGTCATAAATCAACTGTAACTTGACAGGCAAAAATAAAAGTGCTTTCTCCCACGCAAACTTAATGTGTGCATCTTTGATCTAAGGGAAAACGGGAACAAAAACACGCCATGTTCAGCTTGGTATGTAAACTGCACTCCTACCTGAGGCTTATATATTCCTAGCACTGGAAGAATATATAGCTTACAACAAATGGTCAAATCTATTAAAAAACAACTCGCTTAAACTTTTTAGATGTTTGGCAACTGCTTGTTTATTACCTACAAACTGAAGAATATAAAAATTTACGTGTATATCTGCAATGTTGACTATTTAGAGAACAATGAATTGTAACTGAAGATAGAAAGACTTCTGTTGACACTAAGAGAGCTAAGAGGAAGTTCTCTTTGTGTCATTTTGCTTTCGATGAGTTCTTTTTATTCTCCTTTGAATTTCTTCATTTCTTTGTTTTTTGTTTCCTTTACTCCTTTAGCACTGTAATAATTCTCTTTTTTAGAGTTCTTTATTTCTTTTTTTCTTCTTTTCTTTTTGCAACAATTTCTTAATTGTACATGCATTTGTTTCTGTTTTCCTTTCTATGATACGTTTTTTGGGTAAGAATGACTTGATTAAATTTCTTACTACTCAATATATACATATATTCCTAGTACTGCACTACCGAGTATCTGTGCAAGTTGAAAAGTTGAGTCAGGATGAGTCCCATGGGTAAGTATTTGAAGACAGATAGTGGTTCTAATGGTAGGGGGACTGGATCATTTATTTACTTATTTATTTATGATTATACTTATAGACCGCCCTTCCCCGGAGGGTTCAGGGCGGTTTACAACAACAACAAATAATAACAAGTAATACGGCGGCACAATAAGTACCGGTGCAAATTAAAACAAAGCATTCAAATCATAATATAAAATTTCAGAATAGCAAACAGATGGTGCCTGATGGCTAAAACTCCTCTAAGAGGGGGACAGCAGGGTCCCAGCTGTTAAAAAGGAGGGGAAAAGGGAGGGGGGAGGGGGTATCAGCGGCAGGCCTCCCCAAAAGCCCAGCGGAATAGCTCAGTCTTACAGGCCCTGCGGAACTCATTAAGGTCCCGCAGGGCCCAGACAGCTGGTGGAAGAGCATTCCACCAGGCAGGGGCCAGAGCCGTAAAGGCCCTGGCCCGGGTGGAAGCCAGCCGCATCATGGAGGGGCCAGGGACTGAACCAACCCCTCCTCTGCTCTTTACTCCTTCTTTACCCTTAACTCTGCTAATTTCCTACACTGTCATAGCAATACAAGGAATCAATGGAAATTATTATGGAGAAACAGCACTGCTCCACCTTAACATGGAATTACAATCACTCAGGGTTCTTAGCTGAAACCTTATTCTCTTCCCGTTGGTGTAACCCAAGGATAAGCTGGCATTTAACTTGGGAAAAAAAATTTTTCCAGTCCATAAACCTTTTCTTCCTCAGCTATACAGAAGTGAACTCAATGGGACTCTGTTGGGCTCCAAATGTCAAACTATTAGAGTTATGTCCACTTTGCAAGGTTCATTCCAAAGGAGCGAAATTTCTAGGAAAGTGGCTCTTTTGGGCAGTTGAAGGCCAACTTTCTACTAACGTGGCTGATGATTAACCGCCAGGCCCTTCCCACCCCCCCACCCCCACTCCCCACAGCGCCTTGTCCAGAGCAGATGGAGCCTGCACAAACTGCCTTCAGCCCAGCATCCTCCCAAGCAGTAAATTACAGGGCTATTGACCAGAGAATAATCCATTTACCTTTGAAAAAGCAAGTGCATTCCTCCCTGGCACTCTGCTTTACCCAGATGATTACGTTCTGATGACAAAATGAGCTGGCTTAGTGGCACTTTCTCACTACTTCCTTCTCTTGTCTGAATGAAGTAGTGCAACAGGCTTTCGAAAAACAAACTATTCAGGATACCCAGACTACAATGCTTCACTAGTCTCCGCACCACAGGCACAGCTGTGTCCGTGCCTAGGAGCCAAACGGGCAAGTTCTAAAGAGGAATTGCGAAGAGACCATGTATTTTAAAGCCACACCCATTCAGATCTATACTCTGTGTGGCGTAGGAGGTTAAGAGCTCGTGTATTTAATCTGAAGGAACCGGGTTTGATTCCCAGCTCTGCCGCCTGAGCTGTGGAGGCTTATCTGGGGAATTCAGATTAGCCTGTACACTCCCACACACGCCAGCTGGGTGACCTTGGGCTAGTCACAGCTTCTCGGAGCTCTCTCAGCCCCACCTACCTCACAGGGTGTTTGTTGTGAGGGGGGAAGGGCAAGGAGATTGTCAGCCCCTTTGAGTCTCCCACAGGAGAGAAAGGGGGGATATAAATCCAAACTCTTCTTCTTCTGTGTGTTTGTGTGTACGTGTGTGTGTGAAGTCACAGTTGCCTTACTGCAACCCTGCATGGTTTTCAAGGCAAGAGAGAGATGGTTTGCCATTACCTGCCTCTTCATGGGCCTGGTATTTCCTCAGAGGTCACCCACGCAGATAACAGCCAGGGCCAACCCTGCTTAGATTCTGAGATCTGAGGAGAGTGGGCTAGTTCAGGGGTCTGCAACCTGTGGCTCTCCAGATGTTCATGGATTACAATTCCCATCAGCCCCTGCCAGCATGGCCAATTGGGAATTGTAGTCCATGAACATCTGGACAGCCACAGGTTGCAGACCCCTGGGCTATGTCCATTGCTCTCCTGGACTTCCCTGTGCCCCACTCAGGCTCAGACACCTGGAGCACTGCCTACCCTCCCCACTCAGCACAGCTGGGGAAGCAGGTGGCCACCCAAGCAAGCAGCACCCAGGGAAGACCATCCCTCTGGAAGAAGGGCAAGCCTGCTGACCAGATGTTCGAGGAACTACAATTCCATCAGCTCTGTCAACATTATTCAATTGGCCGCTGGTAAAACTGATAGAATGGACCTGGTAATCTGAACACCCATCCCACAGCAAGGCGGGGAGAAGCGACAATGCAAACGGCCCGGTTGCAACCCGGTCTAAATTTGCTGTGTGGAAAGGGCCTCGATGTATGCTCGCCCTGAAGAAAAGTGTCAGGAAAACGTGGAAACTAGTATGAAGTGCTTCAGCCGACTCTTTGTTCTGATGCAAGCTACACCTCCTCTTGTTTTCATTCTGATGAGGAATAAGAAGCAGGCAGATAGCCCCAGGTTCAAGCTCTACTTCAGTGTTTCCCAACCTTTTCGAGGTCAGGGTACCCTTGACCTCACTCTTCATATCTCACGGTACCCCTGCCGCCACCCTCCACCTTCCCCTCCCATTGCCCCTGCTTGCCACACACCCCACCTTCCCCTCCCAGGGTGAAGGGAAGCACTGGGGGTGGGGTGGCTGCTGACCTTGTGGCAGGCCCTGCCCCATGGGCCAGCTCCATGTCCTTGCTGGCACTGGTGGGAGACACCACAAAAATGAAGGGGGGGGGCGCGGTAGTGTTGCTGCGTTACCCCTGGGACATGCTCACGGCACCCCAGGGTACCACGGAACCCTGGTTGAGAATGGCTACGTCTACTTAAATAATCTGAGCAAGCCCATCCTCTACCTGAGGCCCCAGAAAGAGGTTCGTCACAATGCTGAGCTACCTGGATGGAACATTTGACACTTTTAAGCCAACTTCATATAATGGGAAGGGCCCACTAACTGAATGAGAGAGCCCGTTCTCTCCTGTGCTCAACCCCTGGCAGCTCGTGTGCTGGGCTAAGAGTCAGCGTGGGGTAGTCCTTACAGTGCCAGAGAAGGATTTGAAAGACCAAGGTCAACATTCTCAGCGGGTGACTTCGAGCAGCCTCACCCTCTTGGTTTAGCCAAGCTCAGAGAGTTGCTCAATTGATGAAATGCTGGTAAGGAGAACAATGCAAGCTGCCTCGGGAAGAAGGTGGAGCATAAAAGGAGTAAATGAAATGAACAAAACTCATATCTGGATGAAGCTCTAGAGCACAGCAGGGGAGCATGCTGGCAGGGGATGATGGGAACTGTAGTCCATCACATCTGGAGGGCCGCGAGTTTGACACCTGTGCTCTAGAGAGCTACTGCATTACTAGGCTACACGGACCAATAACTGTAACCCGACACCATATGTTGCTCCCACACTGACTCCTTTTTAGAAGAGTTACTTTTCGTCTCCCCCCACCCCCCAGGGGCCAGAGTTGTACTCTTAGTCTCTGCTGAATGAGAAAATACATAATGACGGGACTTCTGGGGCACTTCATTCCAGTCGAGCTTTTGTGTGCTCCTGACCGTTCTTGCTGAAAGGAGCATTTTTGCTGGCTGTAGAGTGAGGTTTTTCCCTCAGCTCTCGCCTACTCAGATAAGGGCAGAGGTGGGATCCAGCAGGTTCTCACAGGTTCCCAAGAGTAGGTTACTAATTATTTGTGGGTGCCGAGAGGGGGTTACTAATGGGTGATTTTGCCACGTGATTTTTGCCTTAGTTACGCCCCTCCTCTCAGCAGTCTAGCAGGAGGTGCGCCGGCGTGCGTGGCAGCCTGCGCCTGCGTGCATTCGTTTCCCGCCCAAGGACCGGTGCAGCGGCTGCGTCCTTGCCACAGCCCCGCTTAGGAATGCCCCACCCCGGAATGTCCGGCCACGCCCCCGGCGTGCCCCGCCCAGCCCCATTGGCGCTATGCCACAGTTTGAATCCCACCACCATGGGAACCTGTTACTAAATTTTTTGGATCCCACCACTGGATACGGGGGACCTAACATTTGACAAGTGGACTAGAAAGGGTTAGATACAGAACCACTAATCCTGAGAAAACCTAGGATCAGCCAGAAGTGGCCTCCCCCTCCTCCTTTTTCTTTCCGTTCTTTTACTTTTTATAATCTTTTACTTTTTACTTGTCTTTTTTAAAATTCTGTTTCCTTATGTTTTTCATTCTTGTTATCTTTCTTTTCTGTAAATTCCGTTGGTAAAATAATTATTTTTTAAAAAACACACACACATCAAGACAAAACAATCAAAATGCCAATCTGGCTGGAATCACTAAGGCAGGGGTCTGCAACCTGCGGCTCTCCAGATGTTCATGAACTACAATTCCCATCAGCCCCTGCCAGTATGGCCAATTGGCCATGCTGACTGGGGCTGATGGGAATTGTAGCTCATAAACATCTGGAGAGCCGCAGGTTGCAGACCCTTGCACTAGGGTGTTGTGGGTTTTCTGGGTTGTATGGCCATGTTCCAGTAGCATTTTCTCCTGACGTTTCAGAGGATCCCTGAAGATGCCAGCCACAGATGCAAGCAAAAGGTCAGGAGAAAATGCTACTGAAACACAGCCATACAACCTGGAAAAACCACAACACCTAAAATGACAATCCTTATGGATTCACAAACCCCTTGAAATAACTCTGTAGTTACTGTCATGGATGGCAGAGTATCTGCTTTGCAAGCAGAATGTCACAGGTACAACCCTCAGTCTCTCCATGTTAAGCAAGACCTTTGCCTAGACAAATGGACTCCACTTGTATAAAATAATCCAACCTACAAATGCTCTACATAGCTGCCTTATGGACACCAGCAGCAATTATTGGTACTGCTTCAACATTCACATATGAAGCAACGTGCCTATGTTGATAGCTCAAAAATGGGGAACGTGTCCAGATAAATGAATATTTTCCTGGTACTGTGCAGAAGAAGAAGAGTTGGATTTATATCCCCTCCTTTTCTCCTGTAAGGAGACTCAAAGGGGCTGACAATCTCCTTTCCCTCCCCCCTCCCAACAAACGCCAGGTGAGGTAGGTGGGGCTGAGAGAGCTCAGAAGAAGCTGTTACTAGCCCAAGGTCACCCAGCTGGTGTGGGGGGGGAGTGTACAGGCTAATCTGAATTCCCCAGATAAGCCTCCATGGCACAAGCGGCAGAGCAGGGAATCAAACCCGGTTCCTCCAGTACACCTGCTCTTAACCACTATGCCACTGCTGCCTCGAATAATACCAAATAATCTCCCGAGAAAGGTGGAGGAATTGTTTTGATATCAGATAATGGCAGCCAGAGAGGTACTAGCAACTAAATGGAAATCCGTAACATAGAGAACAGAAAACAAACTGAGAGAATATGCAATAATGGCAAAACGAACAAGCTTGGTAAACAGACGAGCAATCAAGTATTTCAAGAGAAACAGAAATTGTACTTTGTATACTATTTGCATACTGTTTCTTGAAAAGAGGAATAAGAAAAGTGATGACCATGGTAGATACAATGCAAATAAATTGATACTTCTTTTTTTAACTGTATTAAGCTCTTTTATATTGATGAGATTAAAACACGAGGTTTAAAAATAAAAGCTTAGAAGTCAACACAGAATAACAAGAATACTATTACTACAGAGTAGGATTCATAATTAATGTGATGAGCTTAGAAAATAATATCAATATTGGTATATTAAAACGCTTTGTAGTGAAAATATCTACAAGACAATTTAATTTAAAAACTGCAGATATAATCAAATGTCTGAAGATTTTGTGAAATGCTACTTATAAAATTTTAGAGGCTCTTTTGAGTTAAGGAATGTCACTAAAGTTAAGATCCAGTCTCAAAAAGCAATACTTGGCGGGCACTAGGACAGATTCTGGCGGGCACCGTGGCATCCACAGGCATTATTCACAACTTCAAGAAGTCTTTCAAATAGTTTATTGGAACTGCTTTTTGGACAAACTTTTAGTTTAGAGTTTTGTTTTGGTTTTACACTGGGTTTTTCGGTATGTATTGCTGTGCTGCCACATCGTGAGACTGCTAAAATGGGTCATACTGCTGCTATTTTAATTAATGGATCCCATGGTTTTTAATGATTATTCAATTGTCTTGTGCACTAGTGGCTAAGAGCAGTGGCTAAGAGCAGGTGCACTCTGATCTGGAGGAACCGGGTTTGATTCCCAGCTCTGCCGTCTGAGCTGTGGAGGCTTATCTGGGGAATTCAGATTAGCCTGTACACTCCCACACACGCCAGCTGGGTGACCTTGGGCTAGTCACAGCTTTTCGGAGCTCTCTCAGCCCCACCCACCTCACAGGGTGTTTGTTGTGAGGGGGGAAGGGCAAGGAGATTGTAAGCCCCTTTGAGTCTCCTACAGGAGAGAAAGGGGGGATATAAATCCAAACTCTTCTTCTTCTTCTACACCGCTCTGAGCCCTTCGGGGGTAGAACGGTTAAGAAATCGAATAAATTAATTTATCATCATCGTCATCATCATCATCATCATCATCATCATCATTATTATTATTATTATTATACTGGGTTGGAGTATGATACCAACTAACATTTGCCTTTGGGGGAGCAACCTTTGGAGAAATTCCTTAGAGAAAAACCACCACTGGATCAGATTATTCAGGTACCTCCTGGCTTTCCAACAAGGCATGGCTGGGTTTCCACATTCAACCTGGCTGCAGATCAGTCCACGAAGATAGCTCAACCCTACCTTTCCCCATGCCTTACATCTCAGACTAACAGCGTAATCTGTGAGGTAAAGGCGAAAGAGCTGTGGACCCAGCGTGACCCCGGGCCTGGTGTCATTGCCACTCCACGTGATGCAAGTGGAAATCACACCACCATGGGAGCAATTTAGGCTAGCACTGGGCAGCTGTGTGGCTCTGCAGTGTCTGGGCGCCATCACAGCCCCTGCACCGGAACTCCTCTGCCACAGGAGCTCACGCCAACAGGGGCATTCCTGGAGGTGGAGCCAACTTTATTCAGCTTCCTAAGGGCTTCCGCTGGCAGCGACTTACGCCAGCAAAAATGACAGTAGGGTAGTACATAGGGCAGTGGTGGCGAACCCATGGCAAGGGTGTCAGAGGTGGCACTCAGAGCCCTCTCTGTGGCACACAGAGTGCATCATGTGGGGGGGAAAGCACTGTTAAACCCCACTGATTTTTATGGGAAGAACTAAAGCGTGATCCTTTACCTGAGAGTAAGCTCAGTTGCTGGCGATGGGGCTTGCTTCTGAGTAAACCCTCCTAGGGTCGTGATTCACATGTTTGAAGAGTTGCACGGTTGCTTCAAAGCAAAGCCACTGAGTGCAACCAAGCTTACTCCTGAGTAACGCATGCCTTGGAGCCAACAGTTTTTTCTAAACTAAAACCTCAGTATTAGGGTTAAATTGCCGTGTTGGCACTTATTTGGGCACTCGGTCTCGAAAAGGTTCACCATCACTGACATAGGGGGTCTGTAGCAATGCTGGTAGAATTTATATTTATTTTTCTTTTCCACGCCACAGGGAAACCTCTATGGAGGTGGAGGGGCTGCACCGTCCCCAGCTGCCCCAAAACTATCCCGCTCGGTGGATCGGCTGCCATTCTACAAAGCACTCCTATGAAGACCTTTGTTCCATTTTGGCCAAAATAGGATACATGTTTGATAAATGCCAGCAGCATTTTGCTCCAAACGATATAGCAGGCTCACTGATCTGAGCAAAAAAACTATTATGCCAACATTTAACACTCGCACCTGCATTTTATCTGCTTATCAGCTTTCCTACCAGAAGCTCTGACCAAAAAACAATGAGGCCTTTCAGTGCAAAGTTAATGAATCTGTCAAAGAACTCGCTTCAAGGAGAGAAAGGCATTTTGTGCTTCGGACTACACCCTGAAGTTCAGTTTGTCAACTGCTGCCTCCAGGGATGTGAAAGTAAAAACAGTCGGACAGCACGCCGCAAGCCACATTCCAAACCAGAAGGTCTACCAGCTTCAGGTCTACCTAATCTTCAGGTCTACCACCAAGGACTGTTGTGAGGATAACGAGAGAAGTGAGACTCATGCAAATGGCACTGAATGTCTCCAAAGGCAGAATAAAAAAGGAAGACAGAAACAACTGATGTCGCTCTGGAGCAGCAGTGGCGTAGGAGGTTAAGAGCTCGTGCATCTAATCTGGAGGAACCGGGTTTGATTCTTGGCTCTGCCGCCTGAGCTGTGGAGACTTATCTGGCGAATTCAGATTAGCCTGTCCACTCCCACACAAGCCAGCTGGGTGACCTTGGACTAGTCACAGCTTCTCGGAGGTCTCTCAGCCCCACCTACCTCACAGGGTGTTTGTTGTGAGGGGGGAAGGGCAAGGAGATTGTAAGCCTCTTTGAGTCTCCTGCAGGAGAGAAAGGGGGGATATAAATCCAAACTATTCTTCTTTTTCTGCTCCGCTGGTCTCCTGAAACTAGCTTCATGACGTAGCAGGTCCTCTCCCTCACAACTGGTGTGCAAATGCCTCATTGAGTCATCACAGCTAAGAGCTACTGATGGAGCAGCCCTCCATGAATTTGCCTGACCCCTTTAAAACCACCAATCCTAGTAGCCACCGCGGCATCCGAAGACAACGAGCTTCACCAGGCGATTTCACACTGTATGAAGAAGCACTTCGCCTGGCCCGTTCCACTATTGGACCTTCTCTGAAAGAGTCAGGTGAAAATTCATTCCCTAAAGACAAGATACAAACGAGGCAGGTCAGGCTAGCCAGCCCAGACACAGACATTCCTGTTCTTCGAGGCTTATAATGTAATACAGTCTTGTTAGGTTAATGATGCAGGACCTGGTGTTTCGTAAGCGCCTGGCACAAAAAAAAAGGTTCGCTTTATTTTTGTCCGCTGCCATGCTCTTTCACACATATTTTGCAGAGACCAATTGCCTCAATGGAATCCCACATCCTGCCAAGTTTTACATTTCATTCTAAACACCCTTGCAATATATCCAAAAGGGATGACATTCACATATCCTCCCCCCTAGCACATAGCCAGGCTTTTAATTAAGTGAAAGCTGAAAGGAATGCAAACATGCCCCCCCCATCCAACTCCGCCTTTAGGCTCTGAGCGACAAGGCATTTTACAGCTCGCCGTTTCTGAGTCAGAGTCTTTCCAAGACGGTCCAGGGAAATATGAGCGTCGGGTTCCCAAGCAGCTTTCTTGTAAGGGAAGCTGGTTCTCTCCCTCCTTCCCTCTGAGAAGAGAGTTTGATGAGCAAGTCAGAAAAAGCAAGACCGGCCAGGAGTGATGACAGGATACCGGGAAGGCTGCTAAATGGCAAAGCGATCACTCAGAAGCTCAGCAGAAGAGCACGGCTACTGCGCTCAGCGCCTAAGAGGCTGCCGCAGAGGGACCAGAAAGGAAATGCACACGAATCCTGTTGGCTCACAAACCAATATGCAAGGCTCCGCAGGACCGGAAGACCGTTATTCTGCAGCGATTCCCAACCAGGGTTCCGTGGTACCCTGGGGTGCCGTGAGCATGTCCCAGGGGTACCGCAGCAACGCTACAGCCCCCCTCACTTTTGTAGTGTCTCCCGCCGGCGCCAGCAAGGACATGGAGCTGACCCAGGAGGCAGGGCCTGCCGCAAGGTCAGCAGCCAATTCCCGCAGCCCCCCCTGCTTCCCTTCACCCTGGGAGGGGAACGTGAGGGGGTGGCAAGAAGGGGCACTGGGAGGGGAAGGGGGGATGGCAGGGTTACCATGAGATATGAAGAGTGAGGTCAAGGGTACCGTGATGTCGAAAAGGTTGGGAAACACTGTTCTACAGCTTAGTTCTCACAGATACGATGGTCATCTTGTGCCAGCAGCAGTAGCGCCAGTTTAAATGGTGTGCGGACACAAAAATCCCCTGCATGCAGAAAGTTATGGGAAGAGTCTCTCTCCTCAAGTAGCTTTCCATATGGAGGATTTTTTTTTAAAAAAAACTAGCATTTCATCATCAGATTCCTTCGCAGTAGCCCAGAAACAGGCTGACCCACGTTAGTTATGAATGCAGGTGCTAGCTACAGCAAAACACGCAACAGACAACCAAAACACCACCCTCCCTTTCTGCTTTTCAACACAATCCAGCTGCCAACAGCTGTTCTGTTTTGCTTGAATGTTGTGTTACATCCATTACCTAAAATATTACATTGTTTTCTTCCCTGACCTTTCGGCAAAGCAGCTGCTAAAACAAATCTCGAATGTACCAAAACTACAGAGGGTAGGAGGCTGGGTTAGGACTAACCAAGGGCCAAAAGGTAAGGGGACCCAAACGGATCCTTTTAGCACACCAACTAGAGCTGGAAAAAATCTTAAGCGTGAGGCCAGCCGGGCTCTGAGATAAACTGACCCAGCTACACCTCCCTCTGAGACATCTATCATACAGAGACTGGGCACGCAACGGTTGGCTGCAGCTCTCCCAGATGGCAAAAGGGAAAGCCTTTCTGTCGGGATTTTACGGCCGCAGCCCCCACTGAGCCATTACAAATCTCTAGCGCTGATGCCACGTGTGGCGTCCTGTGTTCAGGAAACAATTTCTGGCACGCTGGAAAGGATGATGAGCGCCAGCTTACCTAGGGAATGTTCCAGCCAACTGCGATGACGACCGGGGACGGCTGGCATTGCCGACAACTCTGTCTCTCTCGCGCTCGCGCAAAAAAACACACACTTCAATGTTCTGGAGTCTGCCGTTTCGCAATGCAACGTGCATGTGAAAACCCTGAGCACTGAAAACATGAACCGGTGTTTGGAAGGGGCGCAGGGGGGAGAGAGATCTGATTTGCCTTCTGGGCTCCGAGGACTTTCCCCACTTGCCAGGGACAGAACCGGCTAAAGCCTGGATTGCAGATAATCTCACTGCAACAGATGCCAGATCTCTGTGTAACAATGGCAAGCATTCAGAAGCCTGTGACCTGTGTCCAGCCTGCAACTGACTCCTTACCCAGCACACTGTTCACATGCTCCGTTCGCTAATCAGACAGGGGCCGTGCATCTTCACCATTTCTCTGGCTTCAAAAAAGCTCCCATGACCAGCGACCAGGGGATCTGGAGCCCTAAAACTCATCTGGCTGATATGGAAGATGCACATTTAACAGAGCAAAAGGGGGGGGGGAGGCGCGTCACTCCACTTGTTCTCCACCCCAAATGGCAAGTTTATTTTATTTATTTATTTATTAGTTTGATTTTTATACCGCCCCATCCCCGAGGGGCTCCGGGCGGTGTACAACATAAAATTTCCAGTACAGCATAAAATCCTAAATTCCAAAACCTTTAAAACACCAATAAAATTAATAATAATCAGAGGCGTCCCGCAAAACCCCATGTTTAGTTAGATCCTCCCTAAGAGGGAGGGATGGCGAATCCCATCAGATGAAGGGCTTGGATGTGAAAAGCCAAGGGGGGGGGGGGCACCTTCAGCGGCTGGTACCTCCAAAGGCCCGGCGGAACAACTCCGTCTTGCCCAGTGACTGAGCAGCACTGTACAGGTCCAAAAACACCAAAGCAAGCAGGACTGGGGCCTCACGTTCATGAAGTCTGCTAATTTGCTACCGTAACAGAAAGAGGTAGAGGCCCAAGGACAAGGCATACAGGCAAATCCACCCAAAGAGGTGAAGATGGAAAGTGGGAGCCAGCAACTCGTCTGCCCGCGGCTTCTTCCTGCTTCTCGTCATTCTGGGACCAAACAGGACGACCAAATATATCTCATTTCTACCCCATTCCACAGCCTGAAAATTGGGGGATCAGAAAGAACCCCAACAAAAGGCTGCCCCGTTCGTGATGTGCTACCCATTCCCCTGGAGCTATGGCACTGCTTTTATACCAACTAGACCACAGGTGTCAAACTTGCGCCCCTCCAGATGTTGTGGACTACAGTTCCCATCATCCCCTGCCAGCCTCATGCTGGCAAGGGATGATGGGAACTGTAGTCCACAACATCTGGAGAGTTGCAGGTTGCAGACCCCCGAACTAGAGAATTAAGGCAGCTCAAAGGAATGAGTTTGAGGGATCCTGGGTACCAGAAGCTAGAAACTAACCTGCGCAAACCTGCCCTGTCATAAATACAGCTACGCTCAGCCACTGCGATCCACAGCGGACGGCATATGCATCTCCCTCTCCAAGAAACCCTGACAGAGGGAAACACACCACCCTGAACGTTTTGAACAAACAGCCTTTTCCTCCTGACACCAGGAAGCAGAGACTCTGGGCACCGATGGGAGTCGGAAAAGCGCCCAACTGATATATACTCTTATATCCATATTCCCACGCCAAAGAGCACACAGATTCCCAGTGGTGGGCCTTGCAAATGCTGTGGTCATATGCACTGAAATCCACACAAATGTTTCGGCAAACGCACATTTAGGATGCAGAAGGGACCAGGCCCAACTGACCAGCAGCCAGTTCCATTGTGACCGTTGTTGGTAGCTGTCGTGATCCAGTCCACAATCGGAAGCACAGCAGGCCTAACTGAAAAAGCAGGCACTGTTTCAGCTCTTAGGCCAGGCACCTGGGAACGCTCCCCAGAGACCCGTTCGTCCAGCCCAAAAAGCACACCCATGTTTTTCAAATTCCATGGCTTGCGGTACTTAGTGCTCTTTATAAAGAGCCCAGCTGCGTATATCTAATCATACAGTTCTCATCACAAATGCCTAGTTCACAAACCAAACCATTATTTCTCCTTAAAAAAAAAAAACTTTTCCTCCTGGAAGGGCAGAAGAATTTCACATCACAGCACAGTCCGATGGGTGTTTTTTAACAAGTGTATATGGTAACATACATATTTTAAAATTCTGTGAGAACTACACACCAGAAAACAAGCTTACCTGGACATCATAGAGAGCGACGATGTTCTCATGTTGAAGTTCCTGGGGGAAAAAAATAAAACAAGCAATTCAGAGTCCTGCGGCAAAAAACCAACCCTGTGAGGTGAACCAACACTCAGCAAAGGTTTCTTCATGGGTGACGGTCTGGATATGGGAAGCAGCCACCGGTTTTCAGAAGTCCAATCACTGTCCTCCGAATGCTTGCGGGATTACACAGTCTGCTTGTCTTGATTTCTGAAAGATGCGGAAGAGTTTGCATCCTGGGTAACATGGAGCACAAGAGCCACTTCTGAAAAGGCCCCGCACCCCCTGCCTCCATCAATCTAACTAAAGACAAAGGTGGGCAGCATAATAAGGCCTCTGCAGATGCTCTCCAACAGTTCAAGATGCTCCCCAAGACCTCCACAGCTCAGACCACTAGGGATTTCAAAGATTAAAACCAGCACTTTGCATAATACCCACAGTTAAATATGGAGCCAATGAAACTCTTCAACTCAACTGTTATGGTATCAAAAACAACAGCGCCCCCCCCCCCAATTGGGAGGGACCCAGGGCTCCATGGTATAGGTCCGTGGTGGCGAACCAATTGGCCATGCTGGCAGGGGCTGATGGGAATTGTAGTTCATGAACATCTGGAGTGCCATAGGTTTGCCACCACTGGTATAGGGCCACGGCTCAGTAGCAGAGTATCGGCTTGGCATGCAGAAGGCCCCAAATTCAATCCCCCAGTTTCTTCAGTTGAAAGGATCAGATTGCAGGTGACTATGACAGACCTCTGCCAGGGGCCCTGGAGAGCTACTTTCAGTCTGAGCAGACGAAACCTACCCTGATGGACCGACGGGCTGATTTTATGCACGGCACCTTCACGCGTGGCCCTCAGCACGCCTGCCTCTCAAGGCACCGCAGGAGCCATCCCCAGCTGCCTACAAACCTTTAATGGAAAACTTGATTTGAAAGTCACTGTAGCAGAAGGCTACGGTGTTTTAAAAGGCTTGCCGCAGATGCGCTCGCTGCACTTCACACGGGGCTGGATAATGCTGAGTGCCATCACGGCTTCGCTGCTTGTCAGAAAACCCCAGTGATGCTCAAGCAGCTGCTGAGCCAATACTGGGACGTGTCAATCCTGAGAAAGCCTTACAGCTGCTTTCAAAAAAAGGCACAACGCCACCCCTGGTGTGCGGGGGCGACTTCTGGAAGGCTCCAGCGTGGCAGGTTACAACCCTACAAAGAGGAGGATAGCAAAGGGAGAGGTGGGCACAAAAAGCCGCCTCCCATAGGAGAAACCTGGCACCCACAAAACTGTGCGATCTCGCTGCACTTGTGAGTTGCATGGACTGACAGCGAAATGCTGTAACTGTGTGAACTCTGCTGCATTTGTAACTTGCAGCGACTGACAACAGGTGAGGGGGGCAGGGCAACAGGAAGAAAATTAATCGGGAGAGAGCAGAGAATGCTGGTACTTCTGCTTCCGAGGTTGAAGGAGCTGGGGTGGGTATGCAATAGGTGTCAAACTTGGGGCCCTCCAGATGTTATGGACTATAATTCCTGTTATCTCCTGCCAGCATCATGCTGGCAGGGGATGATGGGGACTGTAGTCCATAACATCTGGAGGGCCGCAAGTTTGACACCTGTGCAATAAAAGCTGCCAGAGAGGGCCCTCAGACATCTCTCTAAACCAGGGGTGTCCAACTCTGGTGCCCCAGAAGTTCATGGACTACGATTCCAATTGGCCACGCTGGCGGGGGCTGATGGGAATTGTAGTCCGTGAACATCTGGGGTGCCAGAGTTGGACACCCCTGCTCTAAGCTATGTGGCTGTGCCCAGACCCCTCTCTCCTCCTCTTAGGCACAGACACAATAAAACCTTCAATGGAGCTCCAATTTGGAAATGGTGTCCAGCTGAACGGACCTCAGGAAATGGCTTTCCCACTCTACACGCCAAGATATAAAACCTCAGTTAAACCCCAATATTAGAGCACCAGCTTGAGGGACTCAGGGGCTTGAATTAATGGCTTGCATTTGGAAGTCACAGTGCACTAGAGCTAGATCAAGTCGGGAAGTGTTCAATCACAGGCTGAATGCAAGAGGAGGCTGAAGGAAGCCAGCCAAGGCACAAACCCGGCAACAAGCTGAGCTTGCACCCACCTGGGGTTTACCTGCAGCCTCCCATGACACCAAATGCAGCATCAGGGAGAAGTCTGCTGACAACTGCAGAAGCACCACGCTGATTTTCTGAAGAACATGGAGGCACCTCACTATGAACTTTATGAGGGATACCGCTATGTGCACACATGCATGTTTCATTTTTTTTATATTAACGACAGTATTTTGATCCAGCGAGAAGTGGGAAACTGTAGAGAACCCTACACATTATCCAGACATTCTACATATGTCACATAATATAGAGGAGTAGAAACACCACGACTCACGTTACTAACATTTTTTAAATTTTATCACACACGATACCTGCCACTGAGCCAAATGAAACTCACCAAGCAGTATTCGGCGGTCCTTGGCTGCTAATACAGAGGAAAGTGGTAGGAACGTGTGGGAAGCAGCACTTCAATCTATTGACCGGGTCACTCACTACCACCCCCTTCAGCAAACCTTACCGCTGCTCTGGGCTACCTGCCCTGCCCTCAGAAGCCACAGACCAACAAAGTTTAGGAAAGGAACACCACCAAGGGCCAAGGATGGCGCCAGAAGAGGCGTGCTGCAATCCAGCACACAGGGCATTTTGACAGCCCAAGCCAGCTGTCTCCAAGTGCCACAGCAACGACAAACACAAGAGAACACTCACCTGCATTCTTGCTTCTCAACCTTACTAGCCAACTGACACCAAAGGCCGCAGCACCTGCACACCACAGTACTCTCCAGCCTTATACTTGGTGACCAATTAGGAACAAGAGGTGGGGCGTGACATCACCTGGTCCAGCTGACTGTGTGGTCTGACATGTCACACAATTGCTGGGATGGCAGAAGCAGGATTCTGGTCTTGTTGAGATAGGGCAGGGGTCTGCAACCTGCGGCTCTCCAGATGTTCATGGACTACAAATCCCATCAGCCCCTGCCAGCATGGCCAATTGGCTGATGGGAATTGTAGTCCATTAACATCTGGAGAGCCGCAGGTTGCAGACCCTTAAGATAGGGGAAGCAAGGGGGCTGGCCACCACTGGCACAGAGTTCCAACCGGTATATTCTGCGACCTTTCCTCCCCTGAGTGTCTTTAAGAACACAATGATTTTGCGGGAGGAAAAAAGAACTATGAACAAAACCCAGAAGTCAATTTTTTTTTGTTTTCCCCCTGCAAGATCCGCAAGTGCTCTGAATTTTGCACACAGAAATGCAAGAAAGTATACAGGTCACTTCTGATTTTCAGAAAACCAATGTATCTACTCAAAATTCCCCCAGTTAATTTTGCTTCTCCCTTGCGAAAACATGCATTGTGATGCCCTTTTATTTCCCCAAATTTCCCCAAACAGCATCAAAACCAAACTGGGAACACCAATGATGAAAATGGTCATGTCTTTGGCCGTGCTGGCAGGGCCTGATGGGAATTGTAGTCCATAACATCTGGAATGCCAAAGGTTCGCCACCACGGACATAAGACTCTCAACATCAACGTATAAAAATCAAAAACTTAAAAAAGGGCACCTTTGTTCATTCCTGCCAGAAATGAGTGCTGCCACCAAATCTATTTCCCTATAGCTCACATCTTTAGTTCACAAAAAAACCACAGCTAACCACAAACTGTTCATTCTGGATCCATTCACATTTTACTTAAGCCTCTAAGTCAGGGGTGTCCAACTCTGGCGCTTCAGGTGCTCATGGATTACAATTCCCATCAGCCCCTGCTCTAAGTTATCCCAAAGCACAGAAGCTAGGGCAAATTTCATCAGCCTTCCAAAGCTGCCACCCACACTATCCCAAGTCAAGAATAGGAAGAGATTTGGGTTGGGTTGTTTTGTTTTTTTAAAAAACCACTCACTACAGTCACAATAAAAATCAAACTGCACAAGATGGTGTTGGCTCTATGACTACACAAGAGACAAATACAGACAATGTGCATTCTTCGCTGTGACACCTGCCCCTCCAAATGCTGCACAAGTAAATTCAAAATTTTTCATCCAGAAACACTGGTTTTTGTTACTGGTGTGTGCATATTGCAAACAAGTTCACCAAGCTTATGCACGTTTGCTTATTTCACATAATGATTATTCTGATTATCAGAGACTAGCATTGAAGAGCTGCAAGGCATTCTTCCCCCAATGGCTGGAAATCTTATTCAACCAGCCCACTGGTTTGGGAATTGCAGCGGAGATTGACAATCTACTTACAAACACTGCAGCCTCACAGAATATAAAACAGGAAAGAACACTCTTGCTGAAGCTAAGTAGGTTTGGATCTGGTCAGTCTCTAGATGAGAGATTTCCTGGGACCTCCTCCACCCCCATCTTGCGTTCCATGACAGAAGAAATATGTAAATATAATAAGAATAAACACTTAGAAACATGTTGTGTTTTAGAGGTTGACTTTGGGTGCATGTGAATAAAGAAAGCATACAACATTTTTACTGAGATCTCTCAAGGCAGACAAAAGGACCAGAAACTTGTCTGTTTGTGTAACCCGGGGGTCTTCAACTCCCATCAGCCCCTGCCAGCATTGCCAAGTGGTAGGGTTCATGGGAATTGTAGTCTATGAACATCTGGAGGGCCATAGTTTGAAGACCCCTGGTATAACCAATAAAGGCAAAGATTCTCACTGGATTTTGCATATGGTACCAAAGTCTGGGCTGCCTGCTATCTAACAAGCTCTCAATTTGCTCCACAACTTTTTATTTCACTACTCATTCAACCAAGTTGTCACGAACAGCCATTAGATTCTGTATGAGCAACTGATGGAAAAGTCCCTGCTTTGCAAACAGTTTATGCATTTGCCTCTGAACTTTCCCACACTTGTACAATGGCAACAAAAAGTCTTCCCTTCTCAGGAGACTATAGTAGTTTCAGCAACTAGAGAGGCCGAACCATTACTAATTTTTTGTTGGGGGGGGGGGGGGGCAACTCCCATCTTAAGTTTTAAGGCTTCAGGAAAACTCAGGGGGAGGAATTGGAGGAATTCCAACTATAAAGGTTAAGCAGACTGATTGTTATGGGCTTTCCGGGCTGTGTGGCCGTGGTCTGGTAGATCTTGTTCCTAACATTTCGCCTGCATCTGTAGCTGGCATCTTTAGAGGTGTATCTCAGAGATAAGGCACATTTCTCTCTGTGATACACCTCTGAAGATGCCAGCCACAGATGCAGGCGAAATGTTAGGAACAAGATCTACCAGACTACGGCCACGCAGCCCGGAAAACCCACCACAACCAGTTGAGTCCAGCCGTGAAAACCTTCGACAATACGTTAAGCAGACTCTTCTTGCCCTTATTGAAGTACTAGTGCAGCTATTTCAGGCAGATGTCAGTCAGATGTCTCGGCTCATCAATTTTTGCTTTCCACACCTGGTCTGCTGATATCCCTCTCATTTACTGAGTTAGATTGTTCAGTCTTACCGTGTTTCCCCGAATATAAGACAGTGTCTTATATTAATTTTTGCTCCCAAAGATGCGTTATGTCTTATTTTCAGGGGATGTCTTATTTTTTCTGTGTTCTGTTCATCGGGCGTGCTTCCAAACAAAAACTTTGCTATGTCTTACTTTCGGGGGATGCCTTATATTTCGCACTTCAGCAAAACCTCTACTATGTCTTATTTTTAGGGGATGTCTTATATTTGGGAAAACAGGGTATTATTAGAGCCCCTTGGGGATTAGGCAGTCTATCAAATATATTAAATAATTGTGATTATGATGATTAGACAACAATGAGAGCAACTGAGGTGAACTGGTGAAACAGCTACTTCTAGAACTGGGTGAGCAGCTCAGCCTCTGCTTCCAGTTCTTTGGCCTTTGCAAGGAATAAAAGGCATGAGTGCTGGGAGCGTCTGTGACTACTCAGGGATGAGTGGCGAGCTCCCCGTCTCCTTCAGAAATGAATCAGGAAGGATGACAAAACAGACCTCCGACGCAATCACGAACGACGACAAACATACCTTTAAAATTTTTATCTCTTTCCCAAGCAGAATCTGAGACTTCGACAAGTTCTTCTTGTTAATGCTTTTAATAGCCACTTCCCAATCCGTTTTCTGGAAAAGAAAGGGACAAAAGAATGGCGTTTTAGATTTCAGCTCCGCAATGAAAGGGAGGAAGCCAACACCTGGACCCATTCACTTTCTTATTGGTGTGGATGTAGGACCAGATTTCACTGCCAAGTGAGGCCAGGAAAGGAAACTTAGATGACGACATGCAGCTAGCAGGGACACCAGCCGGCTTGCGCGACAGTCATAATCGATCATTATCTTCAGTGCAGTGGATGGGAGGGACCACTGGACCCCTGAGGGCCAAATCAAGTGCACCAAATGGAACTTGAGAGCAACAGTGGCGCAGTGGTTAAGAGCAGGTGCGCTCTAATCTGGAGAACTGGGTTTGATTCCCCGCTCTGCTGCTTGAGCTGTGGAGGCTTATCTGGGGGGATTTAGATTAGCCTGTGCACTCCAACACACGCCAGTTGGTGACCTTGGGCTAGTCACAGCTCTTCCGAGCTCTCTCAGCCCCACCTACCTCACAGGGTGTTTGTTGTGAGGGGGGAAGGGCAAGGAGATTGTAAGCCCCTTTGAGTCTCCTGCAGGAGAGAAAGGGGAATATAAATCCAACTCTTCCTCTTAAGAGGTTAACCCAGAAGAGGAAGTGGCATTTGTTCAAAAGCTCTTTTACAGTGTAACTTTGAAGTCAACACCCGCCATCTGCCATCCCCTTCTCCTCTGAGGTCGATGGCACAGGTGTGTTCTAAGTCTGACCACTGTTAAAGCTAGAATTCAAATCCCTGCTACGAAAAAGTAACCCAACGATCCTTATTCCATTTTTAAACGTTCACCAAAGGTTTCTTAGGTGACCTCTGCAATATTATCAAGGCTTTCAAGAGGAATATCTGGACTCGCACGTGATCACAGATTACAAATGTCCCCAAGCATTTTATTCCACAGCAGCTAAGGTCTATACTCAAGAGACTTCTCTCCAACCAGACATAAGAACAAGACTTTTTTCCCCCCAACTCTCTCACATTGTTACACTTCAGGTCTTCCACCATTTCAAAGTTTGATTTTCATTTGCTTGGAAGCGTAACCAGCACAGCTAGTCATGTTTTCGTTACACAACACTTTTTCTTTGTATCAGTCAGTCGGTGCTGTGATCTTTGAATCACAAACATTTCTGAAGAACGCAGCGAAGAAGGAAAACACACACACACACACACAGAGCTATTTCAGAAAGCAAGAAAATTCCAAACAGCCTGTTCGAGTTCCACAAACACTTGCAACTCTTTAATTTTGTTAATAGTCTTTTAAAGATTTCTATAAGCCAATTATGCACACACACAAATCAATGTACAAGGCATAAGCAAAGCTGAACAAGACCCCGCCCCAAATAGCTTATAATCTACCTTTTGAGTATGGGTTGGGGGAGAATAATAAGGGATTCTCTCTCTCTTATTCTCCCAGTGTTTGGCAGTACATGCTATCCAATTTAATCTGATCTCTTGACACTAGGAAATGCCAGCTTGGCCCAGGCCGCTTAGTAAGCCTGCGCCAAAACAAGTTTACAAAGACTCCAGCACAAATATGCCACTGAGGCATACATTCATAAAAGCAACCTTTTTTAAAAATAAAGAACTAAAGAAGTATGGAAACCACAATTAGGCTGTATGAAAGGTAGACTTTCTTTCCCACAAGGGATACAAAACAGATGCTCCCTTCCTTTTTAAAAAAATTCCTAAGAACGCCTTGCATAATAAGGGAAGTGATGGGAAAAGGAGACACTTATGAAATCAGAGAAATTTCAACCAATCTGAACAGCGCCAGTTTCCCAATAGATCCGAAGTACCCACGTCAAGGGAGCGGGAAAAAAACCAAATCAACAAAACGCTGATGCAAAAAATAATCTTCTCTGTCCTAAGCTGACGTCTCCTTGGCTCCCACCTCCCCCACACTTCAAGCCTGAAGAGACCTATAAGAAAAGGCAGAAAAGGGGGTGGAGAAAGAGCCCCCCCCCCAGCTAACATTTAGCAAAACACTGCAGCTGAACAAGGAAAAACAAGACAGGAGCCCAGCACAACAGACTGACATCACGCCTTTTTCGATATAAACAAAACAGGCGTGGATCTTACAGAAATGCAGACTCCGTGGCCGCCCCATCCGTGCCACAAAGCAATCCCCAAAGGTTGGCAGTTTCTGCTGGAACACACAGACCTCAGCAAGCTCCCCGGAAAGCTCAAAGATGCCTTTAAGCAGCTGCAAACCATAAATGCAATAAGGAATTGCTGTATAGAAGTGGAGAGGAGGGGGGGGGCAGTTAAGGATAAAGGAAGATGCTTCCTGGTTGCACTGGGATCAATCTATCGATCCCGATCCCTCCTCCAATATCAAAGACACACGGAGCCCAGTCCCCGCTCTCTTTGGGCAGGTGTCCAGCCACCAAAGACCTCCCCGGTTGCTTTTACCTTGCGGTGCCGACCTTTGAAGACCACAGCAAAGGCTCCGTGTCCTATCAGGTCCTTCTTGCTGTATTCAAAGTCCCCCACCACCTCCATCATCCCCAGGGGGGCATGAAGCCCTTACAATTCAGGAGAGGAGAGGGGGGAGAATCAAGGAGAAAAGGGGGGGGGCGGCCAGAGGAAGCTAAACCAAGCTCACATCAGCCCCCGGCCAGAGGGTGGGAGAGACAGGATGCAGGAGAAAGGGGGAGTCTGCGCCTCTCTTTCCTGGCTGGCCCCAAGGGAGAAAGGGGGGGCAGCTGCCATCGTGACGCTCAGGGAGGTGCAAGCCGCCCCCCCAGGCAAAGGGAGTAAAGGGGTGCTGGCCGTCGGCTCCGGCTTCCCAATAGCAACCTCCTTTTCCGGGCATGGGGAAAGGAAAGGGGGCAGGTGGGTCAAGACGTGCCTGTGGGGGGGTCAGGCTTCCTTGGGAAAGGGAGGGGCGGAGAGCTAGCTGCAGAAGAGAGGGGTCGTGAAGAGTCCCTCTCTGGGCTTTATCAACAACAACAGCAATTGCTGCTATTATTATTATTAAAGGCAAAAGGCTTGCGATAAAGGAAGTCACCAGGCAATGGCGGTACATGGGGATTTTTAAGGCTACCTAACATTGACAGGGGGGCGGGCGGGTGAAGGGCAGGGGGCTATAGCACCTTTCCCAGGGGGTGAAGAGTTTCAAGGGAGGGGCATCTTCAAAAGGTAGATGGGCTGCTACGCCAAGTCCCTTTATATGCAACAAAGCCACCCCAGGAAGGGGACAGCGTTAAGGGAAAGGGGGGGTTCAAATAATACAGCGTTTGCAAAGAATAAAAGCGATTATCCTTCTCAGTGAGAGTCAGAAAGGGGGACTAAGGTGGGGATGGGGGGGGTGTTGCAATACAATGTTGCAGACAGAGCAGGGGGCATTAAAGACGGTTGCAAATGGGGCGGGGTATTAAGACACCTCCACAGGGGGGGGCAGAAACGCACCCCTTGAAGCTGGAGCGCTGACCCTGAGTACAGAAGAGGGGGGCAGAGGCGGGAAGACCCCTTAAAGGGGGGGGAATCTAACAGCCTCGACTAGCTGACCTCTTAGGGGATCAAAGCAAGGCACGAGACACTTTGTGGGGGTGTCCCCGAAGGCCTTTTTGGAACTGGGGACAAAGGGGGGAAATGGGGGGGGGGGCGCAACCCCCCTCAGAGGTGCCTCCTCACGTCCCACTCACATCCTCGCCCTCAAGTTCTGGTCTCATGACTATGATAAATATTGGGGGGGGGGATCCTCGCCCCCACCTCTTGACTAGGCTGGGGGCTCCCCAGACCCCTCTCCTCCTCCCCCGCAAAACTAAATAAAGACCGGGCCCGACTCCTCCCACCCCCCAGGCGGCTCCTGGTCCCAAAATCCGGCTATTTCGGAGGTGGGTGGGTTGTAGCTCTGCAGGCCGCCGCCTCTGGCTTCTCGGGCTTCCTCTGCCTCCAAGACAGCCGCCCTCACCGGCGTCCAGCTGCGAATGACGAGTCCTCCGCGCGGACCCGCAGTTCTTATAGGACGCATCGCGCAGGCGTATGACGTGGAGCTTCCTCCGCCAAAGAAAAAAAAAATAAGCGGACCGAGGAGAGGAGGAGGAAAAGAAGTGCGCGCGGGAAACTTGGCGCCGCCTCTCGAGGGTGGGAATTGTGGAAGGTCGAAGATCGTATGGAGGGGCTGTTGTGTTTTACCGTTAAACAGAGATTTACAATAATCTTAACGAATAAAATAGTAAATAATGAAAATATAAATGAATGATACTTAAATAATAATAAAAAAGCAATACACAAATAACCTCACCAGCCCACACACAGATCCCCAATGGTTCTGTTTGAGAGGCAGTAGACCTCACTGAGGCAAAACAGCCATATGAAAGCTCATACATGCAATATAACAATGCAAAAAATATAAATATGCTCATCTTGGTCTGCAACCTGCGGCTCTCCAGATGTTCGTGGACTACAATTCCCATCAGCCCCTGCCGGATGGGAATTGTAGTCCATGAACATCTGGAGAGCCACAGGTTGCAGTGCAATAAACTACTAAAATCAGTGTCTGACCTTTTTTCCCTTATAAACTTTTTCCTTATAAACTAAAATCAGTGTCTGGCTTTTCCCCCATAAAATCGCAATTTAATTGGTTGACTGACTTTGTGAAACTTAATTACGAAATTTAAACATTTTTTCCAAGTATAAAGTGCAGCTCATGAACGTACCCTGTTTCCCCGAATATAAGACATCCTCGGAAAATAAGACGTAGCAGAGGTTTTGCTGAAGTGTGAAATATAAGGCATCCCCCAAAAGTAAGACGTAGCCAAGTTTTTGTTTGGAAGCATGCCTGACGAATAGAATACAGAAATATAAGACATCCCTTGAAAATAAGACATAGCGCGTCTTTGGGAGCAAAAATTAATATAAGACACTGTCTTATATTCGGGGAAACATGGTATCAAGTTTTGGAAATGCAATTGCAGTCAGTTTCTCACATACTCTGGAGTTGTAAAAAGTCTGTTTCTGTAATTTATACTGGAAGCTGCAACAACACGATTGCTCTTACACACGCGCTAACTATCAAGTTTCTCTCATTCAAGAGAGGAGGCTATGGATTCTTCTAGGTCTTTAGCTTTCAAAATGGGCCTCTCTCTTGACAGCAACCATCTCTCAAAATGTCTCTGACAATCAAGGCCATCAGCACTGTAAAACCATTAACACCTCTGCGAACCACCAAGCAACATCCCCCACCCCGCCATCTTTAACAGCAGAGGTGAAGCCCTGCAACAGGTTACACTTTTCTAGCACGACTGTAAGCATTATGTATTGTCAAAGGATTTCACAGCTGGATTCAACTTGTTGTTGTGGGTTTTCTGGGCTGCAGACTTCTAACAGACTTCTCTCTGAGATACACCTCTGAAGATGCCAGTCACATATGCAGGTGAAACGCTAAGATCTACCAGACCACTGACATGCAGCCTGGAAAACCCACAACAGCCAGTGTAAGCATTATATTTGCCAGTGGTATCAAACTGCAGAGGTGCAGGCCTGGTAGAGGAAGTTGGCTCTCCCTTCTCCCAGGCTCTTTACTGCTCAAGCCCTTGAGAAACCACATTTTAATTTTCTTACTTAATTACCTTCCTGGCTGCATAGATGTAGTTTATGGACATCACAAGATATATCACCTGTGGTTATTTCCTTGGACCTATTACACCTTCCATACCTTGGTGTTATGTGAGACATTCGTTTCGTTCCCTATTTTTGGGCCGTTCAACAATATTCAAACCACCTTCAACGGGGGCAGAAAGAACCTTCCTCTCCACCATTATTTTAATCTGTGACTGCTTGTTATGATCTGATTGTCTGTGCATGACAGGATGTTATTAAAGCCACATATTGCTCTCCATTGGTTTGTATCCTTGAAGAATGCACTTCTAATAAGCATAGGCAGGGCTAAATTGCTTAAGGCTCTTTGGGAGAGTTGCTCGCTCCTGCTGTCCTGGAATCCCTCTTCAGTAATCCTGAATATGCAGAGCTGGCTAGGATTGTTTGTTATAAGGAAAGAATCTCTACGTGTATTCAAAAACACTTGACCTTTTCACATAAGCAACTGGGACACTGTCATATGTGCAGCCTGTACCTTACATCTGTGGGTAGGGAAAGCATGCTCCCTGCAATACAAGAACATACTACTGTTACCGATGGGAAAATAAACAAAATATTTTCCTGAAGTCAGGTTGCCTGGCTACACTGGCTCCCTGCCCGGATACAGAGACCTGTGTGGTTCAGAAGCCTTCATAAGGTTCACAAAGAATGTATATGCATGATTGTGCCAATGGTATATGATTTCCCTTGTGTTTGTGTCATTCTAGGATGTAGTAAAAGCTCCTCTTAGTTAAGTTTATGCCTGCAGTTTAGGATTTTAGTTTAATAAGGTTCTTCAGTTAGGTTAAGGTTCTATTAGTTTTAAGCGAGCCCTGCCAGTAGGTAGATGTACAGTCCTGCCTATAAGTATAAGTATGTGTGTTTATCCTTTAAGGTTTTCCTAATGTTTAAGTTAGAAATGTTATTTTTGAAATTTGTGTCTGAGAATAGTAAAAGCAATAGCCAGTTAAGGTCTGATATTAAGTAACCAGGAAGTTGGCTCTGGAATGTAGCTCAGACCAACGCCCAGCCGACTCTTTGATAATGACAACGACCCTCTTTGGACTTGCTAATCGAATCTGTTGCCAGCACCCAAGGGTCACCCAGCCGTTGGAAGATGTCACCCTGTTTTGCTATTGGACTGTTTGAAGTTTTACTCTCAGGATCCAGAAGCTCATTGGACTGTTCACATCCTTACTTTCAGGATCCAAGAATTCATTGGATCATTTAAACTTGTCTTTGTCTAACACTCCCAAGGAACCACCTCAGGCAAGAAGGTGTAAGCTTTTCTTCTGGGATTTGATCTCATCAGCATGTGCGAAAGGATTGTTTTCTCCCTTTGGTGTTCTAGGATATTTTCTCTGTATTAGATGGAAGGAGACCGCCCCCTTCCTGGGTTTTGCACTATGGGGGTGGGACTGCCCTACACCCCTTTTCTGGGTTACTGGGAAATGTATAAAAGGGGCTGATGCACAGCCATGTGGAAGGTCCTTTTGCTGAGCTGTGCCAAGAAATCACTTGCAATAAAATCCTTCCTGCTTTGAAGAAACGCCTGCTTCCTGCGCCTCTTTAAGTTGCTGAGCTGAAATCACTTATTGTTACTGGCAATTCGCTGTAACACTAATTTGCCAGTGAATTCTGACACAAACAGAATTTGGTTGGAAATTTGCTATTATGTTCAAGCAAAACAGCTTCTCGGAGTAGCTAGTAATTGTGCCAGAATCAACACTTTTCCAGTTCGATCTCGGGAAACCTTTGTTTCAAAGGTGCAAAAATGTTTTTTTCCTTGCACCGTTTCAACCCTTTTGAACCACAATTTATTTTACAATCTTCTTCACTGGCTGTACAATAACACCCACTGGACCCAATTAAAATGACCAATGTACATACAATGTACACAGAATGTACACACAAGACCTGCAAAGTTGTAAAATGAAGAAACCCACGAGGCACTGCATATGTGACACCTATAAACCCTTTGCACACAAGCACACAACTCCAGACTCAAACATTCAAGCAATTTGTGTTTTTGAAAGAATCCAGCAAAATTTGAAGCAGCAGATTCATTTTCTGAGAAACTGCTCTACACAGCCTTGGGAAAATATATTTGTAAATGGATTGTGCAAAAGGAATCTGTGAACCCCACCTTCTTCAAGACGAACTGAATCACCAAAACTGGGCTCTACAGGCTAATGGTTACTCTACTACAGACATCAGAAGAGCTGCAAGACCAAGAACAAACCACAGAAGATAAACAGTCACCCAAAGGGAAGGTGTCCTTAGCAAATATCAAGGGGATCACTGGTCAAATAGGGAAACTGATGAAGAAACACAGCCTCCAAACAATCTTCAGACCCACCAGGAAAATTCAACAAATGACAAATACAGCAAAGGATAAGAGGGATCCTCTAAATTCTTCAGGAGTCTACCACGTACCTTGCAGCTGTGGACAAGTCTACATACCGGTAGGAACCATGAAACGCATCAACCAGACATGAATCAAAGAACATGAAAGGCATTGCAGACTAATACAGCTGGAAAAATCAGCAATAGCAGAACATAAGAACATAAGAACTAGCCTGCTGGATCAGACCAGAGTCCATCTAGTCCAGCACTCTGCTACTTGCAGTGGCCCATCAGGTGCCTTTGGGAGCTCACAGGCAGGATGTGCAAGCAATGGCCTTCTGCTGCTGCTGCTGCTCCTGAGCACCTGGTCTACTAAGGCATTTGCAATCTGAGATCAAGGAGGATCAAGATTGGTAGCCAATAGATCATCTTCTCCTCCATAAATCTGTCCAAGCCCTTTTTAAAGCTATCCAGGTGAGTGGCCATCACCACCTCCTGTGGCAGCATATTCCAAACACCAATCACACGTTGTGTGAAGAAGTGTTTCCTTTTATTAGTCCTAATTCTTCCCCCCAGCATTTTCAATGAATGCCCCCTGGTTCTAGTATTGTGAGAAAGAGAGAACAATTTCTTTCTGTCAACATTTTCTACCCCATGCATAATTTTATAGACTTCAATCATATCCCCCCTCAGACGTCTCCTCTCCAAACTAAACATGTGATAAACCAAGCTGGACACAGAATGTCATTTGAAAACACAGAAATTCTGGACCTCCCTGACAGCCGCCACGTCAGACTACACAGAGAAGCCATTGAAATCTACAAGCACGTGGACAATTTCAACAGGAAGGAAGAAACCATGAAAATGAACAAAACTTGGCTACTAGTGCTTAAAAACACTGGAAACAATACAGTGGTGAGTGAACACCACCCGGACACAGGATATCCATTTGCAGAAAGCAATCAAATGAATTAAGTTGCCAGGCAATGCCCTCACTAATTGATGATGCAACTGACATTTGAGGGCATGTATAACATTGGCAAATGAACCAGTGGATATGAGGACAGGTGTTGATTTGTTGCAGGCCCTGGTTGGAGACTGTCTTTGGGCAAGAAAAGGTTTGCCTCCCACTGACTGTGAGAAGAGCGTCATTTTCCAGCTTGGGTCGCTGGTTGTTAATGGTGTGTTCAGCCAGTTTGAGCTGAGTGCCGTATTTTAATGTTCTAAGCTTGTTGTAACCCATCCAGAGCCCTTTGGGGATTGGGGGGATATAAATCCAATACACAAACAAACGAACAAACTTCAGTGTTATATACATATGCTGAAATGGGTGGATTCCACTTAACACATGAAAATTACATTTGCAAATTGCACCCTTAATGCTTTTAACCAATGCAAATGGTTCTTTCTCCCACCCTGGACATTCCACAGGTATATATACTCCACTTGCTTTACTACCATCAGATCCTCTGAAGATGCCAGTCACTGATGCAGGCGAAACGTCAGGAGAAAATGCTACTGCAACACGGCCATGCAACCTGGAAAAACCCACAACACCCTGAGATGCAAACAGATCTTCCCCGGCTACCTGTTCTATATAAACCACTGAAATCATGGATAGGTATTTCAGCTGCACCTTATCTATCTGTAATAACATCAGCAAGAAGCCGATGGGCTTTTTCTAGGGCTCACTTCGATGCCTTCCCGTCAGCTAATCTGATGGGACGATTCCAAAATATTCCAAGGCACAGGAGAACCTGTGTGTGCGGCTCAGGGGAAGTAGACTCAGTGTCACATATCTTACTGCATTGCAAGTTACATGAAGGTGAAAGGGAGCTGTTAATCCAACCATTGTTAACTCGTCATGTATATCCATTCATGGAAGAATGCTTTCAGATGCAGATTCTGTAAGAATGTTATTAGAAGATCATGTTTCTGCCATTTCACAGAAGGTAGCTAAATTTTGTATATTGGTACACAACAAGCGTAGTTCTTTATTAAAACAAAGAGCCGCACTGTGTGATGAGGACTGTTTATTTATCAGTTATTTATCAATAGATTTTATAATGGATTTTAATTTTATATTATATTTTTGTATAAGTGGAGTGCTATGTATTCACATGTACTCTGATTTTAAACTATTGGCTGGCCAAAAGGCCGTAATAAATGTCTATCTACAAATTTCTATTTGCATTTTGGTTAATCTGATCAAATAGAACCTCCTTGGTTAGGTAAATGTAGGCAAATATGTAGACACACTCTTAACTCAGCTGCATTGCATCATAGTGTTTGTAGGCTTTAATGGGTCACACACTGACTCATGAGCTACATAGTCTTCCTACTGTAGAAACATTAGCCATGTGAAATCTTTTACTAGGACTAACCAGAATAGCAGACAAGCATCCAAATTCTCCAGAACTTTGATACACATCCATATGCGCCTCTGTAGAAACAAGGTTAGTCTTCCACAGATTTTGATATCTTTTAAACACATCCCAAGGAAAAGTTACTGTGGAATTGGAAGGGAAAACTGGAATCCCACGAAAAATCAGGAGGCAAATAAATAATCTGGACATTTCCCTTTCACCCCCAATCCTTCTGGTAGCTTGAGCAGACAATGTTCCCCATCCACCCCCACTAGCTACTTTTAACTCTCAGCCTCTCTCAACATCACAGGCGTCCTGAAACATGCTCAGTCATCGATTGACAGCTTTCAGTCTCTTTAAGATGACTGTGCAGAAAGATTATGTACTTGAGGGATCTCATGAGTAGGTGAGAGGCTTGCCTTGTCTGGGAATGACACAAGCCAGCCACTTAACTCGATATACTGGTGGTGAGATACGATGATCAACGTATAGACGTCAGCACCCGGGCCCCTCCCACACAGGCTGAATAAGGCACTTTCAATCCACTTTCCCAATTGTTTGCAAGTGGATTTTGCTCTTCCGCACAGCTGCAAAGTAGATTGAAAGTGCATTATTCTGCATGTGCAGAAGGGGCCCTAGTTTCACACAGAGTGCAGAGATGGGATCCAGCAGGTTCTCACAGGTTCCCGAGAGTAGGTTACTAATTATTTGTGTGCGCCGAGAGGGGTTACTAATTGGTGATTTTACCCCGTGATTTTTGCCTTAGTTACGCCCCTCCTCTCAGCAGTAGTGCGCAGAACTTGAAGCAGTTTAGCAGGAGGTGCACCGGCGTGCGTGGCAGCCTGCGCCTGCATGCATTCGTTTCCCGCCCAAGGACCGGCACAGCGGCTGCGTCCTTGCCACAGCCCAGCCCAGCAATGCCCCGCCCCCAGAATGCCTGACCACGCCCCTGTCGTGCCCCGCCCAGCCCCATTGGCGCTACGCCACTGTTTGAATCCCACCACCATGGGAACCTGTTACTAAAATTTTTGGATCCCACCACTGACAGAGTGTCTTCTGTTTGGACCAGCAACATAATGATAATTCCTTTCCCTACACTCCAACCTTCCTGTCAACTGAATGCTTGTTGTAAACCACTGAATTGGGGAGGGGGAGCAGCTGCCTTGGCAGGCCGGCTTGTTGTTTGGGGCAGGGGGAGGCTCCTAAGTTAGGGGGAGGCAGGCAGGAAGTGGATGGAATGTAGCTCACCAGGAAGTGAGTCCTGTAAGCCACAGGTGTCAAACTCGCGGCCCTCCAAATGTTCATGAACTACAATTCCCATCAGCCCTTGCCAGTATAGCCAATGCTCATGTTGGGAGGGACTGATGGGAATTGTAGTTCATGAACATCTGGAGGGCTGCGAGTTTGACACCCCTGCTGTAAGCCTATTGGTTGGGGGTTTGTCGTTGTGACATTCCATCCCTTCGTGAATTATGTATAAGAATGTTTTCTCATAGAACTGAACTTAAAGAGGTTTGGAAGCCACGGAACCAAGTATAACCTAGTAGCTTGTCAACTGTGCATTGAATCAGTGCAATCGCTCTTTCATTGTGACTTGGACAATATACATATTTGTATTGGTACTCTTTGAACTGAAAAATCTGGTTGGATTATTTTTTGGTTGGATATGCATTTTATCCGAGGCGTAAACTTGACTTTTGCCATGTATGTAAAATCGGGTTTATAACAAGTCCAGCCCACTAGAAAGAAAACAGACACATGAGCTGTGTTTTTAAAAGTTTTAATTCATTTTGGAACATATATTGTGTCCCATAGAATTATATTTGGTTCCGCTGTTCATTTTTGTTTCCAACGGGGCATCTGACCCTGGGACCGGAACCTGCCAATCAGCTTCTTTTCCCATTTTGTCAGGGAGGGACCAACCAAAGGTCAATCAGCAAGACAGACCAAAAGAAAATACACAGCAATCACAACCATGCATCAAAAGCAGCACACATTATACAGGCCGCACATTTAGTTCTGCAATCAAGGCTGCATGAAGGGGTGTATATGATGCAAGGGAGATCTAATCGCTTCCTGCTTCCAGACGTTTAATTGGCGTGGAACCACCTGTCGGAACATCTCTGCCCAGATGGAGACAGTCAGTACTGTGTCCACACAATCTTTCGACACAGACACGTACGCAGACATGTATATTAACCAGACGTGGGATCCAGCAGGTTCTCACAGGCTCCCGAGAGTAGGTTACTAATTATTTGTGTGTGCTGAGAGGGGGTTACTAATTGGTGATTTTGTCACGTGATTTTTGGCTTAGTTACGCCCCTCCTCTCAGCAGTAGCGCGCAGAACTTGAAGCAGTCTAGCAGGAGGTGCACCGGCGCGTGTGGCAGCCTGCGCCTGCGTGCATTCGTTTCCTGATCAAGGACCGGCACAGAGGCTGCATCCTTGCCAAAGCCCTGCCCCCGGAATGCCTGGCCACGCCCCCGTCGTGACCCGCCCAGCCCCATTGGCGCTACGCCACAGTTTGAATCCCACCACCATGGGGACCTGTTACTAAAATTTGTGGATCCCACCACTGATATTTACCAATTTCACCCAATTCTAAGCCTAGAACAGCTTCCAACAAATGTAAAAACACCCAATTAAAATGAATTGTGAAACAGAAGATGAGTTGGATTTATATCTTCCCTTTCTCTCCCATAGGAGACTCAAAGGGGCTGACAAACTCCTTGCCCTTCCCCCCTCACAACAAACACCCTGTGAGGTAGGTGGGGCTGAGAGAGCTCCGAAGAACTGTAACTAGCCCAAGGTCACCCAACTGGCGTGTGTTGGAGTGCACAGGCTAATCTGAATTCCCCAGATAAGCCTCCACAGCTCAAGCGACAGAGCGGGGAATCAAACCCAGCTCCTCCAGATTAGATTACACCTGCTCTTAACCACTACACCACTGCGATATTAATTAAACAAATGGATGGGTAAAGTTTAAAATAAATGCATGCAGCAAGTAACAAAAACAGCAGCAATGGTCCGTGGTGTTAAAAAAAAAGAGAATCAAAGGCAAACATTCCTGAAAGTTTATTCTTGTTGTGAGAAATCTACTTGATTTCTTTGATGGTGGTGTGGACCCCTTCTTTATATATTTTACAGAACTGACAGCCAAAACTATGGAAAAATATTCAAAAAGCACAGATTTTAATATGCAAATTTCAATCAAGGAACCAGAAAAGGAACCAGAGTTAGGACTGAGGGGGCCTGACTTGCAGAAAGGAGAAATAAAATTCAACTGGGGATTTTCAAGTCTAAACGGTGCAGGTTTAAAATCTGGTAAAATCCCTATACTCTGACCCTTACAGCAGTGGCGTAGGAGGTTAAGAGCTCGTGTATCTAATCTGGAGGAACCGGGTTTGATTCCCAGCTCTGCCGCCTGAGCTGTGGAGGCTTCTCTGGGGAATTCAGATTAGCCTGTGCACTCCCACACACACCAGCTGGGTGACCTTGGGCTAGTCACAGCTTCTCAGAGCTCTCTCAGCCCCACCTACCTCACAGGGTGTTTGCTGTGAGGGGGGAAGGGCAAGGAGCTTGTAAGCCCCTTTGAGTCTTCTGCAGGAGAGAAAGGGGGGATATAAATCCAAACTCTTCTTCAAACTCTTCTATACTCTGACCCTTACCTTTTCCCACCAATCTGTCCTGCCTAAGGCCTTTCAAGAGGTCTTGCAGAAATCGAACGATAAGTCGTCATCTTTGGTTGTGTGCTTATGTTGTTATTATGTAATGAGAATATTTGCTGGTGAGATATTAAAATACTGAGACATTGTATTATGTTGTGGCGTTATGTCTTGCTGTTATCTCGTGCCTGTTGCTATAGGATTGCTGATATTTTGTTGTTCTGATGTCAAGCTGTTATCTTATTATATTATCATGTGTATGAGGCAGTTATATTTTGTGCTATGTGCTAATACGTTTTTTGCTATTTGTTATTCCGTTATATGATATGACTACGGTTGAAACACTTGACCATTCTCTGTTTCTATGCCCGAAATACAATAAGATACGCATGAAATACATGAATTCCATTTTCTTGCAATGTTCTCAGTGGCATGAGTGTTATAAGATACTGAATCTCCTAAACAGCTCTGATGTGCTCTTTTGTGAAACTGTTGCAAATTTTATACTGGAAATTAGTAATTTCAACTGCACTTCTTAACCTTGTTTTGTTTTAAAAATTTGTCCTGTTTTGTATGCCAATAAAGGCTTGTGTTGTGTATTCCGTTAAGAAATGCTAATACAGTTGACATGCTATGTTTAGTGATGTTTGATGATTGATAAGCTGAGACTATGGTTTTGGGGTTGTTGTTCATATTTCTCTATTGTTCATATTTGCTATTTGATGTTCATATTAATGGACCTGCTATTCTGTTTTGTTGGTTGTTAGCTGCTCTGGGCCCTACGGGGGGAGAGCGGGGTACAAGTCCAATGAATGAAATGAATGAACACCTGCTTGTATCTCTAGAACTGGATTCTCCAATATGGTGCCCGGGCAACTCACCCAGTTTTCCAAAAAGAAAGCGAGGCCTTTGTAGGAGATGGCTTGTTACGGGTGGCACTCTTTCAAATGAAAGGGTTTTCCATGCAACAGCAGCCGCAGAGGATTAGGAGGATGAGTTTCGGTTCCATTTGTGGTTCCAGGTTTGTGGTTCCATTCCCCTTTTACGCTTCCCTTCCTTTGATTCCCCTTTCTCCCTTCCTTTTGCTGAGATTTACATTATTTCCTCTCATCCCTTCTGTGATCCTTTTCCAAAGTAACGAGGGAGGTGTTGGGTATGGCCCCACCTTCTTTGGCAGCCGTTCTGGTGTGGGGGAGCGCTCACCCCCCTCTCAAAATTCCAATGGTGCCCGCAGGCTAACAAAGGTCGGGACTCCTGCTCTAGAACCACAGCAATTCAGCAAGCGTTGCATCTTTGCCTGCCCCCGCCCTTCTATGACATCAGGGGAGCTCAGCCAATCCCCTTCAAGGTTTATCTTGCAGGCTAACATGGGGTTCAGAAAGCAAATATCCAAACAGCCGAAAGCTGCTGCATTCAAGATTGAAAGGTAGTAAAGTGGCGCCAGGACAGGAATGGGAAATGGGAGTGTGGAATGTGTCCTGCTGTGTTTCCTGTGCAATTTCGGACGACCTCCTTACCTTTGAGCTGCTGCAAAACACTGGTTGGTTGCCTGCACTTCCTCTCCCTCAGCAGAACCAGTTTAAATATTTTAAAAACCCAGGCATACTAAAGCCCTTCCGCATGTGCAGAATAATCCACTTTCAATGCACTTTGAAGCTGGATTTTACTGTGCGGAATAGCAAAATCCGCTTTCAAACAATTGTAAAAGCGGATTGAATGTGCATTATTCTGCATGTGCGGAAGGGGCGTAAGAGAAACACATAGATCCTCTGAAGATGCCAGCCACAGATGCAGGCGAAACGTCTGAAGAGAATGCTGCTAGAACATGGCCATACAGCCCGGAAACTACACAGCACCCCAGTGATTCCGGTCGTGAAAGCCTTTGACAATACATTTAACACATAAATTATTGGAAAACATCCACAAGGCAAGTCCAGAACACAAACTATCTAGTTGTCCTAACAGCCCAATCCTATATAGCACAGGTGTCAAACTCGTGGCCCTCCAGATGTTATAGACTACAGTTCCCATCATCCCCTGCCAGCATGATGGTGGCAGGGGATGATGGGAACTATAGTCCCTAACATCTGGAGGGCCACGAGTTTGACACCTATGCTATATAGGTTTGCTCAAAAGGAAATCCTTTTGGGTTTGTTGGGGTTTACTCCCAAAGCACACTGGGTCAGAATTTTAGAGCTCTTGGGTCCATAGCAAGGCTTTTATCATACCCTGTTTCTCCGAAAATAAGACATCCCCTGAGAATAAGATGTAGTAGAAGTTTTGCTGAAGTGCTAAATATAAAACATCCCCCGAAAGTGAGGCCCCTTCCGCACACGCCAAATAATGCGTTTTCAAACCACTTTCACAACTGTTTGCAAGTGGATTTTGCCATTCCACACAGCTTCAGAGAGCACTGAAAACAGTTTGAAGGGCATTATTCTGCATGTGCGGAAGGAGCCTAAGACGTAGCAAAGTTTTTGTTTGGAAGCATGCCTGTCGAACAGAACACCAGGGCATACAGCTGTGGAGCGGAAAAATAAGACATCCCCTGAAAATAAGACATAGCGCATCTTTGGGAGCAAAAATTAATATAAGACACTGTCTTATTTTCGGAGAAACACGGTAGTCCCACTCCCATTTTGCAGATTATTGAAAAATTAGGTTACAATAAAGCGGCACCAAACTACCTTGGCTGGGTCCCAGTTTTCTCAGTAGCAACCCTTGCCCTTCACTCCACTCAGCTGTACAAAGAGGGGAAAAGGTTTTGTAACTGGGAAGCCCCGAGAAAGGAAAAAGCCATGGCAGCCCAGGGACACCTTCCCCCAGTGTGACAGAAATCAGGATAATAAAAAATGCAAGCCACATCCTTTCCCGAAACCGTTGGGAGCCAAATTCTCTCCAAATATATCAGCCCCTCCTTAACTTTGTTTCCAAGGAACCATTTCTTGTGATTAGGCTCCTACCACTGAACTTGGGTTTGAACAGTCCACAGCCCTTCATTGCCGACGGTCTCCACTGTGTTAGGAAAGAAGGAATCAGATGAATCAGGAAACCCAGGAGAGATTTGCCGGACTCAAAAGTGACCTGACCTAATAAAAGGTATTACGTTGACGATTCAGGAAAAACTGCCAGCACCGCACCTACCTTGAGGGGGGTGAAAAATCGCCTCGAGGTCTTTTGCGCTCAGCAGGCCAAGGTGACATTTTTAAAAAACGAGTCCTTCATGAGGGAAGACTCATGTTCAATGTATTGTTGAAGGCTTTCAAGGCGGAATCACTGGGGTGCTATTGTGGTGGTTTCAGGGCTGTATGGCCGTGTTCTAGCAGCATTCTCTCCTGGCGTTTGGCCTGCATCCTCTGAGAGATGCCAGCCACAGATGCGGGAAGCGAAGCGTCAGGAAGAATGCTAAGCTAAATTACTGGCAGCAACTTCCAGGCACAACCTAGCCAAGACTCATGTTGTGACAGGAGTTTGTGGTGGACAATTAAGCAGTCACTCAGCAAGGGGTCAGCCCTGGCCAAGGGGAAAGGCCGCAAACTTTCCCATAGATCTATCCACAAACTCTGCAGATTATTTGGTGGTGGCCAATCCTGGAGAGACAACTGTATGCAAATCTCATTTGCGGAGACTACATCCACTTTAGGGGGTGGGTATATGAGCAAAATGCCATAAAATTGCTTCTGACTCATGGGGACCCTATGAATTAGTGTCCTTCAAAGCCTCTTATCATTAACAGCCCTGCTCAGATCTTGCAAACCGAGGGCTTCCTTTATAGTCAATCCATCTCATGTCGGGTCGTCTCCTTTTCCTGCCGCCTTCAACTTTTCCTAGTATTATTGTCGTTTCCAGTGACTTGTCTTCTCATAATGTGGCCAAAGTACAATAGCTTCAGTTTTATAATTGCAGTGCTTCTAGGAAGAATTCAGGCTTGATTTGATCTAGAAGCCTCTTATGTTCTTTTTGGCAAGCCATAGTATCTGTAAAACTCTCTTCCAACTCCGCTGTTTTCGAAAGGAACCTAAGGTGCTACCGCTTTACTGCAGAATACACATGGCTACACTCTGAACTTGGTCAACAAGTTACCACCAGTGCTCCAACAATCTGTGTACGGATGCCACAAACAAGAAAATGAGAAAAGAAATGTACTTGCCAGGAAGCTCTTTAGGTTAGAAGGCTGGCAAGTCCAGGACCAAAAACATGTTTGGGAGCCCAAGAAAGCAGGATGGGATCTGATCATTGTTTGGAGGAAGAAAATTTCTAATTCTCATCTTTACTGTCAACAAAATACCTTTGCGAGCTCTGTGGACAATTCTCCTCTCACCCGTCTAGAATGCTTGAATAAGTTACAAGCATTTGGGTCTTTTTAAGTTAGGAAAAATGTGGGGATACGATAAACTGCAGTGGTTCTCAACCTTCCTAATGCCGTGACCTTTTAATACAGTTCCTCATGTTGTGGTGACCCCCAACCATAAAATTATTTGTGTGTCGGTTCCAGAGATCATCGGAAATAAGTGTTTTCAAAACCATCGGAAATATGTGTCCTTCAAAACCTCTTATCATTAACAGCCCTGCTCAGATCTTGCAAACCAAGGGCTTCCTTTATAGTCAATCCATCTCATGTCGGGTTGTCTTCTTTTCCTGCCGCCTTCAACTTTTCCTAGTATTATTGTCGTTTCCAGTGATAGGAGAAGTCGATCTATGGCTACCAATCTTGATCCTCCTTGATCTCAGATTGCAAATGCCTTAGCAGACCAGGTGCTCAGGAGCAGCAGCAGCAGAAGGCCATTGCTTTCACATCCTGCACGAGCTCCCAAAGGCACCTGGTGGGCCACTGCGAGTAGCGGAGTGCTGGACTAGATGGACTCTGGTCTGATCCAGCAGGCTTGTTCTTATGTTCTTATGGTCTTAGGCGACCTCTGTGAAAGGGTCGTTTGACCCCCAAAGGGGTCACGACCCACAGGTTGAGAACCGCTGTGATAAAGGTTCATGAAACTGAGTTTCACGGAACGTCCTTCTCCCTCACCTGAAGCAGTCGGATAGGAGCAGCAAGTATTTTTTCCATAAAGCAAACTTATGGAACCGCCGCCGCAAGATGTAATAATACTCATGTGAGCAGGCAACTTTAAAAACAAACACACCGTTTACCACACAAGAGAAGTAGAACAATGGCTATTTATAAATATTTATATTTTATTACACCTTTAACTTAAAGAAAAATTAGAAGTATAAAAAGGTGTCCTTGTCCTGAACCCAAAGACAGAAGGCCCTCTGATCCAGGTGTGGGCATACTTTTTTAGCCAGACAAGCTGTGCCTTCTGCTTCTTCTTGGGAGAAGAAGCGTCTTGTCTAAATTTTACTCAGTTGTCCCAGTGATAGCCAGTGAGTGGGAATCCGAAGGCAGTTTCTTCTTAGCGAGATGCAACATTCCATCCACCCTTCTGTGCAGCTGCTGGAAGGGATCAGGCTAAACTCACATAGCTAAACAGGTCCTCCATGCACAGAGGCACTCTACCTGGGAATGCTAGATGTTGGGCAGGAGGCCTGGGGTGTGAGGGCTTGAATTTATGGCTCGCTCTGAAGAGGAGATACTGGTTGTGGCTGTGGTACCAGATGGCCTCTGGTCCAAGCCAAAGGTTATTCTGAACATCCTTTGGCAAAGCTGGTAAAACGTGGTGGGTGATCTCAAGAATGTCCTGCTCCAATAACTCAATTGAGTCAACCAGTCATGCTGGGTTTTTTTTGTTGAAAATGGAAGTCAGCCGAACAGCTGCCTGTGTTGATTAAGACAATCAGGGCTCTGGCCGAGGCCCTGGTGTTCTCAGCGGCAGAGCGGCAGTAGACCTCCCTGTCAGGAGATAATGGCGCTGTAGCCATTCTCCTGAAAGGCCTCGGTTTTGGCGGGAACCTGAAGGGAGCCCACGGTGACGACCACAAAAAACGACGACGAACGAATCCAAACAAAAGGAACGACCAAAGAAAGACAAACAGCGACGACGACAGAGCTCGAAAATTCCACTGCGACTTCGACGAGGCAGGAAAGATACTGGGTCGAAAATGGCCGCAACTGGCGACAGGAAGTGCCCGAAAGTATTTCCTGCCTCTTCGACAGTGGGTGGGAAGCACCCAACAAGATGGACTACACCATCCAGGAGAAGAGGACATTCTTCTGAAGATGACAGGCAACTCTCCCCACCCCTTGGCCAGGAAAAGCAGCAAACACGATCTTCTCTATGAAGGGCCCAATGGGAGGAGGAGCTTAGTTCAGATGGAGGCTTTATCTACCCTAAACTCCCTCCCCACTGTCAAGATTCAGACGTCTCTGAGCAGATGCAGAGTGCTTTTCTTTACCTCAGACCATTCTCACTGGAGAAAATCGGCCTTTTCTAGGATTCTCTTGAGCACCCAAAGCCCTCCATGTACTTTCTCTCAGTACCTTCTACAAATGCCTGTTAAGGGAAGCCTGCATTATCTCCCGGGGTGGCTAGGGTGTCCAGGTAGAGCAAATTAACAGGTCGGGGAAGACTGGAATGGTGAGCCTTTCAGTGCTCTTAGACAATCAACCACAGTCAGGCAGGCTACACAAGTGAGAGGGAGAAGAAGAGAGTTTGGCGTTGTACCCCACCTTTCTCTCCTGTAAGGAGACTCAAGGTGGCTTACAAGCTCCTTTCCCTTCCTCTCCCCACAACAGACAACCCTGTGAGATAGGTGGGGCTGAGAGAGTTCAGAGAGATCTGCGACTAGCCCAAGGTCACCCAGCAGGAATGTAGCAGTGCGGAAGCACATCTGGTTCACCAGATAAGCCTCTGCCACTCAGGTGGAGGAGTGGGGAATCAAACCCGGTTCTCCAGATTAGAATCCACCTGCTCTTAACCACTGCACCATGGAGGCTTCCGTAATTGGATGTAAAACTGCAAGACTAGAAAAAGCACCCTCCAAAATCAGTTCCCATGTGTTGAAAAGAATAGGCGATTCCTTCTCGGTTTGCATACAGGAACGAGTCTTGGGCTCTTTAATGAAAAACGGCCCTTCTTCATGAAAATGGAGGGAGGGAGGCCCGAAGGGTGTCCGGCGAGCGAAAAAAACAAATCACATCTTCTGTCTTCTGGCCCAACTATCTCCTCCAGCTGTTGTAAAGAAAAGAAAAAGTGTTAACGATGGATTTTCATTTCATAAACTCTGACATTGCAAATACGGCACTGAGACAAAAATTCCTTTTGGACCAATCAGGTTAAAAGGACAGCCTCTTCCTTTTACTGAGATAGTCAAATGGGATTTATTAATTTCCCGGAACCCAAAAACATCAGTTGCCGATTGTAAGGTAGAAACACCAGCCTCTCTGAGGGGTCTTCCTTTTTCTTTTTGGATACTGTGGCAAACTATTAATCTGAAAAACAAATGCCAACCAGCTGCATGACTGCAGGGAATTCAGGGAGAGGGCAATCTGGAAACACCCCTCTTCCAAAATCTCCCCCTCTGGGACTCTAAAAACTCTTAGGCAGAGGTGTCCTGTTCACGGACTACAATTCCCATCAGCCCCGGCTGGCATGGCCAATTGCTCTAAGGGATTAAAGAGACTAATTTCCCCCTTCCTGCTCTTGACATTCTGTCTCTACTGGAACATGCTCAGTCCACAACACATACACACCCAGTGATGGGATCCAAAAAATTCCCATGGTGGTGGGATCCAAACTGTGGCATAGCACTAATGGGGCTGGGCAGGGCACAACGGGGGCGTGGCCGGGCATTCCGGGGGAGGGTAGTGGGAAGGACTCAGCCGCTGCATGGTCCTTAGTGATAATGAGTGCACTTGAGGCGCCAGGCACCTGCATAGCGCCGGTGCACCTCCTGCTAGACTGCTTCAAGTTCTGCGCACTACTGCTGAGAGGAGGGGTGTAACTATGGCAAAAATCACGTGGCAAAATCACCAATTAGTAACCCCCTCTCGGCACCCACAAATAATTAGTAACCTACTCTTGGGAACCTGTGAGAACCTGCTGGATCCCACCTCTGTACACACCCCAAAATCCAAGGAAGGGCAAGGGAAGAATGGAAAGACCCTTAGAGGCATCTGTGGTATTTCGGTCCCCCAGTCCCACACAAAACCAAAAAACTCAAGGACTGGAACCCTCTTGTGAGTTATACTAAGCACAGAAAATCTTTCATGCATTTGCCAACATATTTACAACATTAAGCCCCCAAAAATGGTTATAGGAATTTATATATGTTTAAATACTTAATGTATAGGTGTTAGAAATAGTTTATATATTAATTTAGAAGATTAAGAACATAAGAACATAAGAACATAAGAACAAGCCAGCTGGATCAGACCAGAGTCCATCTAGTCCAGCTCTCTGCTACTCGCAGTGGCCCACCAGGTGCCTTTGGGAGTTCACATGTAGGATGTGAAAGCAATGGCCTTCTGTGGCTGTTGCTCCCGAGCACCTGGAAAAGATTGTAAGAATCAGGAATGAGGATTGTAAAAGATTGTGCCCATGTAACGATGGCTCAGTTGAATCTCTGGCCCACCAATTACTACACTGTCTCAGATTCAAGGAAATCAGATCCAAGTATGTGAATCTTACACCTTTACATTTACCCCATCTCCCCGATTTAATTAGATTACACTACGTGTTGGACAATCCTGATCCTTCTCTCTGTATGATAGTGGCAGACTTTCTCCTGGAAATTACTAAACGCCAGTAGATTTCCTTCGACCTAACATTTATTTCCTGTATTGTATATGCTTTTTAATCCTTTTTAAATTATTGTTGTACTGTTGTCTATGCCAATAAAGGCTTGCTGTGGCTGTGGAATGAGGATTGTTATCAATTATTTTAAGATGAAAACGTAAGGTCAGGAGGAAGTATACTGAATATATTTGTTTGCTTCTTTTTCTTGTTTTGGTGTTGTTCAGATGGGGTATAATAGTTTTGTGGGTGGAATATATGTGGTTGGTGTACTGGAATTGGTTTGTGATTTATTGCTTAACATTTAATAAAGATTTATGTTTAAAAAAACCCAAAAAACTTACATCCTGAGGCATTTATCTTTGCCTCCGCTTGCTACCCGCTGGCCGTCGGGACTCCAGTCTACAGCATACACCTGAGGGGAGAAAGACATTAAGATGGAATATTAGTTGCCAATTGACAACAGACATGTCAAATGGCTCTTGTATTTTTTAAAAAATTATTTTATTTATTATTAGATTTAGGAACCGCCCACCCCCAGAGGGCTCTGAGTGGTGTACAACAGAACACAGAATACAATAATACCTATAAATTAAAACTCATGACTTAAACCCTATACATAGCAGCATTCCATTTCCCAATACAAAATAATACAAATGGTACAAGATGGTGGCGCCCGGTCCTAATTTAGAAAAAACCATGACAAATTTTCAAGTTGGCCTTTTAGATCGGGCGCCTGTGTTTGTATGTTTTACACAAATTTTGTTGTTTTAATTTATTTATTGTTATTAACTGCTGTTGTGTTTTAATGGGTTCAGTTTTTATGCTGTATTAAATTGCTGTTGGAGACAGCCATGTTGTGAGCCGCCTCGAGCCCTTCGGGGATGAGGCGGCCTATAAATTTAATTAATTAATTAATTAATTAATTAATTAATTAATTAATTAATAAATAAATAAATAGATAAAGTAAGTAAGTAAGTATGGAAATGCCATACCCACAGTATGATGACATAAGGACCAAATATATTAAATAACTTCTCCGAGTTGCGGGGGATTCTGATTACACTGGGAAACTGATTTGTCTACTATCCGACAGCGATCCGTAAATTTCCAACCAAGTCGCCCTTTTTACTCATCCCGCAAGAAGAATCAGGCTACTTATGGTGCAATGATGATGTGTTTTATTATTTGACAGAGATATGTGTATTAGCACTAATTAAGTTGGGGTGCTGTGTGGTTTCCGGGCTGTATGGCCGTGTTCTAGCAGCATTCTTACCTGACGTTTCACCTGCATCTGTGGCTGGCATCTTCAGAGGATCAGATTTTAAGTCGGTGTTGATCCTCTGATCGGTGTTGATCCTCTGAAGATGCCAGCCACAGATGCAGGCAAAACGTCAGGAGAGAATGCTGCTAGAACACGGCCATACAGCCTGGAAACCACAGAGCACCCCAGTGATTCCGGCCCTAAAAGCCTTCAACAATACACTAATTAAGTTCATTTTAGCTACATTGGTATATATGGGGTGTGTGAAGAGTTCAGGAACATTCTGAAAGTGTCAGTTGGAGGATGTGGCTCAGAACACAGGAAGGGCAGTTAGTGAGTGAGGGTTTAACTGAAGCTGAAGCCCAGTTCGTTTTTTCCTGAAGTTTTCTTTTGTTAATTCGTTAGAGCAACTTACAGAAGTTCGTTATATGTAATAAACTACAAAAAAGAAGAAGTTTCTATGAGTGTATTGAATCAATAAGCAATTCAAGTAGAAGGGGACTGTGGAGTCTTCCCTTGACATGGCAGCTGTGGGATTTTGAAATACACCCAGTGAGCATTTTGTTGGCAAGCAAAGAGTGTAATCTAGTACAAACCACAGATTTCAGCTGAATGTGCAGATGGACTAACCAGTAGTGGTGATCTCCTCGATCTAAAAAGGTGAATGAAGTGCAGGTCACACTGGAAGAGCCCAGAATATGCACACCAATTTTCTCAGCTGAGCCAGAATCAAGCAGCAGAGTGGTAGCTCAAGAGTTGGGAGCCACGGGACAGCTGTTGAATGGCAAGGAGTTGAGAGACATGGATGAGAATGACCAAAGAAAGGTCTGTAGTACACCCCAGAGGACTACCCAGAGTTAATGCAACCAGACGGGGATAGGTATAGATACGATGACGATTCCTCAGTACCAACCAGCACTGATGGATGGATGAGGATGCTGCAAAACGTTTATGCACGCACAAAGAAACCACCATGAACTTGCTGGGATGCAGGATAGACAGAGGGAGTCGACTGCAGCTTGGCAGAAGAGACAGTTCCCCAGGTATCAGCAGGGGTGAGTCGGTGGAAAGTTTTTTAGCTTTGTTTGAAGCTGCCTTGAGAGAAAATAGAAGTTCCCAGAAGAGAGCAAGTGAGGGCGTTATGGCCTTGGCGTTGCTGGAGATTTAGCTCGAAGTTATTAGGTGAACTTACACTTGGGGAAGAAGCCACCTATGAGAATTTTAAAGAGGCAGGCCCCTTAGCCAGATTTGGAAAATCCGAGATCCAGTTGAGAGAGAAGAACTGAGGGGAGCTTTCCCTAAGAGGAAGGAGAGCTATGTTGCTTTTATGGCTCGATTGAAACTTATAGTTCAGCAATGGTATAGAGCTGCAAAGGTTCAGTCATAGAAGACTTTGGGTGCAATCCTTGATAAAGCAAGAGAGCAATTTTTTTCACACACTCCCCGAAGAAATCTTCCAGCTCTTGTTCAAGCTAAAGAGAACTTAGATTTATCTGGACTTGGCTGCTTCACTCGAATTGACCAGATGTTACCGCCATAAAAAAGCAAGGAAAGAAAACCAACGCACGTTTTGCTATCAGAGAAGAGAGAATTGTTTTAAAACCAACCCGAGGAAATATTGAGCTTACGGGTAAAGATGGAGAAAAAAGTTTGCTTCAGAGAAAGGACTTCTTTCCAAGGCCCAGTAAACCGGCTGAGATCTATACACCAAGGAATATGTAATCTGCTTTTTTTGTGTGGAGAAAGGGGTCACTTCAAATCACAATGTGCTAGCAATAAGGGAGAGACAAGAGTGCAACATGTTTGAAATAATCGTGGGTTTGGTGCAAAATGAGAAGATTGGGAGGAGATTAATGAGATTCACTCAGGTAGTTCTGGCTTGTTCCAGTGAAGGAGAAGAGCCGGTGCACCGTGGGTGATGAAGAACTCTTGCTAAGTCCCTGGAGAAACTCTGCGCTGACAACTAAGAGATATGAAGCTGGTGATGAGGAACTTGTTAAATCCACTGAACAAGGCTAGAACCAAGAGTGAGAATGGGAGAGTTACAGCTGGTTGATGTAAATAGTGTGATATCTGAGGAACGAGACAGTGGGTTGGAGATCCTCAGGGCTATAGAGAAGTGTTACTTGGGGAAGTTGTGGGTGGAAGGTTCTGTAGATACAGGGGCAGATATAAGTTCTGTCAACAGAAAGTTGTTGGAAGCAAAATAAGTTATCAGTTGGTGGGAAGGATGCAGGTTACCCCATATGAAGGACCCCCTATGTACTTAGATTTAGCACTGATTCATATCCAGACTCCCAGAATTGAAAAGGATATGAGAAGCCACATTGTATTACGATGTTTCTGATATGCCTTTTATAATTGGAGCAGATGTGTTGTACCCAATTCAGACAAATGAACGCAGTCCAGTTACTAGGTCAAAGGCTAAAACAAGCACTGAGAAAAGAGAGAAACAGAAGGCTCAAAGGGGGGAATTAGAAGATGGCTACGAAAAAGTTTTCCAACCAGGGATTCCTGTAAAGCTGGAAAAAAACTTAAGTCAAATATAGGTGAGCAAAAAAGAAAAAGTGAAGTGGAAGTGGAGTTGACAGCAAAAGCTGAGTTAACTAAGTCACAATTGGAGGGAAAGAAAGGCGAGCATCATTAAGCACTCCTAGTCCAGCTATGGAAGTTGAAACTTTCCATTTTGAGGATAAAGAAAATGCATGTCATGAAAGGTCTGAGCAGTTTAAAAACTGAACAAAGATCATGTACTACTTTAAAAGAGTTAAGTGTGAAAAAGGCAGAGGTTGTTTCTGGAGAAGCATTCCAAAGAAAATCCTGAGAGATTTCCATGGCAAATCTGGCTTATTGTATCGCCAAAAATGGAGGCAGGGCTTTTCTGAGAAGGGAAAACCAACCTTACAGTTAGTAATTCCAAGAAACTACAGGGAAGAAATTTTAGAACTGGTCTCATAGTGTCCCATTGGCTGGACACCTAGGGAATAAGAAGGACTATGGAAAGAATTCAAAGGCAGTTTTTTTGGCCAGGGTTGATCAAAGCAGTTAAGGATTTTTGCAAGACATGCGATGTATGTCAATGGGTTGGGCATCGCTACTGATAGAACTCAGGGTGTGAGCTACGACCCTACCCAGTAATTGATGAACCCTTTGCAAGGGTCAGTTTGGACATTTTGTAGGTCCTTTACCCAAAAGTAGTTCGAAAATAAAGTATATTGTGGAAGTTATATAGCTGACCATGCAACCAGATTTCCTTTTTGTGCCTTTTGTGTGAGAAACATTACATCTGTGTCAGTAGCTAAGGCTTTAATGGAATTTGGTAGGTCCATGGACATGGTGTGATGAAAGTACTAATGACTCGATCATTCCCCTAATTTGATGTCACAGGTGATGAAAATTTTCTGTGAGTTATTGAGGTTCAGCATGCTCTTGTAGTATGTGATAACCCTCAGTCAAAATGGTGGTTTAGTGGAGAGGGCCATTCAGAACTACGGACAATTGTTGAAGTCTTATGTACTCAAAGCATTCTAATTCATGGGATCAAGCTGTACCATATTTGACGCTTGCTCTTCGTGATTCAGTCCAAGAAAGCCTAGGATTTGTAGTCCAAATCAGTTGGCTGTTTGGTAGAGATATCAGAGTAATCCTTTGCATTTAGCTAGAGCAAATTGGGAAGGCTTTACCCACAACTCTTGTCCCAAGGATGTAAATGCGTATTTGTGTAAGCTGAAAAGAACTCTGCAGGAAGTAAGGACGGCTGCCGCAGCGAATTTGAAGCAGGCTCAGCAAAAGCAAAAGACCTACTTTGATGTTAAGGCTAGACTCACGCGAGTTTCGTAGTGGGTAATAAAGCCTATTACTAAGCCAGCGGATAAGCCTGTTAAGTTGGATGTGGCTTGGAAGGGACTCCTATGTGGATAATACAGGTTTTACCCAATGACAAACATATGTAATTCAAGAAGATGATGGGCAGAGAACTGTGCATGCTTAATAGGTTAAAACCATATTGTGAGAGATCTGTACCGACTTTTCCAGCAATAAGTTGACACTAACGCAGATGAGTTTGTGGAATGGAATTTTGAGGAGTGTTCTGATGTGAGTAAAGTTCGAATTTCAGATGGTTTCATCAGAAGGGCAATGTAAGCAAGCTAGAAGCCTATTAAAGGACTTTGAATTGTTGAGCTTACTGAACAGCCCGCTGACTCACCGCATTTCCTCATAATTCTCACATTGACACTGGAAGTAAGTCGCACTCCATTAAAACCACACCATACCCTATTAACAATCGCATGAAAGAAGTTGTGGAGAAGGAGATTAAACAAATGTTGAAGTGGGATATTATTGAGCCTAGTAACAGTGCATGGGGAGCACCCTATATAGCAATTAGTGAAGAAAAAGCAAGTGTCTGAGGGTGACCCCTCCCATTCAGACCGTGTGTAGACTTTGTGAAAGGTTAATCTAATGACAATCCTTGATCCTCATCCCACACCCCGCTTGGAGGAATTGGTGGAAAGATTAGCTAGTGCTAAGTTTATAAGCACCTTGGACTGTTCAAAGGGGTATTGGCAATTCCCCCTAACTAAAGAAGCCTCTGAGAAAACAACAGCCTTTGTATGCTGGCTTGGGCATTTTCAATTTTAAGAGAAAAGCCCTTTAAGGTTAAACGGAGCGTCCAAAACCTTCCAGAGGTTGATTGATAAGGTTCTTACTGGGCTAGATTATGCCTTTTGGTTATCAGGGATGATATAGCCATCATGTCTGGATTCCTGGGAGACCCATTTGAAACATAATGCACGAATGGTTTTGCAGAAGGTTCAGGAAGCTGGGTTGCTAACTTTGAGACCTGATAAGTGTCAATTTGAAATTGAAGGAGGTGATATACCTTGGTCACTGTGTCGGCAACGGTCAAATTAAGCCTCTTGAAGCTAAGGTTGCCAGTACAAGAATTGTCCTATTCCAACCACAAAAAAAGGATATTCAGTCCTTTTTAGGATTAGTTGGGTTTTATAGAAAGTTCATACCTCAACTAAGTGAACTAGCTACACCATTGACAGATTCTATGTAAAAAAGCGAGCTCCATTTAAAGTTGTTTGGAGCTTATAGATGTCAAACTGCTTTGGACGGGGTAAAAAGGGCTGCTGTAAATGCTCCAGTATTAGCTGCTCCTGATTTCCAACAAACCATTTGAAGTGTATACTGATGCTTCGGAACGAGGTTTAGGTGCTGCTACATTAGTTCAGAAAGGCTAAGACCAATTGATGCATCCAATAGTGATCCTTAGTAGAAAGCTGTTGCCTAGAGAACGTGCATAATTGACCATCGAGAAGGAATGGGGCTCTCGCCATTTTGTGGGGCAATCAAAAAATTAAGATCCTTACCTAATAGGGTCTAAGTTTATTGTAAGATCTGACCATAATCCTTTGGCCTTTTTGAGCAAGATGAAAAACAGCAATGCTCAGTAGAGGTTTGAGATGGTGGTCCTTAGCCCTACAAGATTATGAATTTGAGATTCAACATGTAAAGGGTAAGGACAATATTATTGCTGATGCACTAAGTCGCCAGGGTAATGGTGGTGGCTAATTATATATAATTGCCTGTGGCTGATATGATTGGATCTAACTGAAATTTTGAGACATTTAGCCCCTAAATTTCAGCTTTAAAAGGGGCATGTGAAGAGTTCAGGAACATTCTGAAAGTGTCAGTTGGAGGATGTGGCTCAGAACACAGGAAGGGCAGTTAGTGAGTGAGGGTTTAACTGAAGCCAGCCCAGTTCTGCTTTTTTTTCCTGGAAGTTTTCTTTTTGTTAATTCAAGTAGGAGCAACTTGTAAGCTTGCCTGTTATATGTAATAAACTACAAAAAAGAAGAAGTTTCTATGAGTGTATTGAATCAATAAGCAATTCAAGTAGAAGGGGACTGTGGAGTCTTCCTTGACAGGGTGTTTTTTGTGTCTGTTTTAAATTTACTATGGCTCATTCCACACATGCAGAATAATGCACTTTCAAACTGCTTTCAGTGCTCTTTGAAGCTGTGCGGAATAGCAAAATCCACTTGCAAACAGTTGTGAAAGTGGTTTGAAAACGCATTATTTTGCGTGTGCGGAAGGGGCCTATGTTTGTGTATGAGGAGATTGTGAAAGCCTATGGCCAAGACAATAAACTTATTACTAGTACCACACCCAGTGTCCAATGCTTGAATGTTAGTGTAGGTTACACTTCTCTTTGGTCATGGGGCACAGGAACCCCCACCCTAGAGGCTTTAAGAAGTTTCGCTGGCTAGACTACAGCAGCAAACTAGATTTAATTGAAAACTAAATGGGGATTTGAACTTGACTTCAGAGAAGAAGAGTTTAGATTTATACCCCACTTTTCTCAACTGTGAGGAGTCTCAGAGCGGCGTAGAAACTCCCTTCCCTTCCTCTCCCCACAACAGACACCTTGCGAGGTAGGTGGTGCTGAGAGAGTTCTGAGAGAACTCTGACTGGCCCAAGGGTCTGCAACCTGCAGCTCTCCAGATGTTCATGGACTACAAATCCCATCAGCCCCTGCCAGCTGATGGGATTTGTAGTCCATGAGCATCTGGAGAGCAGCAGGTTGCAGACCCCTGGACTTGCCTGCCCTACGGTCACTCAGCAGGCTTCATATGTAGGAGCAGGGAAACAAATCCAGTTCACCAGATAACAGCCCGCCGCTCATATGGAGGAGTAGAGAATCAAACCCAGTTCTCCACGTTAGAGTCCACTTGCTCTTAACCACTACACCACTAGGTGTCAAACTCGCGTCCCTCCAGATGTTATGGACTACAGTTCCCATCATCCCCTGCCAGGATGATGCTGGCAGGGGATGATGGGAACTGTAGTCCATATCTGGAGAGCCGCGAGTTTGACACCCCTGCACTCCACCCTGCAGGCTCCCTACTAGATTTCTTGTTCCTTGCGATGTAGCAACAATTACTGCTCGACAGTCTCCAAAGAAGCTAAATAACATCTTGCCACCCACCCTATACGCAGTCTGCCTCTCAAACGGACCACTTCTCCTCAGGGGCAGCAGCCGCAGGTTCTTGGGAGGAAAACACTCCCTATTTTGCCAGTCCCAGAGGATGGGCAGTAGTGAGACGTGGTGAGGCGAGGTGGGGGACGCCTCACCTAACTGCCGACCCCTTACCTCATCCGCGTGGCCGGGAAGATCGACGCTCAGTTTCCGGGTCTTGGCGTCCCACACCTTCAGGGTGCTGTCGCTGCTCCCGCTGACCAAGAGGCGGCTGTCAGCTGACCAGGCAATCTGGTACACGGCAGAGACGTGCCCTCGCAGGGAGGTGAGGAACCTGAAGGGAATTCTGGAATCAGACAGCTGGTGAAATCAGACAGGACCCACAAGCATTAACTGGCTAAAGCCCACCTCCCCGGCCTGACCACACCACGCGTAAAGGCGTGCTCATTTTCAGCTTTCAGCCTCTCTCATGAGGTCTTGAAACTTGTTTTGAAGAGGAGGAGGAGGAGGAGGAGGAGGAGGAGAAGAGTAGTAGTAGTAGTAGTATGGATTTATATCCCCCTTTTCTCTCCTGTAGGAGACTCAAAGGGGCTTACAATCTCCTTGCCCTTCCCCCCTCACAACAAACAGCCTGTGAGGTGGGTGGGGCTGAGAGAGTTCCGAAAAGCTGTGACTAGCCCAAGGTCACCCAGCTGGCGTGTGTGGGAGTGTACAGGCTAATCTGAATTCCCCAGATAAGCCTCCACAGCTCAGGCGGCAAAGCCGAGAATCAAACCTGGTTCCTCCAGATTAGATACACGAGCTCTTAACCTCCTACGCCACTGCTGCTCCTAAAGCTACAGGGATCCACATTTCTCACTGGAGATTCACTTAGGCTTCCAATTACTTTCCAGTCCTCCCGTCCCACAACTTGACGGACTTGTCGAAGGAGGCGCTGGCGATGACGCGGGTGTCCGGTGAGAAGAGGACCTGGTTGATCAGTGCCTGATGCCCCGTCATCCTTTGCAGAGCTTTCTTGTCCTCTGCAGGGGTCCAGAGAAACAGTGTGAAGTCGTCTGAACCTGAGACCAGCCTTTCCGGCCCTTGGCCCTGAGGACAGAGACGAAGAACCAACCTCAGTCACAAAGGTCAGGCGATTCAGGTACAGAAGCAGAAAAGATTCCTCCAGCACATTAAATACCAACAGAATTACCAGGGGAGATGCTTAAGAACATAAGAACATAAGAACAAGCCAGCTGGATCAGACCAGAGTCCATCTAGTCCAGCTCTCTGCTACTCGCAGTGGCCCACCAGGTGCCTTTGGGAGCTCACCTGCAGGAGGTGAAAGCAAGGGCCTTCTGCTGCTGCTGCTGCTCCTGAGCACCTGGACTGTTAAGGCATTTGCAATCTCAGATCAAGGAGGATCAAGATTGGTAGCCAGAGATTGACTTCTCCTCCATAAATCTGTCCAAGCCCCTTTTAAAGCTATCCAGGTTAGTGGCCATCACCACCTCCTGGGCTAGAATATTCCAAACACCAATCACACGTTGCGTTAAGAAATGTTTCCTTTTATTAGTCCTAATTCTTCCCCCCAGCATTTTTAATGGATGCCCCCTGGTTCTAGTATTGTGAGAAAGAGAGAAAAATTTCTCTCTGTCAACATTTTCTACCCCATGCATAATTTTATAGACTTCAATCATATCCCCCCTCAGACGTCTCCTCTCCAAACTAAAGAGTCCCAAACACTGCAGCCTCTCCTCATAAGGAAGGTGCTCCAATCCTTCAATCATCCTCGTTGCCCTTCTCTGCACTTTTTCTATCTCTTTAATATTCTTTTTGAGATGTGGTGACCAGAACTGAACACAGTACTCCAAGTGCGGTCGCACCACTGCTTTATATAAGGGCATGACAATCTTTGTAGTTTTATTATCAATTCCTTTCCTAATGATCCCCAGCATAGAGTTTGCCTTTTTCACAGCTGCCATGCATTGAATTGACATTCCCATGGAACTATCAACTAAGACGCCCAAATCCCTTTCCTGCTTCTGCGATGTGAACCACATCAAAATGAGGTGCTGAGTGTGGCAGTTAATTTCATACAGTGACCAACCAGTTACCCCACAAGGCTTACCCAAGAAGGGGAACAGAGAACAGATCCTTTTTTCTAGCTCCTATGTATCCCCGTCAATCATCTAAGGCAGTGATGGCAAACCTTTTCGAGACCGAGTGCCCAAACTGCAACCCAAAACCCACTTATTTATGACAAAGCGCCAATATGGCAATTTAACCAGAGGTGGGATCCAACGGGTTCTCACCAGTTCCCGAGAGTGGGTTACTAATTATTTGTGTGTGCTGAGAGGGAGTGACTAATTGGGTCCGCTTTCCCGTCTCCACGCCCTCGCCTCCCCGAGAGGTATCCTGCCTTTGAACGTGAAGGTCCCATATGGCAATTGCGACTAATAATGTAACTCCCTGAACTGGTTTAATCCCTTCCAGGTACTGCAATTCATTGATACTCAGCCTTTCGTACCTTTTATCTCACCAGTCTCTGTCAAAGAACCTGTGTGTTTCACCATTGCTGTGTTCAGATTTGTGAGTTGGGGCATTTTCTATAATGTGATGATGATTTAGAAATGACCTGGTGTAAAAAATTTTTGTGGGGTCGTGGGGGGGTGGCTGCCCGGGGGGGGGGGGGCATCCAACTCAGGTTTTGCCCAGGGCTCAGGTTTGCCTAGGTACGCCTCTGCCCCCTTTGCTGAGGTGAGGCTGGTGAGGGAACCTGTTACTAAAATTTTTGGATCCCACCACTGAATTTAACCTGAATACTGAGGTTTTAGTTTAGGGAAAACGGTTGGCTCCGAGGCACGCGTTACTCGGGAGGAAGCTTGGTGATAGTCGGTGGCTTTGCTTTGAAGCAACCGTGCAATGCATCGAACGGGTGAATCACGACCCTAGGAGGGTTTACTCAGAAGCAAGCCCCTCCCCACATGACAAGCTCTGTGTGCATGTGCCCACAGAGAGGGCTCTGAGTGCCACCTCTGGCACCCGTCCCATAGGTTTGCCACCACTGATCTAAGGCCTGGAAATTATTTATTTTATTTATTTATTTTATTTATATCTTCAATTTCTATACCGCCCGATCCCCATAGGGCTCTGGGCGGTGAACAACATAGTTCAAAACAATAAACAGGAGCAAATCATACAATACATAGGCTCCATCCTATTAACCACCAATAAAACATCTTAAAATTCATATAAAACAGCGGATAACAATCAATAAATAAACAAGAGGCGTCCAAAACCCCAATTAAAACCTACCGCAAAGAGGGGGATGGCAGGCCCCTCAATATGAGGGGGCTCTGATGTAACAGTGCCAGGGCAAGAGCAGTGAGGGGGCACCACATCAGCGGCTGGGCACTCCAAAGGCCCGGTGGAACAACACGGTCTTACAGGCCCTGCGGAACTCACCGAGGTCCCGCAGGGCCCAGACAGTTGGAGGAAGGGTGTTCCACCAGGCCGGGGCCAGTGCTGTAAAAGTCCTGGCCCGTGTGGAGGCCAGCCGCATCATTGAGGGGCCGGGGACCACCAGCAGATTGGCCTCTGCTGAGCGCAGAGGCCGAGTAGGGACGTATGGGGTAATGCGGTTAGAATACAAAATTGGACCAGGCTTCTCTAACTGAATAGCTGTGGCTGATTCTTGAGCCTGGGTGGTGGGTTTTAGTGCCAAGGGGAAAGAGGAGTGAAGACTCCCTGAGGAAAACTTACCCGGACTTGATTGTACCTCTGTAGAGCTTTCTGTTTGATCTCTGCTACTGTGGGGTTAAAAAAAAAGAGAGGGGAGAGAAGGAACTCAGAACACCCCCAGGCAGATAGAGCTGTTTTTGCTAACAGAACAGTGAGAACCAGGTAGACTCTGTGCCGAAGAGCGTTTTTATGATCATTCAAGCTGACATTCTGCAATAGCCCGAATGCCATCCTTTCTGCAATTAAAATTGGGCATGGCAAGTTTTTACAAGAGCACTGCCCTGTCAACGCTGAAAGGGTTTAGCGGCCGGGATGAGAGTTGGCAGATAAAACTAGATTTGCGGCTGCAGGGCCATCCAAACCTCGTGTGTTTTGTATTGTATTGATCACTGGCAATTTTGTAATATTCTTGTGGTCAAATAGCCTCAATCTTCTTCTACCTTCCTCTGTATGAAAGCTATGATTGACTTTTTCCTCCGTGGTAAATCATGAGGTAGCCGCTGTTAATATTTTTTTTATTCCTCATAAATTATGTATTTTATTACTGGATTCATCCTGGTAGTAACTGGGAAATAATTGTTAATATCTTCTTATTTATTAGGTGTCTCTTGTTGACATTATGTGACTACACTCTGGTTTTTTAAAACTATAGCTCAGTTGCTCCCAACTATCATGTTAAACCAGTGATAAAATCTGCCTGCGTGGGTGGGAGCAGCAGGGGGGGAAATGCAAATTCGTATACATCAGCTTAAAGATAAAAAGTACCCTATGCAAGCACGAGTCGTTACTGATCAATGGGGTGATGTCACATCCACAAAGACCAAGATAGTGCATTTTAATGCCAAATTTAAGAAACTGAAATGGCAGTTGTTAGGTCATCAGATTGAACAAATAAAGTGTTTCAAATACCTAGGTGTGGTTTTCCAGTACAACGGAAAACCCTCAGCCCATATACAAACAGCCATACACACAGCACAAAGGAGCTCACAGGCAATCCTAAGATATTTTCGATCACAAGGGGGTGGATTTATTCCAGCGGCAATTAGATTATTTGAAGCTAAATCCCTGGCACAACTCACCTATGGAGCCCCATTGGCAATAATTTCGGATTTCACTCTATTAGAGAGAGTCCTATCCACATTCCTCAGAGCTCTTTTTAACACTCCTAAATGTACAGCTAATGTAGTTTTAAGACAAGAAGCAGGGTTGGTTAAAGTTGAGACAACCTTTTGGAGGCTTATTATCAAATACTGGCTTAAAGTCCTCTCCCATCCCATGGGTTTATTGCCTTTGCTTCTGGCAGCAACACCATATCCAAGCTGGCTAGAAAAAATAACACTTAAACTTACACAGTGTGGTTTGGATCCTGTACAATTATTGGAACTGGATCATTGCAGAGCAACAGCCTTGGTCTATCAACGGCTCAATGATATTGAAATGCAAACAGATTTCTCCTTGTTACCGGCGTTATATAAACCATTAAAATCTTGGACAGGTATCTCGGCTGCCCCTTACCTGTCCAATATAACATCTACGAAATGCCGCTGGGCCTTTTCAAGGGCCCGTTTTGACGCTTTTCCATCAGCCAATCTAATGGGCAGATTTCAAAAAATCCCACGACATAGGAGACTATGTGTTTGTAACTCAGGGGAAGTGGACTCTGTATTACATATTTTATTGCATTGTGAACTCCATAAAGGGGAAAGGGAGGCGTTAATTCATCCATTGTTTATCCAGTACAGAAATTTAACTAGAGTTAATTCCGACTCAGTTCTTGTGAGAATTTTGCTGGAAGACCGAGTTTCTCTTATATCTCAGCAGGTAGCTAAATTTTGTATGCTGGCATATAGTAAGAGAAGAACCATGTTGGGACCAAGAGCCAGACCACATGAGGGTGACCGTAAGAATGCTACAAGCTGATGATATTTTTTGTGTGGATTTCTGTTTCGTGGATTTCAGTGCAAATTCGATTGTTCTTTTGTTTGTTGTTCCTCCTTTTTCTTGTTCTTCTCTGCTCTTTTTTGCTGGCCTAATGGCCGTAATAAAACTGAACTGATGTCACATCACGACGTTTACTGGGCAGAATATGTTTACAGCATAGGTGTCAGAATCACGCCCCTCCAGATGTTATGGACTACAGTTCCCATCATCCCCTGCCAGCATGGTGCTGGCAGGGTCCCGCCCCCCCCCCCCCCCCGTCCCCACCCCCCCCCCCCCCCACCCCCCCCCATCCCCCCCCCCCCCCCCCCCCCCACCCCGCCCCTCCCCCCCCCCCCCCCCCCCCCCCCCCCCCCCCCCCCCCCCCCCCCCTTCTACCCCCCCCCCCCCCCTCCCCCCCCCCCCCCCACCCCCCCCCCCCCCCACCCCCCCCCCCCCCCACCCCCCCCCCCCCCCACCCCCCCCCCCCCCCACCCCCCCCCCCCCCCACCCCCCCCCCCCCCCACCCCCCCCCCCCCCCACCCCCCCCCCCCCCCACCCCCCCCCCCCCCCACCCCCCCCCCCCCCCACCCCCCCCCCCCCCCACCCCCCCCCCCCCCCACCCCCCCCCCCCCCCACCCCCCCCCCCCCCCACCCCCCCCCCCCCCCACCCCCCCCCCCCCCCACCCCCCCCCCCCCCCACCCCCCCCCCCCCCCACCCCCCCCCCCCCCCACCCCCCCCCCCCCCCACCCCCCCCCCCCCCCACCCCCCCCCCCCCCCACCCCCCCCCCCCCCCACCCCCCCCCCCCCCCACCCCCCCCCCCCCCCACCCCCCCCCCCCCCCACCCCCCCCCCCCCCCACCCCCCCCCCCCCCCACCCCCCCCCCCCCCCACCCCCCCCCCCCCCCACCCCCCCCCCCCCCCACCCCCCCCCCCCCCCACCCCCCCCCCCCCCCACCCCCCCCCCCCCCCACCCCCCCCCCCCCCCACCCCCCCCCCCCCCCACCCCCCCCCCCCCCCACCCCCCCCCCCCCCCACCCCCCCCCCCCCCCACCCCCCCCCCCCCCCACCCCCCCCCCCCCCCACCCCCCCCCCCCCCCACCCCCCCCCCCCCCCACCCCCCCCCCCCCCCACCCCCCCCCCCCCCCACCCCCCCCCCCCCCCACCCCCCCCCCCCCCCACCCCCCCCCCCCCCCACCCCCCCCCCCCCCCACCCCCCCCCCCCCCCACCCCCCCCCCCCCCCACCCCCCCCCCCCCCCACCCCCCCCCCCCCCCACCCCCCCCCCCCCCCACCCCCCCCCCCCCCCACCCCCCCCCCCCCCCACCCCCCCCCCCCCCCACCCCCCCCCCCCCCCACCCCCCCCCCCCCCCACCCCCCCCCCCCCCCACCCCCCCCCCCCCCCACCCCCCCCCCCCCCCACCCCCCCCCCCCCCCACCCCCCCCCCCCCCCACCCCCCCCCCCCCCCACCCCCCCCCCCCCCCACCCCCCCCCCCCCCCACCCCCCCCCCCCCCCACCCCCCCCCCCCCCCACCCCCCCCCCCCCCCACCCCCCCCCCCCCCCACCCCCCCCCCCCCCCACCCCCCCCCCCCCCCACCCCCCCCCCCCCCCACCCCCCCCCCCCCCCACCCCCCCCCCCCCCCACCCCCCCCCCCCCCCACCCCCCCCCCCCCCCACCCCCCCCCCCCCCCACCCCCCCCCCCCCCCACCCCCCCCCCCCCCCACCCCCCCCCCCCCCCACCCCCCCCCCCCCCCACCCCCCCCCCCCCCCACCCCCCCCCCCCCCCACCCCCCCCCCCCCCCACCCCCCCCCCCCCCCACCCCCCCCCCCCCCCACCCCCCCCCCCCCCCACCCCCCCCCCCCCCCACCCCCCCCCCCCCCCACCCCCCCCCCCCCCCACCCCCCCCCCCCCCCACCCCCCCCCCCCCCCACCCCCCCCCCCCCCCACCCCCCCCCCCCCCCACCCCCCCCCCCCCCCACCCCCCCCCCCCCCCACCCCCCCCCCCCCCCACCCCCCCCCCCCCCCACCCCCCCCCCCCCCCACCCCCCCCCCCCCCCACCCCCCCCCCCCCCCACCCCCCCCCCCCCCCACCCCCCCCCCCCCCCACCCCCCCCCCCCCCCACCCCCCCCCCCCCCCACCCCCCCCCCCCCCCACCCCCCCCCCCCCCCACCCCCCCCCCCCCCCACCCCCCCCCCCCCCCACCCCCCCCCCCCCCCACCCCCCCCCCCCCCCACCCCCCCCCCCCCCCACCCCCCCCCCCCCCCACCCCCCCCCCCCCCCACCCCCCCCCCCCCCCACCCCCCCCCCCCCCCACCCCCCCCCCCCCCCACCCCCCCCCCCCCCCACCCCCCCCCCCCCCCACCCCCCCCCCCCCCCACCCCCCCCCCCCCCCACCCCCCCCCCCCCCCACCCCCCCCCCCCCCCACCCCCCCCCCCCCCCACCCCCCCCCCCCCCCACCCCCCCCCCCCCCCACCCCCCCCCCCCCCCACCCCCCCCCCCCCCCACCCCCCCCCCCCCCCACCCCCCCCCCCCCCCACCCCCCCCCCCCCCCACCCCCCCCCCCCCCCACCCCCCCCCCCCCCCACCCCCCCCCCCCCCCACCCCCCCCCCCCCCCACCCCCCCCCCCCCCCACCCCCCCCCCCCCCCACCCCCCCCCCCCCCCACCCCCCCCCCCCCCCACCCCCCCCCCCCCCCACCCCCCCCCCCCCCCACCCCCCCCCCCCCCCACCCCCCCCCCCCCCCACCCCCCCCCCCCCCCACCCCCCCCCCCCCCCACCCCCCCCCCCCCCCACCCCCCCCCCCCCCCACCCCCCCCCCCCCCCACCCCCCCCCCCCCCCACCCCCCCCCCCCCCCACCCCCCCCCCCCCCCACCCCCCCCCCCCCCCACCCCCCCCCCCCCCCACCCCCCCCCCCCCCCACCCCCCCCCCCCCCCACCCCCCCCCCCCCCCACCCCCCCCCCCCCCCACCCCCCCCCCCCCCCACCCCCCCCCCCCCCCACCCCCCCCCCCCCCCACCCCCCCCCCCCCCCACCCCCCCCCCCCCCCACCCCCCCCCCCCCCCACCCCCCCCCCCCCCCACCCCCCCCCCCCCCCACCCCCCCCCCCCCCCACCCCCCCCCCCCCCCACCCCCCCCCCCCCCCACCCCCCCCCCCCCCCACCCCCCCCCCCCCCCACCCCCCCCCCCCCCCACCCCCCCCCCCCCCCACCCCCCCCCCCCCCCACCCCCCCCCCCCCCCACCCCCCCCCCCCCCAAGAAGAAGAAGAAGAAGAAGAAGAAGAGTTTGGATTTATATCCCCCCTTTCTCTCCTGCAGGAGACTCAAAGGGGCTTACAATCTCCTTTCCCTTCCCCCCTCACAACAAACACCCTGTGAGGTGGGTGGGGCTGAGAGAGCTCCGAGAAGCTGTGACTAGCCCAAGGTCACCCAGCTGGTGTGTGTGGGAGTGCCCAGGCTAATCTGAATTCCCCAGATAAGCCTCCACAGCTCAGGCAGCAGAGCTGGGAATCAAACCCGGTTCCTCCAGATTAGATACATGAGCTCTTAACCTCCTACGCCACTCTGCCCAGAAGAGCTGGGTTCGAGTTCAACATCGCTTAAAAAAACCGACAAGGTTTTTAGGGTTTGAGCTTTCGGGAGTCAAAGATCTGTCTGGTTGCTAATGAAGGGAAGGTGGGTTGAGAGTGGCCATGTTGGGTTGCGATCTTATGCATGCTTTACGTACGTGTAAGCTGACTGAAGGTAAAATGTAGACCACCAGTGAAGGTCCTAGCAAACCACCCCATAAACAAAATCTGCCTGGTAAAAGTCAGGATGTGGTGTCCACCCCATAGGTCAGTGCTTGCCCAGACCTTTACCTTGAAGGACAAGGGCCTCGTTTCTGAGTGTAGGTATTCAAGATTGCATTGAGAAGTTTAGAACAGTGAAAGAAGTGTCTTTCACAGCTGGAATCACCTGGCTGTTGTGCATTTTCCAGGCTGTGGTCTGGCAGTTTTTGCTCCACTGTGCCAGAGAGAAACACATCTTACCATGACAGGCCTCTGAAGGTGCCAGCCGCAGATGTGGGTGAAACATTGGGAGCAAAAGCTACCAGACTATGGCTAGACAGTCTGGAAAACCCACAACCACCAGTCTGGTGGGACTTCAAAAGCTAAGAAATTTATCATGGCCCAAGCTTCTGTGGGCTAGAGAAGGACCTGTGCTAAGCGTGTTACCCTCCAACACGTAAAGATGAGAATGGACTTCTTGTTTTGGGGGGTTTTTTTGCAACTGTACGTTATCTGCTGCTGGCTGGCACTCATCCGGAATGGTTTGGTGAGACTGTGAAGATCAAGGGGTGGTGGTTGAGTGCTTGCTTAGAAAAAGTTCTGTAGTTTTTATCTCATTCCTAGCAAGTCATTGGATGGAGCTTCAGCCTGCAATAAAGATCCTATTTTTAAAATGATGATTCTGATTGTCGGGTCTCAGTTCACCGCTCAGCATCCCACAGAGGCAAATAGGGATGGATGGATGGACTCGCAACGTCTTGTTTCTCATTCCAAGAGAAACCCTGCTGGATCAGGCTGAGGGTCCATCAAGTCCAGCATCCGGTTTCCCTCAGTAGAAAAAGAAAAGTTTGGATTTATACCTCCCCTTTTTCTCCTGTAAGGAGACTCAAAAGGAACTTACGAGCTCCTTTCCCTTCCTCATCCCACAACAAGACACCTTGTGAGATAGGTGGGGCTGAGAGAGTTCTGAGAGAACTGTGACTAGCCCAAGGTCATCCAGCAGGAATGTAGGAGTGGGAAAACAAATCCAGTTCACTAGATAAAAGAGTCCACCACTCAGGTGGAGGAGAGGGGCATGAAACTATAAATGGAGATCAAGCGGAGCGGGTGGCTAGTTTTAAATTTCTGGGCATTACGATTAAAGAGGACTTGACCTGGGGCGTACAGACTGCCACGGTGGTTAAGAAGGCCCAGCAAAGACTGTACTATCTGAGACTTTTAAGGAAACAACAACTGAATGGAAAATTCCTGGTGTCCTTTTACTGCTGTGCTATAGAGAGTGTCTTAACCTACTGCATCTGTGTATGGTTCTCCAGTTGCACAGTGGCAGATAGGAAGGCGCTCCAAAGGGTGATCACTACTGCTCAGAGGATTATCGGCTGCCCTCTCCCCTCCGTGGAAGAACTCTATAATTCCCGAAGCCTAAAGAAAGCCCAAAATATTCTGAGAGACCCGTCTCATCCAGCACACTCTCTTTTTGAACTGTTACCATCTGGCAGACGATACAGGTCCATCAAAACTAGGACAAAGAGGCTTAGAGACAGCTTCTACTCTAGAGCTGTGGCTATGCTGAACTCCGTGGCTTCGTGTTGATGTGTTTGGGGCTGTGTAGGCATGGGTGGAGGAAGGGGAAAGTGAGGATGGGGTATGAGTCTGGAATTGTGTGCATCGAGGAATGCTGCTGTAAATGTCGTTGTGCGTGCACAATGACAATAAAATGCTTATGCTTATGATACCTGGTTCTCCAGAATAGAGTCCACCTTAACCACTAAGCCATGCTGGCTGTTAGTAACCAGCCAGCAGCCAGTACCGGAAAGCCCACCAGGAATAGACACAGCCTCGTCCCCTCCACTGTTCAGCCCTCAGCGACTGCTACATTATCTCCAATGATGGAGGTTCCCTGTAGCCACCCTGGCTATTAGCTACTGTCAGACTCACCCTTCTGTTCTCCACGCCCAAGCTGCAGAATTGTCTACTGTGATCAGCTGGAGAGGTTTCTGCCAGAAAGATCTACCCCAGGGGTCTGCAACCTGCGGCTCTCCAATGTTCATGGACTAGAATTCCCATCAGCCCCTGCCAGCATGGCCAATAACCTGTGGCTCTCCAGATGTTCATGGACTACAATTCCCATCAGCCCCTGCCAGCATGGCCAATAACCTGTGGCTCTCCAGATGTTCACGGACTACAATTCCCATCAGCCCCTGCCAGCATGGCCAATAACCTGTGGCTCTCCAGATGTTCACGGACTACAATTCCCATCAGCCCCTGCCACCATGGCCAATAACCTGTGGCTATCCAGATGTTCATGGACTAGAATTCCCATCAGCCCCTGCCAGCATGGCCAATAACCTGTGGCTATCCAGATGTTCATGGACTAGAATTCTCATCAGCCCCTGCCAGCATGGCCAATAACTTGTGGCTCTCCAGCTGTTAATGGACTACAATTCCCATCAACCCTGGCAGGGGTTGATGGGATTTGTAGTCCATAAACGTCTGGAGAGCCGCAGGTTGCAGACCCCTGATCTACCCCAACATCAGTTCCCTGCGATTCTTGAATTGTACCACTGGACTTGGGGCTTTCTACCGGAAAAGGTGCTGCAAGAGAAGTTTGGGTGACACTGAATTGGAACACCAGGCCATTTAGCAAAGCACTGACTGGTAGCTACTCTCTGTGGTCTGAGAGGCCTTTTCCCTCACACCTGTGAAAAGGTTGGGGACTGGACCTTCTACATGCAAGTCTGGCACTCTGCGCTGCCACAAAATATGAACCGTCACTGTAGGAACCTTCCTGCAACCGAAATGGACCACTGGTGTATCTAACACAATATCACCTCTGCTGATTGGAAGTTGTTGTCCAGGATGTCTGGCGGCAAAACGCCATTCCTAACTCCTTATCCAAAGCGACAAGGACCAAATCTGGATCTTTGCATGAAATCCACCCCCGCTGCAAATTTCTGTGTAAATGAACATTTGAAGTATTCTTACACTTTGGTGTACCTAGTCAAGTATTACGTACAGTGGCTGGCAGCTGTTCTCCAAATCTCGGCCAAAGGAGCCAGTGCGACTTGGATCCTTTTAACTGGAAGGGCTGCAAATTGGACCTGTGACGTTCGGCATGCCAAGTGTGTGTTTTAACACTGGGCTTCTGACTTTGCCTATATGAGAATCTCTAGCTGCTTTTCCCAAGGTCTAAATAACTCACTTCTGTCTGCTTGTTTGACAGTGGCTCGGCAGGACCTCCTTAGTCCTGCTACAGGGAAGCCCTTTATCTGGACATGCCAGAGATTCCTGGCATGCATAAGAACATAAGAAAGAGCCAGCTGGATCAGACCAGAGTCCATCTAGTCCAGCACTCAGCTACTCGCAGTGGCCCACCAGGTGCCTTTGGGAGCTCACAGGCAGGATGTGAAAGCAAGGGCCTTCTGCTGCTGCTGCTCCTGAGCACCTGGTCTGCTAAGGCATTTGAAATCTCAGATCAAGGAGGATCAAGATCGGTAGCCATAGATCGACTTCTCTTCCATAAATCAAATGCAAAGCAGGTGATCTTCAATCCTTCAAGTTCACACAACCCAACTTAAACCAGTGAGGTCAGAGTTCAACCTTCTCCGGTACAGGACTCTTCTGCCTGCTGCTTCTCTCTGGACACTGGACGCTTTCGGGCAGCCTGCTTCTCTCAGTTTGAACAACTCTTTTGTGGACGGATGCAGCGAGTTCAGATTTAAGAACCCGTTTGATGCCATACACGTTTACAATGACCTCAATTAGAATTTTTTGGCTGGCCGTTCGCAGAGTTAGCAGCATTCTGGCCAAGACTGTGGGGACTTCCCAGGCCTCAATATCTTTTTTTGATCTAGGAACCCCCAATGGGATCCAAAAATGTTAGTAACAGGTTCCCATGGTGGTGGGATTCAAACAGTGGCGTAGCACCAATGGGGCTGAGTGGGGCACATCGGGGGCGTGGCTGGGCATTCCAGGGGCGGGGCATTAATAATTTCTCTGTTACTGTAAAAAACTCTTACTGTAAAAAAAAGTTCCTAATTTCCAGCTGGTATCTTTCTGTCCATAATTTAAACTCATTATAGCAAGCCCTATCGTCTACTGCCAACAGAAACAACTACTTCTCCTCTAATTGACTGCCTGTCAAATACTTAATACTTTCAAATACTTAATTTTGTTTCTAGAAATCAAAAGAAGGAGACTTTCCTTAAACAAGGAACTTTACCATATTTCTAAAACATGTTTTTAAAACAGCCCAACAGGGAGAATGATCCCGTTTTCTACCTTCGCTAACCAGCCACATTGGAAACAACAGGACTTGATGATTTTTGGACCTAATGGGATTTCTAACGGAAAAGCAGACCCAATTAGTAACCCCCTCTCGGCACACACAAATAATTAGTAACCCACTCTCGGGAACTGGTGAGAACCTGGTGGATCCCACCTCTGCCCCAAATGCAGCTCAGAACAAAAAATACCAAACAAGGAAAATATCCAAATCTAGCTCCAGGCTCTGATCAGTGGCTCCCTCCAGACATCCCCCATTAATGCAGGAGGAGGTTCGGGAGACAAATTCACCACTGCGAGTGGAGAGGAGAAAGCAAAGCATTCAGGTCTCTGTAGAAAAAAATCACACAGGAAAATGACACAAATTTGTAATATTTATATATATATATATAATATACTTTTTTCAATCAAAACACAATTAAATATGGTTTTAAGTACATGAATACTTGGGCATGAGATAATAAGGTGGTGGTACACAGTACCCAAAAAACTGATACCCAGCTCTTTGCTTCTGGCAGACCGCTGCCGAATGTCTTGCTAGGATCCAATATTGCCAACAGGGTGGGTGGCTGCTTCATCCCTTGAGACTTTTGAAAAGCCGGAGAGAAATCAAGAGCAATTCTACAGGAGATACGGAGTGTTTGAGGGGGTGGTGGTGGTTTATTTCAAATTCTTTTTTTTCTTTTTTTGCACAAGTCTTCAGAAAACCAAACAGGCATTTAAAAAATCCTCCAAACAGGGGGGAAAAGTTTCAAACAGAAATGAAGGTGCAAGAGAGAAAACCTGGAGCAGACTTCCACCTGGAGCGCTCTGGACACTCCTGTAAATTATCTTCCCGTTGCAGGGGGGGCCAGATAAATGGAAGTGCTCCTTCAAGTAGGGCAAAAAAATTGCTATCGGTCCTAAAAGGTTGCGAATCGTTCTACGGAAGGCAGCGGCTCAATGCTTTAAAAATGGCAATTAAAAAAAAATACAGCCAGGAATAGTTACTGTTCTGGTTCAACAGGAGTTAAGGGCAAGGCGAGAAAGAAAAGAAAAAGAAAGCCAGCCCCAGGGTGGGGGACGGGGGGCACAGTACGCAGTTCCCTTCTGCCTGCATTTTAGCCCCCGGTGGGGTCCCCCCCCCCCACCGCAGGCTGAGGCCAGTGGGAAGCCGAATGTTTCAGAAGCCAGGAATGAGCAAAAACTTGAATACGGGGGCAGAAGTCTGGTTAATTGCCAGTCGCTTGCAACCAACTTCTTTTGAGACTCACGCAAAACTCGGAAAGTCTACTGCTAGTGAGAGTTCTGAACACTTCAAGTAAGGAGAAACTCAAAACAGCCCCACGGTTTTCAGGACCGCACAATAACAGCCACGTCCCCTCCTCCAACGGAATTAAGGTGTCTGGTGCCCTTCCGGCTGAGAATTTTCTTTAAAAAAAACATCTAAGGTCGTGGCTACGACGGGAGGAAAATCCCCGAATGGAGACCGAGCTCCTGGTCCAACTTTTCAAACACCGTGACCAATCCTTCACAGACGGAGCTGGGGGTCTTTTTGGCCAGTGGTGTGTTTCTTCACTCGGAGAAAATAGGTTGTGTGCTGGGGAGGGCAGCAAACTAAACTTGCACTTCGAGAGAGAAGATCTGGGTCCCCCATCCCCTCAATGTTCCTTATAAAGATGGGGGGAGAGAAATACATCAGCTGTCCCAAGTTAACAGTGCTTCGTTTCCACTGCCTTTGGAAAAAGAAGAGCCGACCGACTGGAATGGGGAGGAGGCCGGTGAGAAACACAAGTTCCCCTCTCCAGAGGCAGAAATTTCCCTCTTGCTTGGGAACTTCAATGATCATAGCTAGAAAAAGAAAGGGGGAGATGGTTAGCAGGGACGCGGAAATGGCATCGGCCAGAACCAAGCTGGCTAAAGAAGGCACAAGGGGGAGAGGAGACTCCCTGGTTTGCAGCGCCCCTCCCCCCCCCGCCCCCCTTGAAGGCTCTTCACGTAAACAACTTCACATTTTGCAAAATAACTTGGGAGTTCTGCTTGTCTGCCAAGGCACTCTTTTTGATGATTGGCCACTGGGGTCGTCCCCAGGTTTACATCTGGGCAAAGGAATGCATCCATTTACAAGCTCAAGAACCAGCCAAAAATCAAGGCTCTCTGAAGAGAGGCATTAGAAGGGCTCAGATAACATTCTTTCCCCATAAAGTATGTGTGTCGGGGTGGGGGGAGAGACACAGGTCTTTAGCAAGCCTTTATTGGCATCGACAACAGTACAACAATAATTTTAAAAAAAGGATTAAAAAGCATATACAATACAGGAAATAAATGTTAGGTCGAAGGAAAACTACTGGCGTTTAGTAATTTCCAGGAGAAAGTCTGCCACTATCATACAGAGAGAAGGATCAGGATTGTCCAAGACGTAGTGTAATCTAATTAAATCGGGGAGATGGGGTAAATGTAAAGGAGTAAGATTCACACACTTGGATCTGATTTCCTTGAATCTGAGACAGTGTAGTAATTGGTGGGCCAGAGATTCAACTGAGCCATCGTTACACGGGCACAATCTTTTAGCCTTTTCTTGCTTATTAAATCTGCCATGTAACAAGGCAGAAGGCATAACATTAAACTTGGCGAGCATTATGGCTCTCCTTTGAGCAGGGTTTATTAAACAATACAGGTAGTGTGCCAAGTGGCCCCGTTCAAATGGGAGAGAAAAATACAGGGGGGAGCACGTTTTCTTGCCTGGAGAGACACAGGTCACACACGCACACCCTGTGCTATAAAGAGGGGAGCAAAACCTTCCCAACCACTCCACATCCCTCCCTCCTCTGGGCTTTACTGCTTATAGAATTCTGGGCTTACAAGTAGAAAGCAGAAAGCTCTAGTGCCTACCCCCTTCTCCTCTATGTCACATTCACCTCCAGGGTACAAGAAGTTGACAGTCGTGCAAACACTTCCCTGTGTGCAGAGGAAAGCGATCCGGCCAACAAGGTAGGTCTTCGTCCCCAGGCCACAAGTTAATCCGACCCCTTCACTGAGCCAGCTCTGAAAGGGAGCCCTCCGCCCCCCCCCCCGCCCCCCCCATTACCTTGGTAACTTGTTCCAAAGGCTGGCTGGGCTGGGCCTGCTGCATGACGTCGTTGACAATCATCTTGGCAATCCGCCAGGCCATCTCTTCTTGGGCCTAAAGCAGACAAAGGGCCGTCAAGAGAGGCAGCCGTCCAGCTCCGACTTGCAAGCAAGCTGGGCGTGGAGGGCAGGCACACATAGAGACGCCCACTGGCTGCATTCCACCCTACGTAAAACGTAGCTTGGTGTCAACATCCCTTTCGCTTTTGGGCTGAGGGCGTGGACAGATGGCCTACCTCGTCCGAGTTTCCTTGCACCCATTTCCTCATGGCTTGTGAAAACATGGACCCTGGAGTGAGGGAGGAGAAAGAAAACTCCATGTTAGACAGTGACCCCTGCCTCTTGGGCCAGCGGAACAATTTTCAGGGCACTGCTAATCAGAGGGACCATGATGGCTATCAATATAGAAGAAGAAGAAGAAGAAGAAGAAGAAGAAGAAGAAGAAGAAGAAGAGTAGTAGTAGTAGTAGTAGTAGTAGTAGTAGTAGTAGTAGTAGTAGTAGTAGTAGTAGTTTGGATTTATATCCCCCCTTTCTCTCCTGCAGGAGACTCAAAGGGGCTTACAATCTCCTTGCCCTTCCCCCATCACAACAAACACCCTGTGAGGTGGGTGGGGCTGAGAGAGCTCAGAGAAGCTGTGACTAGCCCAAGGTCACCCAGCTGGCGGGTGTGGGAGTGCACAGGCTAATCTGAATTCCCCAGATAAGCCTCCACAACTCAAGCGGAAGAGCGGGGAATCGAACCCGGTTCCTCCAGATCAGAGTGCACCTGTGTACATGTGTACAGTTTCTTTGTTCAGGGGCAGTCGATCAAGGAATTGGGACTAACAGACAGAACCCTGCTGGCACAGGTGCCAAGGACGGCTGCCCTGCTGCCCACACCTAGCTTGGCAGCTCTTTGCCAAGCACAGTTTTGAGATGACCTCCGGCCTCCCGTTTCACCCGAAGGAATGGAGTTCTTCCCCCAAGCCATAAGGTGGGCCTAACTACGGCCTAGTGTGGAGTCCTTTTCAGAGAGGTTGCAGAAAGGGAGGGCTTGAGGCATTCAAGTTCAGGAGAGACGCCCACTCAGACCAAGAGCTACAACTCCTGGGCGAGTGCTCCGGAGGAGGAGGAGGAGGAGGAAGAGGAGGAGGAGGAGGAGGAGGAAGACAACCAGAGGTGGGATCCAGCAGGTTCTCGCCAGTTCCCGAGAGTGGGTTACTAATTATTTGTGTGTGCCGAGAGGGGGTTACTAATTGGGTCTTCTTTTCTGTTAGAAATTCCATTAGGTCCAAAAATCATAATGTCCTGTTGTTTCCTATGTGGCTGGTTAGCGAAGGTAGAAAACGGGATAATTCTCCCTGTTGGGCTGTTTTAAAAACATGTGTTAGAAATATGGAAAAGTTCCTCGTTTAAGGAAAGTCTCCTTCTTTTGATTTCTAGAAACAAAATTAAAAGTATTTGAAGGTATTAAGTATTTGACAGGCAGTCAATTAGAGTAGAAGTCGTTGTTTCTGTTGGCAGTAGACGACAGGACTTGCTATAATGAGTTTAAATTATGGACAGAAAGATACCAGCTGGAAATTAGGAACTTTTTTTACAGTAAGAGTTTTTTACAGTAACAGAGAAATTATTAATGCCCCGCCCCCGGAATGCCCGGCCACGCCCCGTCTTGCCCCGCCCAGCCCCATTGGCGCTACGCCACTGCTTGAATCCCACCACCACGGGAACCTGTTACTAAAATTTTTGGATCCCATCACTGAAGACAACCTTTGGACTTCTTGACATCGGGTTCCGGTTCGGACTCTCGGATGAACTGGCCCAGGTCGCTGACTCGTCCAAACGACATCTTCCTGCAGCAAGAGACAGCAGATGACGAGACCGCCCCAGAAAACAAACCACCCCCTCAGAGACCAGGAAGGTTTCGGTAATGTGGTCGGAATCGGGAATCTGTGACACGCTTGGGATCCGGACGGTCCCCCCCTGCTTTTAAGACGCTCGGAGAACACTCTCCGAAGGAACCTTACCCGGCGTACGTCCGCTGATACAAGGACTCTGGATCCAGGCTGGCGGCGTCGACAATTATTGCTTCGTCAAAGTTTTTCAGGATTTTTATGTTAGCCATTTTGAGGCTGGGCTGCAAAAGAAATTCCAGGCTCAGGAGATAAGAAATCGAGAGAGCGAGAGGGGGCAGAACCTAAACGCGGAGGAAGTTTTAGTGCTCCTAACGGGCAGAGCTCGACTAAGAAGAGAAGAAGAAGAGTTTGGATTTATATCCCCCCTTTCTCTCATATAGGAGACTCAAAGGGGCTGACAATCTCCTGTCCCTTCCCCCCTCACAACAAACACCCTGGGAGGTGGGTGGGGCTGAGAGAGCTCTGAAGAACCATGACTAGCCCAAGGTCACCTAGCTGCCATGTGTGGGAGTGCACAGGCTAATCTGAATTCCCCAGATAAGCCTCCACAGCTCAGGCGGCAGAGCTGGGAATCAAACCCGGTTCCTCCAGATCAGAGTGCCCCTGCTCTTAGCCACTTCGCCACTGCTGCTCCCTCCATAATTTCCTTTCATTTCTCTACGGATCTGTATATAATTTCATGGTTTTTATTGTTTCTCTTGAATGTCTCCCGCATTATTATTCTGGGACTTGGCTTGTTTTATTCAAAGGTACTGGGCTGTGACTGTAAACAAATAAATACAACAGGCAGAGCATTCAGTGTGAACCTCTTTGGCAAGCTCAGCTGCCTAACACGCCACAGCACAGGTGTCAAACTTGCGGCCCTCCAGATGGGATGGACTACAGTTCCCATCATCCCCTGTCAGCGTGCCGCTGGCAGGGGATGATGGGAACTGTAGTCCATCCCATCTGGAGGGCCGCGAGTTTGACACCCATGCACCACAGCAACAGCGCCATCTCCGACATGACGTGCCACCCCTTGCCCGCACAACTTGAACACAGACACTCCGTTTCTTTTCTCTTTGCGGTGAACTGTCACAGGATTTTCCACCGGTAGGGGACTGGTTGCAGCCCCTGCCGGTTCCCTGGGTTGGATCCAGATGAAAAATTCCATCAGCCGAACATAACTTCCCTAGTTCTCCTCCCGCTGGACCCCTCAATCTCCGCTACATGCTGATCCTGGAAGGACAAGGAACCTGGCACAAGTGGGGTTGGGTGTGGGAGGTGGTGGCCACAGGAAGAGGGAGCTGATAGGAATGGCCTGTAAAATCTGGACCCAGCCCCCTGTTTAGTGTAACTGGAGAAGCAAAGCAGCTTGCCAGAAAGCTTGAGAGTCAGCGTGGAGCAGTGGTTAAGAGCAGGTGGACTCTAATCTGGCGAACCGGGTTTGATTTCCCACACCTCCACCTGAGTGGCAGAGGCTTATCTAGTGAATCGGGAGTGTTTCCGCACTCCTATAACTCCTGCTGGGTGACCTTGGGCTAGTCACAGTTCTTTGGAACTCTCTCAGCCCCACCTACCTTGCAAGGTGTCTGTTGTGGGCAGAGGAAGGGAAAGGAGCTTGTAAGCCACCTTGAGTCTCCTTACAGGAGGAGAACCACAGCTGCTGCTCTATCCAGTTCTATCCAGTGCTGTTCTATCCAGTGACCCACAATGGCCCTCAATATCTCCCTGAACCATCTATCACAGGTTCCTTTATTCCCTGCTACCAATTCACCCCTTGCTGACCATGCTCTCCTTGCCTCAAGTTCATTGTTATCCACCAAGGTCTCCCACCAACAGGAACACAGGCCAAAGCCTCTAACTGGGGTGTAGGCGAAGGAGGGAACGGAGCGGCTCTGAAACAGGGACCCATCAAGCCAAGTGATCCTGGCTGGCCTCGCCGTGCAAGACTGAGCAGGTGGCCACGCACCTGGGAAGAGGAAGCGCTGTCTGTGGCACCGGAGTGAGGGTCGTTGTCGGGCGCGCTGCCAGGGCCGTGAGCGGTCGGTGCCCCGCCTCCGCTGGCAAACTCGTCTCCCCGCACGGAGTGGATGAGGTCGTTCAAGTATTTGTAATAAAGGTTGCTGGACAGGAAGCCAGGCAGGAACACCTGAAAAGAGGCAGGGGAGAGAAAGGATGCCAAGTCGCCCCCTGGGGGTGGGGGAGGGCTGCCTCCAGAGAACCAGCACGGTGGCAGCGGGCAGAGCCAGGATCTGTGCTCCATCCTGAAGCTTTCTTTGGGCCTCAATGCCTATCCTAACAATAGGATGCTGTTTGGAGGTGGGGGGAGAGGGGAACCATGTTTGCCACCCTGGAGAAAGAAGCCTGGAGAAAACGTGACAGCTGGGGGTGGGGGGGGGAGGGAGGAAAGAGTGATCACAACCAAGACATTCAAATAAGGCAGAAAAGGGGCAGGTGCAAGCTGGAAACAAACACCTTTTGAAACGACAAGAGCACCCTATTTCCAGATAACAGGTGGGTGGAAAACAGCTTCCCGCTGCTCCAGACTGGGTCTGCAACCTGTGGCTCTCCAGATGTTCACGGACTACAATTCCCATCAGCCAATTGGCCATGCAGGCAGGAGCTGATGGGGATTGTAGTCCATGCACATCCAGAGAGCTGCAGGTTGCAGACCCCTGCTCCGGAGAGACCGAAGCTTTTATAATTACTCTCCGCTTTAGTTAAGTTAAGAAGCAAGCCTTTATTGGGATAGACAGCAGTACAACAATAATAAAAACAGATTAAAAAGCATATACAATACAGGATATACATGTTAGGACGAAGGAAATCTACTGGCATTTAGTAATTTCCAGGAGAAAGTCTGCCACTATCATACAGAGGGAAGGATCAGGGTTGTCCAACATGTAGTGTAATCTAAATAAATCGGGGAGACCGGGTAAATGTAAAGGAGTGAGATTCACATACTTGGATCTGATTTCCTTGAATCTGAGACAGTGAAGTAATTGGTGGGCCAGAGATTCAACTGAGCCATCGTTACATGGGCACAATCTTTTAGCCTTTTCTTGCTTATTAAATCTGCCATGTAACAAGGCAGAAGGCATAAAACTCTCTCTGCTTTAGCCTCTTGGAACAGAGGCACAGTTCACATAATTTCGAAGGCCAGGCGTGCTTGCAGGGACGGCTGGCCCCAAGAAAATCGACCGACGGGGGCTAGCAGGCGACTGGGATTGCTGCGAGATTCCGCACTTACGCCAGATGCCGCTTGGTTTTAACTCCCCTCCTCTCCCATGGGGAAAAAAGTACAGACGACCCAGCAGAAGAGCAGCTGCTTCGGCTGTCCAGGACCACAACTGCAGGTTGCAATGTCCCTTTCTAGAGCGACAAACCTCTGTTGGGAGGCTCCCCCACCCCCAATCAATAATTTGACCCCCTCCAGAGATTATGGAACCGGCCCTTGTTGCGGCCAAAGGAACACACTGCCATTCTGAAGTGGCCGCCAGATTTTTGAGTTTTCCCTGGGGGGGAGGCGAAGGGGGAGGGAGGAGCTCTCGTCGGCACCTTCTCCATCGTGGTCCAGGCTTGCTGCAGCGGAGTGGTGAAGCAGTTGGGGAGAGGCCCGCCTTCCCTGCAGATATTGGACTCTATTTCCAGTCGTACGGAGTCATCGAAACCGAGAGGGTGGGTGGCTTGGAGGGAGAAGTACCTGCAGCAGCACAAAATAAGATATTTGGGGGGGGGGGGGGGAGGAACGACACATAAGTTAAAAGCAGGCAGCGAGACCCAACCTTGCCCCCCTGCCTTTATTGAACTCTTAGGGGGGTTGCACCACTCAGGGAGAGAGAAAGGTGGCCGGCAGGGGCAGGAGAGGACCAGGACGTCCGTCACTCATTCATCAATCTCTCTCTCCGAAGCTTTCATGACTGAAATCATTACTGTCAATGCAGATTTGCTTTATTTCTGTGGTAAACAACCCTGAGCCTGGTTTTGGCAGGGGGAGGGCAGGATATACAAGAAGAAGAAGAGTTGGTTTTTATACCATGCTTTTCTCTACCTTGAGGAGTCCCAAAGCAGCTTACAAACTCCTTCCCTTCCTCTCCCCATCGCAAACACCTGTGAGATAGGTAGGGCTGACGGAGTTCTGAGATAACTGTGACTAAGGTCATCCAGCAGGCTTCATGTGGAAGATTGGAAAAGCCAGCGTGGTGTAGTGGTTAAGAGCAGGTGGATTCTAACCTGGAGAACTGGGTTGGGTTCCCTACCTCCACCTGAGTGGTGGAGGCTTATCTAGTGAACTGGATGTGTTTCCGCACTCCAGGATTCCTGCTGGGGGACCTTGGGCTAATCACAGTTCTTCAGAACTCTCTCAGCCCCACCTACCTCACAAGGTGTCTGTTGTGGGCAGAGGAAGGGAAAGGAGCTTGTAAGCCACCTGGAGTATCTTTACAGGAGAGAAAGGCGGGGTATAACTCCAAACGCTTTTTCTTCTTTCCCTTCCTCTCCCCACAACAGACACCTTGTGAGGCAGGTGGGGCTGAGAGAGTTCAGAGAGAACTGTGACTAGCCCAAGGTCACCCAGCAGGAACGTAGGAGCGCGGAAACACATCTGGTTCACCAGATAAGCCTTTGCCACTCAGGGGGAGCAGTGGGGAATCAAACCCAGTTCTCCAAATTAGAGTCCACTGCTCTTAACCACTATTATTATTACAGTTTGAATCAGTGTAAAAGCTGAGCTAATAAAGATCCTAGCCATTCCCCCTTTAAGATCCTTCCACATCGTATGAAATGACGTTCAGCTTAGCTGCAGTCGTCTAGGCCAATATTTCAGGGGGGCAGACCAAAGGTGTCGAGAGTTGATGAAAGCAGAAGGGGGGGGGAGGGGGACACACAAACGAGAAGCCACTCACTTATCGTATAAAATCATAGCATCGTTCTGGGCCTCCTGCCCGTCGTACTGGCCCTTCTTGGCAGCCAGCTGAGACTGGAAATTATCCGCTGCCAACCAGAACTGCAAGATATTAATTGCGTCTTCTTTCTCCATGTACTGGAAAGCAAAATGAGAAACAGATTGACAGGTTTTTCGTTGGCGCTTCCTGAGGAGGCAGAGGATTGTTACTGCTTCGTACGGCACGGAATTGATTTTGAATTCCCGGCCTCAGGACAGAAAGGTGGCCAAGATGGGTTTAAAGGAGACTGAAAAACTTTGAGAAGGGCTGATCATGATGGGAAACTAGAATCTCCATGATCAAAGGCAGTATTCCTCTACATGGTAGTTGCTGGGGAACATGCTGCCACAGGAGGTGGTGATGGCCACTCACTTGGGTAGCTTTAAAAGGGGCTTGGACAGAGCTATGGAGAAGTCGATCTATGGTTACCAATCTTGATCCTCCTTGATCTGAGATTGCAAATGCCTTAGCAGACCAGGTGCTCGGGAGCAGCAGCAGCAGCAGAAGGCCATTGCTTTCACATCCTGCATGTGAGCTCCCAAAGGCACCTGGTGGGCCACTGCGAGTAGGAGAGTGCTGGACTAGATGGACTCTGGTCTGATCCAGCAGGCTCTTTCTTATGTTCTTAAGGTTTTGATTTTTAGGTTGATTTGCTTTCTGGGGCACCTTGTTGACCACTGTGAGAAACATGATGGTAGACAGGTTGGACCCTTGGTCTGATCCAGCAGGGCTCATCTGATGTTATATTATTACCGTAATTAAGGCAGGGTTACAGGAGATTATGGAATGACTATCAAACTATTGACTATCACGCTTTGCCAGAGACCGCCTGTACAACTCTTAGGAGGACAGCTTACTGCATTGTATTCAAAAATACAAGGAATGTTATCGAGACTGGACTCCCACAGAACCCACTAGAAATGCAGCCGAACAGGTAAGGCGCTCTCATGGAAGGGGAAGATAGATCCCATAGGGAGGGGAAAGGAGGAGGGGGGAAAAACCAAAGTTTTCTCATTCGCAGCTTAACCTATGAACGCTTTTTCTATAAATATACCCAGCAGCTCCTTTCGAGCTGCTACTTCTCAGCCACGTATTCGAAACGGCAGGGATTTTGTGATTTTCCATTTCAGGCAGTTTTCACAACCTTGCTTGCAAGTCTACAAAGTTTCCACAGGGCGTGCAGGGTGGTGGCAGGTGTTAGGAAATGCGACATCCTCCTTCCCACTGCAATTTTTGGTGTGGGGTTGGTGAGAGAAGAGAGCGAATGGAGACGCTTGGGAACTGCTGCTCTATTAGATGATGCCCTTGGGGGAAAACTCTCCCTGAGACAGATAAGAACATAAGAACGAGCCTGCTGGATCAGACCAGAGTCCATCTAGTCCAGCTCTCTGCTACTCACAGTGGCCCACCAGGTGCCTTTGGGAGCTCACGTGCAGGAGGTGAAAGCAAGGGCCTTAAGAACATAAGAACTAGCCTGCTGGATCAGACCAGAGTCCATCTAGTCCAGCACTCTGCTACTTGACCCTGGAAACTAGGTGCCTTTGGGAACTTCGCATGCTGAAGGTGATAGCTAATGGCCTTATAAATTACTCATAAGAACTAGCCTGCTGGATCAGACCAGATTCCATCCAGCACTCTGCTACTTGCAGTGGCCCACCAGGTGCCTTTGGGAGCTCACGTGCAGGATGTGAAAGCAATGGCCTTAAGAACATAAGAACTAGCCTGCTGGATCAGACCAGAGTCCATCTAGTCCAGCACTCTGCTACTCGCAGTGGCCCACCAGGTGCCTTTGGGAGCTCATGTGCAGGAGGTGAAAGCAATGGCCTTAAGAACATAAGAACGAGCCTGCTGGATTAGACCAGAGTCCATCTAGTCCAGCACTCTGCTACTCGCAGTGGCCCACCAGGTGCCTTTGGGAGCTCACGTGCAGGAGGTGAAAGAAATGGCCTTCTGCTGCTGCTCCTGAGCACCTTGGTAGCCATAGATCGACTTCTCCTCCATAAATCTGTCCAAGCCCCTTTTAAAGCTATCCAGGTTAGTGGCCATCACCACCTCCTGTGGCAGCATATTCCAAACACCAATCACACGTTGTGTGAAGAAGTGTTTCCTTTTATTAGTCCTAATTCTTCCCCCCCAGCATTTTCAATGAATGCCCCCTGGTTCTAGTATTGTGAGAAAGAGACAAACATTTCTCTCGTCAACATTTTCTACCCCATGCATAATTTTATAGACTTCAATCATATCCCCCCTCAGCCGTCTCCTCTCCAAACTAAAGAGTCCCAAACGCTGCAGCCTCTCCTCATAAGGAAGGTGCTCCAATCCTTCAATCATCCCTCGTTGCCCATCTGCACTTTTTCTATCTCTTCGATATCCTTTTTGAGATGCGGCGACCAGAATTGAACACAGTACTCCAAGTGCGGTCGCACCACGGCTTTATATAAGGGCATGACAATCTTTGCAGTTTTATTATCAATTCCTTTCCTAATTATCCCTAGCATAGAGTTTGCCTTTTTCACAGCTGCCATGCATTGAGTTGACATTCCCTTGGACTATCAACTAAGACGCCCAAATCCCTTTCCTGGTCTGTGACTGATAGCACTGACCCTGTTAGCGTGAATGTGAAGTTTGGATTTTTTGCCCCAATGTGCATCACTTTGCATTTTGCTACATTGAACTGCATTAGCCATTTCTTAGCCCAATCACCTAATTGATCAAGGTCCTTAGATCTTAGTAACTCTCCCGCAAAATGGGAAGAAGGGTTTTCTCCCTCCCTTGGAAGGCAAACCCGCTTTGCTTAAAACCTCTACGCAGAGAGTAGGAAAAGGAAGCCCCTTACCTCGGAGAAGTAGAAGAGGGCAGATTCACAGAAGAGAATATCAGCCAGATAAACGGTCCCGCTCGTCAGCACCTCGATCTGGTATTTACAAAAATGGTGACTGCGCAGAAATTCACTAAAGTGCCTGCACGGGGGACAGAAAAGTTTTGCAAACAGAGGAAGCAATTTGGTCGGGGGGACCCCCTCCCTTTCCTGCTCAGCAATGCACTGATAGGAGAGGGAGCAGAGACGGTCCTTGGGGCACAGCTACACGCCAGGATTGAAGCTGTCAAGGGTATCCCTAAGAAGGGGCAGGAATTGGATCCAGACCACAACTGGGAGAAAGGGTGGGGTGGATTACTAAACAGGCAGACACGTTTAGCAGCAACAGAGCAGAGCGAGTCAAGTGATACTGCTCGGCTGCCCCTCGTAAAGCCCTCCCACACCCAAGAGGTTCAACTTACTCTTGTTCCATAGCATTAAACACTATCAACTGTGCCACGACGAAGCAATTGGGGTCCACCTGTCCATCTTCCCCACAAATCTTTGCTGTAAAGGCACCAGGTGATAAGAGATGGTTAGAGCAAAGGCACCGCAAAAGAAATATGCAGCAGGACAAGGAGCTCAGGATTCCCTAGTCCAGGGGTCTGCAACCTGCGGCTCTCCAGGTGTTCATGGACTACAGATCCCATCAGCCCCTGCCAGCATGGCCAACTGGTCCATGAACATTGTGGTCCATGAACATTGAGGAGCAGCAGTGGCGTAGGAGGTTAAGCGCTTGTGTATCTAATCTGGAACTGGGTTTGATTCCCTGCTCTGCCGCCTGAGCTGTGGAGGCTGATCTGGGGAATTCAGATTAGCCTGTACACTCCCACACACGCCAGCTGGGTGACCTTGGGCTAGTCACAGCTTCTCGGAGCTCTCTCAGCCCCACCCACCTCACAGGGTGTTTGTTGTGAGGGGGGAAGGGCAAGGAGATTGTCAGCCCCTTTGAGTCTCCTGCAGGAGAGAAAGGGGGGATATAAATCCAAACTCTTCTTCTTCTTCATTAACATCTGGAGAGCCGCAGGTTGCAGACCCCTGCCCTAGTCTCTAAAACTGCTTGAAATCCACCCAACGGTCATGGCTTTCCCCAAGAATTCCGGGGAGGGGGGAGAGGACGGCTGCTGCTCTAATACTGTTGACCAGCAACATCCCAAGAGGGCAACAGAGGAAAAATGACATGCTGTGCCCTCGGACTCGCCAGGCTTCCCTGCTTACCCACTATGTCGTTCCTCATCAACTCCGTAATTGGTATTGGTTTAGCAGCATCTGGAGAAATATATTTGGTGAAAATAGTGACTGCATCCTGTTCTATACCTAGAAAGAGAGAGAAAGAGAAAGGGAAACATGAACGCTGAGCCCAGCTTGGTGGATTGATAAGAACTGAGAAACAAGCCAGCTTCTGATCTCGGTTTTTGGGCCGTGTACAGCGAGCAGGGTTTTTTTTAAAAAAGGAAACCACTTGAGCCAACAACCCTTGGGGGAGGAAGTGGGTGGGGGCGGAAGGACCACAAAGCCTCAAGAGGATTTGGTGATTCTTGAATGGCAGCCCCGCCCCCCTCAAGCCTGCGCGACAAACGGCTTTGGAAAGTGAAGGACCTCTCAAGAGCTGCGGGTGATCCCCTTCATACCCCAACCAAGCCTTCGGGGGTGGGGGGGGGGGCTGAAGGAAAAACATTTCTCCCCACTCTGGGTTTACCCTCTTTTCTATCTTTCTGCCCACACTCTGGACGGCATGTCAAAGCTGCAGACCACGAGGGACAGGATTTATTATTTGTTTCTTGTTACTCTGCACAATTGCCAAGAACCTTGGTGAGTCTACACAAGTCCCAGGAAATCGGGGGGGGGGGGGGGGGGGGGGGGGGGATTGTTCAGATAAAAGGGTCCATTCCCCTGGATGCACCTCTTTGTAGCTTATTCCTGGGGAAGTATGAAGAGCAGCACAAAGACAAAAGGCTGTCATGATATACAAAAAAGAAAGGTTCACAAAAGGTTCATCTTCTAGTCAGCAAAGGTTTGCCCAACACAGAGGCCGGAGACAGTCAGTCCAGGGCGAAGAGGCTATAGTTAGCCTTTAACATGATTGGTGAGTTCAACCGTGACTCTAGACCAATGAGAGGCTGTTGCCGGGGCGGGGAAAAAGTATCCTTGTTGGATGTATAAGATGCAAAGCATTGGATATGCTAAGTTCAGAGAGAGTCTAAGTTCAGAGTGTCCAGTCCAGTGTGTGTTCAACTTTGTTCTTGCTGAAGAGTTCTGTATAGTCTTATATAGCATAGACTTGTGTAGCCTTGCAACTGCTGAAGTAAAACCTTCCTATGGAAAGTACATCTTGCGTGGAGAGTATTCTTTTCCAAGAGTGGTAGGAGGCTACAGTGAGTCTTACCAGAGTGCAAGGTCTTACCAGAGTGACTCCGCTTTAAATCTCTGCTGATAAAAACTACCAACAGGGAATGAATAGAAGCAGGACTGGAAGGAGCTGGTTTGGACAGTGCTTTAGAAATGAGCTTCAACGGGAAGAAAAGATCGTTTAATGCAGCCTTACAACAGAGCATCTGATAGCTATTGCAAGAATCTGTTACATGAGCCGTAAAGGCGCGCTTCATTTTCTCTTTGGCGTCAGCACGCTGCAAAGCTGTCCTGAATGCTGCCCGAGGCAGCCTCCCCTCTTCAAGGAACCCAGTCCCCTTCAATTGGCTCTAGGATCAGGACAGCCATTAAAAAAGAACTTGAATCAGTACCCTTTGGGAGTCCTGAACTGATAAGAGCGTTCCGGCTGCAGCTTCCACACCTATCTCTTAGTCCAGTGGCACTGAAGCCACACGTGGTTCTCTGACATGTCACCCATGGCTTTTCTGTGGTTCCCTACTGTAGCCCCCCACCACGTGTTTTGGCAAGTGGCCAAGGCCATTGCCTAGTGGGGCTTGCAAATGGCAGGTCATCTCCACCTTGAAACACCAGCAGCTAAAGGGTGGTAAACTGTGAGCCACAGGCCTCAGGGCAGAGATGGAAACAAAGGGCTAAAAATGATGTATAATTTAAAAAATGAAACATATCTGTTCATACAGCGGCTATTCGGTGCACTCCCAAACACAGAGCAAGGGCATCCATCTTTTCCCCCATTTCAATGAAGAAGAAACAGCCCTGCCCCAGAATCTACCAGCCCTGGTTCTGAGCATTTAAGGCCAGGAGCCAAACAACGGCTGGAGGCTCACACTAGCAGTGGAAGGTTTTATTTTTATCTGTGGCACAGGGAGAAACACCTCTCAGTGTGACAGGCCTGTGAAGATGCTAGTCATAGTGGTGGGCGAAGCGTCAGGAGCAAAAACTACCAGACCACAGCCGTACGGAGAACCCACGACAGCCAGCCGATTTCAGCCGTGAAAGCCTTTGACAATACCCGCGTATGAGGCTTTCCGCAACATGGGGTGCTGTATTGTTCCGAAGGCTTTCACGTTGGAGATAGGTTAGAGCCATAGCCTGGTCGCATTCTTGTATTTCTTCTCCTGATGTTTCGCCTGCATCTGTGGCTGGCATCTTCAGAGTCCGAAGTCCGAAGGCTGGCCTATTTAGATCCTCTGAAGATGCCAGCCACAGATGCAGGCGAAACATCAGGAGAGAATGCTGCTAGAACACGGCCATCCAGCCCGGAAACCACACAGCACCCCAAAACCCTCTTTTTTTGCTGAATTCCTGAGTCAATTCATATCACAAATTGCTTTGGAAACTCCCTGTGACACGGTGTGTGCATGTTGCGTTGCACCATTCGAGGGGAAAAAATTGCTCAAAGGCCCCGTTTGAGTTACACAACTAATTGCACGGTTCTTTGAATTCTGGCTTTCCACGTCCGACCGTCAGTCTTTCCGTGTGCTTAGAGAACGGAGCAGAATCCCAGTTCTGTTCTGATCAAATGGAAATGCAGGGGGGCAAAAGGTACCCTGGCTGCGTCACAAGAAGTGCTGAGCCATGCTCTGAAGTGACATTCAGTAATAAGCTAACGTTATCATCAATTATTGTAGTAGCCAATGTAGGAATGCTGAATGGAAATCTGGATTTCAAAACTGGCCCTCTTTGCCATTGAAACCACTGATTAGAAATCATCCGGATCACAAATGCAGAGGCTGAATTTCCCGGGAGGATGCACAACAGGGGAAGGCTACTGGATAGAAGCCCTTTGGTCCCATTCAGCAAGGCTGTTCTTAGGGCTCAGCAGTGGCGTAGTGGTTAAGAGCAGGTGCACTCTAATCTGGAGGAACCGGGTTTGATTCCCCGCTCTGCCACTTTTGCTGTGGAGGCTTATCTGGGGAACTAGATTAGCTTGTGGGTGACCTTGGGCGAGTCACAGCTCTTCTGAGCTCTCTCAGCCCCACCCTGTTTGTTGTGTGTGTGGGGGGGGGGGGAAGGGAGATTGTAAGCCCCTTTGAGTCTCCTTACAGGAGAGAAAGGAGGGGTATAAATCCAAACTCTTCTTCTCTTGCTACCTACGACTTGTTGCATGAACAACAAAGTACTTCCTCAAAAGAGAAAAACATTTTACGTGACCGGGAAATGAGCCAAGCTTCGCTGGAAAGGCTGCGTGAAGCAAAGGCGGCACTTACCTTTCATGAGTTTTCCTGACAAGTCCTTGAGTGCAGAGGAGGGGCTATTTCTACTGGGCACGGAGGCTTTGGAAGAGTCTTGAGGCTCATCTGGAAGGGAACAGTCCTCCGCCTCAGGTAATCCCAACCGGAGCCCGGGTTTGCCGCCTTCCCTACAAAGCAGCAAATGGTTCCGGAGGTTGAAAGTTCGGCCGTTCAGTTCAGCTGCTGACGGCGTGCTAGAGAGAGGCCGAGGGGGGCCAGAATCCTCCAGCTGTTCGTCGGGCAACTTGGAGGGAGAAAACGCGGAGTTTTCGCGCCGTTTGACAGAGGGGGAGACCGGCTCGGCCAAAGAGCTGTGCTTGACAGTGTTCAGGCTGTGTGCTCTTATGCGGGACCACGTGGTGGAGTGGAAACTCTCGGCCTCCACCCAGAATCTGACCAGGTGCTCCATTCGACGCAGTTCCATAAACTGGATAAAATACGGGAGGGCAACTCTGTCCTGCAGGACTTGTTCTAACGTTTTTGAGAGGCTGGATTTGGTCTCTTGAGCCCGATAGTCCAGGCAGGATCGGCCTAAAGCATAAGCATAAGCATTTATTGTCATTGTGCACGCACAACGAAATTTACAGCAGCATCCCTCGATGCACACAATTTCAGACTCATACCCCATCCTCACTTTCCCCTTCCTCCACCCATCCCTACACAGCCCCAAACACATCAACACGAAGCCGCGGAGTTCAGCATAGCCGCAGCTCTAGAGTAGAAGCTGTCTCTAAGCCTCTTTGTCCTAGTTTTGATAGACCTGTATCGTCTGCCGGATGGTAACAGTTCAAAAAGAGAGTGTGCTGGACAAGATGGGTCTCTCAGAATATTTTGGGCTTTCTTTAGGCTTTGGGAATTATAGAGTTCTTCCAAGGAGGGGAGAGGGCAGCCGATAATCCTCTGGGCAGTAGTGATCACCCTTTGGAGCGCCTTCCTATCTGCCACTGTGCAACTGGTGAACCATACACAGATGCAGTAGGTTAAGACACTCTCTATAGCACAGTGGTAAAAGGACACCAGGAATTTTCCATTCAGTTGTTGTTTCCTTAAAAGTTTGCCCATTGGGGGAAAAGATTTGCAGGGCAGTTTTGCCATCAGCCCCTCCACTGCCTAGCTCAGGGGTCTGCAACCTGCGGCTCTCCAGATGTTCATGGACTACAAATCCCATCAGCCCTTGCCAGCATGGCCTATTGGGATTTGTAGTCCATGAACATCTGGAGAGCCGCAGGTTGCAGACCCCTGGCCTAGCTCAAAAGTTAGGCTACTCGTCTTCCACAGTCGATTCACCACCAGCCGAGCCATTAATTGACGATATTGAAATGGTGGTTTTATAATATATGCATATCTGCCTATTAGGTCATTTAAAAGTTGCCAAAGCCCCACCAGAAAAGACTTTTTTGAGATGCAGGAAGTATGACATAACGTACTAGTGATTATGCAAAAACTAGCGCTCGGCATTAGACATGAGAGCCGGCATGAATACATCCTGTCCCCGTCCCTGATTATGAGAATACACTTCAGCAAATAAACAAGGCCTCCTTTGCTGATTAAAGCCAGAGCAATTCAAGCTACGCTCCCCTGCCAAGCAAAGCCGGCAAACACAGAACATAAGAACGAGCCAGCTGGATCAGACCAGAGTCCATCCAGTCCAGCACTCTGCTACTTGCAGGGGCCCACCAGGTGCCTTTGGGAGCTCATAGGCAGGAGACGCACCCTGTCACTAAAGGAAGGGGGTCCCACCAAAGCAGCGGTTCTCAACCTGTGGGTCGCGACCAGTGGTGGGATCCAAAAATTTTAGTAACAGGTTCCCATGGTAGTGGGATTCAAACTGTGGCGTAGCGCCAATGGGGCTGGGCGGAGCACGACGGGGGCATGGCCAGGCATTCCGGGGGTGGGACATTCCTGGGTGGGGCTGTGGCAAGGACGCAGCCGCTGCGCCGGTCCTTGGGCGGGAAACGAATGCACGCAGGCGCAGGCTGCCACGCACGCCGGTGCACCTCCTGCTAGACTGCTTCAAGTTCTGCGCGCTACTGCTGAGAGGAGGGGCGTAACTAAGGCCAAAATCACGTGGCAAAATCACCCATTAGTAACCCCCTCTCGGCACCCACAAAGAATTAGTAACCTACTCTCGGGAACCTGTGAGAACCTGCTGGATCCCACCTCTGGTCGCGACCCCTTTGGGGGTCGAACGACCCTTCCACAGGGGTCACCTAGGACTCTCTGCATCTGTGTTCTCCATCTGTAAAATGGATCAATGTTAGGGTCGGGGGTCTCACCACAACAGGAGGAAGTGTTTTAAAGGGTCGCGGCATTGGGAAGGTGAAGAACCACTGCACCAAAGCGACACGGGGAAGAGGGCCGCGCTTACCAAGGTCTCCGAAGTGAGCAGCCTCCATGTGGCTGGGCTGCTTCTTGAGAGCCGCCGTACGGCTGCTAGAGGAGTCCATGTTGGCCGAGATGGCGTTGATGGCCACATGGCTTGGTCCGGCGGCCTCCAGCAACGCGCTGTTCCGGGTGCTTCTCTGCGGGGAATGTACAGGGGTTGCAGCTGCTGCAAGGAACAAGGAGAGGAGGCGGGGTTTCTATCAGCGCACAAAAGCCCATCCAAACACCTTTCTCTTGTTTAAAAAAGGTAAAGTTTCCCCTTCAGTTGTGTCCGACGCTGGGGTACCACTGCGAGCAGTGATTTTATAGGCAGGCCGTTTTTGTGGGGTAGTTTGCCATTGCTTTCCCCTGCTATTCTTTACCCCCTAGCTATGTGCTAGGTCAGGGGTCTGCAACCTGTGGCTCTCCAGATGTTCATGGACTACAATTCCCATCAGCCCCTGCCAGCATGGCCAATTGGCTGATGGGAATTGGAGTCCATGAACATCTGGAGAGCCGCAGGTTGCAGACCCCCTGTGCTAGGTACTCATTTACCGACCAAGGAATGGATGGATGGCTGAGTTGACCATGAGCCAGTTGCCAAGATATTTGACCCACAGGGGGCTCGAACTCCTGACCGTGTGAGTGGCAGTGCAAGCACTTAACCACTACGCCATGCGGCTCCTCTTCTCTTGTTAAACACATACAACTAAGCATACAACGTGACGTGGTTTCTAAAAATGTACACCTTGGCGTAGGAGATGCTTCTTGAGTGGAACACTTCGTTGTTATTATTATTATTATTATTTATTAAACTTGCTATACCGCCCTATCCCCGGAGGGCTCAGGGCGGTGAACAACATAAAGTCATACAAAAAACATAAAAATCTTAAAACAGGTAATCCAGGGATGGTCACTGTAGATATTTTCAGGAGCTCTGTCAGGATGTACAGCAGGGGTGTCAAACTCACGGCCCTCCAGATGCTCATGAACTACAATTCCCATTAGTTCTTCCCAACATGAGCATTGGCTATACTGGCAAGGGCTGATGGGAATTGTAGTTCATGAACATCTGGAGGGCCGTGAGTTTGACACCTGTGATGTACAGTGTTGCCTTACGGGGACCCAGAATACCGATCCATCTGGCTTAGGCCTGCCTACTCTGACTGGAAGCACCTTTCCCGATAGCTCCAAATAGAAACTTTTTAACTGGAGAAGGGCCTTCGACATGCAAAGCAGATGCTGTACAACTAAGCTCCAATCCGTTCTCTGGCCCAACAACTGAAACTGTAATTTTCTACACAAACTGCCATCCCGCATTCACAAGCGATTCGGCTTCATGAGCGGTAGTGGCATAGTGGTTAAGAGCAGGTGCACTCTAATCTGGAGGAACCGGGTTTGATTCCCTGCTCTACCACTTGAGCTGTGGAGGCTTCTCTGGGGAATTCAGATTAGCCTGTGCACTCCAACACACGCCAGCTGGGTGACCTTGGGCTAGTCACAGCTGTATGGAGCTCTCTCAGCCCCACCCACCTCACAGGGTGTTTGTTGTGAGGGGGGGAAGGGCAAGGGGTTTGTAAGCCCCCTTGAGTCTCCTACAGGAGAGAAAGGGGGGGATATAAATCCAAATTCTTCTTCTTCTGCATTGCCACTTTCTAGGAATAAGGGGCATTACAAAATTCAAGCAGGATATTTATTGATGTGTTACATCAATATATCCCCCCACTGCCAGTGCAGTCAAGGTGACTCTCAACAGAAAATATCATAATACAAACTGACACAAATGGGTTAAACCAGGTAAAAGGTTTTTTTTTAAATGAACATGATTATAATGGAATGGTATGGTGAAACAGTCACTGCTGTTATGTAAAGGGGAGAACGTTTCTCTTTTCCTTACGAACGGAACACGCCTGACCGCATCTCGATTCAAATTTGGGTGGAAGGGAAGAGTCACAGAATGTGGATTTTGGGGCCAAATCTAGACTGCCGGTGAGCCATTCCTGGCTCAGTCCAACCCCTGGAAATATTCCTGCCTCAAGGTATGGAGCTGCTAGATATTCTATACCTGCTCACTAAGCAGTACTCTACACAGCATGAACTACTTGGTCTTTCAGGGCGGAAAGACTCAGCTAGAGAACTTGTTTTCTAAGGTCTCTGCATTCCCTTGCTCAATGCAAGACATTATGGGAAATCTAGTACTTCTCTGTTCAGAATGTGGCAAACGGAAGAGGAACTGGGGCAGCTTTAGCCTCACTGAAATGGTAACACAATGGGGACTGAAATGGTCATTTTCTACACACTGTCACCGAACTTAACTGGAGAACTTAAACTACTGCTGTAAAAAAAAGACAGGCGTCAGAGCACTTGCTGTAAATGATCCCTGAATGAGGCTAGAATAGTTACAGTATAAAGAGGCATTAATAAAACCAATGACAGAAAAGACTTCTAATGAGAAGAATATGTGGAGTACATTCAGGCTGCACGAATCGATTGTTACAAGTGGGGGACCTGCAAGGACAGGTGGAGTTACTTCACTTCCCCTGCCTCCCCTTCCCCACACATTCTCTCCTCCTGGAAATCCCATATTATCTCCCACCGATCTCTGCCTCTCCTTCCCACTCACGACCAACTCTTTCTCTTATCTGCCCCCATCTGTCTTCAACTTTATCATTTATTTACTTCATTTATATCCCAACTTCCTTCCCAATGGGGACATAAGCTTACATTATACTCCTCTCCTATAGAGAGCCAATATGGCGTAGTGGTTAATTCTAATCTGGATGAACCGTGTGGATTCTAATTCTAATCTGGATGAACAGTGTGATGTAGTGGTGGATTCTAATCTGGAGAACCGGGTTTGATTCCCCACTCCTCCACCTGAGCAGCCGAGGTGAGCCAGATGTGTTTCTGTACTCCTACATTCCTGCTGGGTGACCTTGGGCTAGTCACAGTTCTTGGGAACTCTCTCAGCCCCACTTACCTCACAAGGTGTCTGTTGTGGGGAGAGGAAGGGAAAGGAGCTTGGAAGCCATCTGGAGTCTCCTTACAGGAGAGGAAGGTGGGGCATAAATCCAAACTCTTCTTCTTACATGGCTTTGCTTATCCTATTTATTCTGATCCGTTTTGTGAGTGCTGTGTCTTTAATTCTTGTGCATTTTAAATGCCGACCGTTTTCAAAAAGGATCCTTTGCGTGTTTAAATCTGTGTTTTAATTTTGTGAATTTGGACTGCTGTCACTTTTGTCCTTGACCCTGGTTGCTACTCTGCAGTCCCCCTTCAGTTTGAGGAGAGGAAGGGGGACTGAAATGTTTTAAATTGATACCTTGAGGCCTGCCTTCTGTCTGGACTTCTATCAGCGCGGTTTTGAACAGCAAAATACCTTTCAGGACCTTGACAAGCTACCTGGGGGATAAAAGTAGCCCCCGAGAATAAAGAAGTAGATTCTCTGCTGCAAGGACAGTGATGCCATTTGACTCCTCAGGGTCTTCTAAACCAAAGGACTATCACTCACCTTTAATTGCCTTTACGTCTGTTGCCTTGTCGTGCTCCTTGCTTTTCACTGCAAAACATAAAATGGTAATGTTAGGTATCTACTGGGAAGCGAGGAGCATCATCAAATGCCAGCGGAAATAAAAACATCAAGGTACGCAAACTGCCTGTCACAAAAGTCAAAAGGCCTTCCTTCGAATGTAAGGAGATGCTTCACACAGAGTCCAACAAACACAGACCGGCAGAACAGGTTGTTCAGCCCGGGCCCCGATCTGGTGGAACTCTCTGTTGGACAAGACGCAGGTCTTCTGGGACCTGGCTTGGTTCTGCAGGGCCTGTAAGACAGAGATGTTCAGCTGGGCCGACGGTGGGGGGCAGTCACGGTTTGACAGCAGTTAGTCTCCCTTTCTGTCCTGCTCCCCATCTAGCATAATTTGGCTATAATTGTTAATTTCAATGTTCACATTTTAATACTAATATCCATCCATCTCTATCCATCCATCCATCCATCCATCCATCCATCCATCCATCCATCCATCCATCCATCCATCCATCCATCCATCCATCTCCATCCATCCATCCATCCATCCATCCATCCATCTCTATCCATCTCTATCCATCTCCATCCATCCATCCATCCATCCATCCATCCATCCATCCATCCATCCATCCATCCATCCATCCATCCATCCATCCATCCATCCATCCATCCATCCATCCATCCATCCATCCATCCATCCATCCATCCATCCATCCATCCATCCATCCATCCATCCATCCATCCATCCATCCATCCATCTCTATCCATCCATCCATCTCTATCCATCCATCCCCATCGATCCATCGATCCATCTATGATCGTTCTGATGTACAAGTGGTTGCTGGCCACCCTGAGCCCAGCTTATGCCATGAAAGGGCAGGGTAGAAACCTGCAAAAATAAAATAAAACAAGAACCTTCAGTTCAGTGGTCTTCAGGCTCCTGGTTGCAACCCTGAGGTGGGCCATGGCACCCTTCCTGCTGGGCCATGAGCCCTGACAGAATCACCTTTCCTTTCACTGCATTTGGGAAGGATCTGCTAGGAAGAAAACAACGGGGCCTTTGTATTGTCGAAGGCTTTCACGGCCGGATTCAACTGGTTGTGGTGGGTTTTCCGGGCTGTGTGGCCGTGGTCTGGTGGATCTTGTTCCGAATGTTTCGCCTGCATCTGTGGCTGGCATCTTCAGAGGTGTATCACAGAGGGAAGTCTGTTTCACACTGTGTATCGCAGAGGGAAGTCTGTTACACACAGTGTATCGCAGGGGGAAGTCTGTTACGCACAGGGTGTAACAGACTTCCCTCTGTGATACACCTCTGAAGATGCCAGCCACAGATGCAGGCAAAACGTTAGGAACGAGATCCACCAGACCACGGCCACACAGCCCGGAAAACCCACCACAACCAGCGGGGCCTTTCTCTGCATGCACACTAACAGGAGCAGCAGGACAACCAGGTGAGGTCCACTCTGTGGCTGTGGCTCACTCCACCCCATGGAATGCTCCTGGTGCTTGGCTGGCATTTCCTGTCCTCAGATCTTTTGGTCTGCAGCCCAAAGTCCTGGCCTTGACACTGGTGAGGCCCTAATTTAGTCTTGCAGTTCAGTGGGTCCAAGGTCTAGAAAGGATGAAGACGGCTGCTTTAACTACTGACTGCCAAGGACTGGATCTGGGGCCTTGGGCAATTCAAAGCATGTGCTTCATTACAAGGCTCTGGCCCTTTCCTTACCATTAGGAAGAAAGAGAGAGGTGGAGCCAAACAGGGGTGACTGGAACCAAGATCATAGAGAGGTACAAGATGCCACTGGTCTGACAGCAACTGCCCTTGGAGGACCAGCAGCTGGCTCTTGATACTTCCTCCCCCTCCACTGATATAAACATGGTTCCCTGTTTTAGAAGAAGAAGAGTTTGGATTTGTATCACCCCCTTCTGTTCTGTAAGGAGACTCAAGGTGGCTTACAAGCTCCTTTCCTCTCCCCACAACAGACATGTTGTGAGCCAGGTGGGGCTGATGAGAGAGTCCCAAAGAACTGTGATTAGCCCAAGGTCACCCAGCAGAAAAGTAGAAGTGCAGAAACACATCTGGTTCACCAGGTAAACCTCTGCCACTCAGGTAGAGGAGTGGGGAATCAAACCTGGTTCTCCAGATTAGAATCCACCTGCTCTTAACCACTACACCACGCTGGCTTTCTTTACCACCTTAATATAAGGACAGGTAGCTGAAACAGTCCCACGACACTCCTCTTTGTGGTAAGTGGGGGCGGGGGGAGCAGTGCAGTGCTATAAAGGCTGTGCCTCCTCTGGACCTTGAAGGACAGGAGAAACAGAATGTGGGTGAAGCCAGCTCACCGCCCTGAAGTGACAACTGCCGCGCAGATATGCCTGTGGAAGCTGCAAACACAGCACTGCCCTGAAAGAGGGCAGGCAGGAAGTGGGCAGATAGCGCTGCCAGGTCCTTGGCACTTTCGTTCTCCAGGCTCACCAGCGTAAGTCCCTGGGGGAGCAGAGACTGATTCTCCCCTCCAGCAGGGCTTAGTCTGCACTTGTCATCTGGAGCAAGCGATTCTTCGGCACCTCTCCTCTGGCTCTGCTTTGTGCTGCGTGTGATCGGAATAGGGCGCTCCGATCGAGGAGGCCGCTATCAGAGGTTGTGGCCCAGCCTCAGCGCAGGGAGTTGCAGCAGGTGCCCTCCCTGATCTGGCAATCGACGAAGCAGCCAGCAAAAGCAGCACGGCTGAACATATTTAGAAGCAAATCCTACGTGGGTTAGGAAGAAAGGGAGGTGCAATGACCCTATGCTTTCAGACACTCTGAGGAGGGGCCCTACTTCATGCACCTTCTCAATCTCGTCCCCGTACTCATCTTCGTACTGTTCCATGCGTGCTTCCACCTGCACCAGGAAATAAGGCAGTGCGTCAGTTGCCCTGTCGAAGCGGGCTTTCAAATGCCGCCTTTGTTGTGGAGATGCCGGTGGCAGCGGCAAGGATTCGGGCGGCAAGGATTCGGTGGCAGCGGCAAGGATTCGGTGCTGGGAGGAGGGGAGCCTCCGGCTGGTGGGTTGGCCGGGGCGGGACCAGTGGCTGACCTATCCAGCGGCAGCGGCACCCGACGTTCCCTTTCCCCTGCCTCAGCGGGAGCCAAGAGGAGTTCCATGTTGCGCCATGCTGGCAGGGGCTGATGGGAATCGTAGTCCAAGGGCATCTGGGCCGCCAGAGTTGGACAACCCTAATCTGGAGGATTACAAAGCTTGCCTAGGACTACCTAGTGAGTTCATGCCTGAGGTGTGATTTGAACTGGGGGCTACCACTGCATCCCCACAGCCACCAGGGCTACGCCAGGCACCATCACGGGCTCCTTCACTGACAATACTCCGAATGTATTTTTGCACTGAGCTGCATTCTGCATGTTAGATTAATGTAATTTCCCGTTGCTTCTCAGATGAGTGTAGTTTCTCACTCACTGCACAGTTGGAAACCCTAACAGGATGTTTGCTAAGCAGCATGTTAAAATGAACTGCCTTCGTCTCTGTCACAAGCGGGCACCAGTCTCTAAATTTTTAAAATGCAAATAAACAAAAAAGGTTTTCTCAAAACGACGGGTTAACGTAACTATCTAAATGATAATTTCAGCCACAGTTGCTTCAATTTGCTCTCTAACCGGGCATACAAAGGGAGCTTTGATTGAGGTGTTGTAGCTTTGGCTGGGCTGTAAGATGTTCTGTTAGAATTCTCTCCTGTCGTTATTTGCATCTGTGGTTGTCATCTTCAGAGTGGATCTATCAGATCCAGTCAGATCCCTTCTGAAGATGCTGCAGCCACAGATGCAGGCTTAAAACGCCAGGGAGGGGAGGTGCGTTGGGCTGTGAACACGGCCATACAGCCCAGAAACCACACAGCATCTCAGTGATTCCGGCCGTGAAAGCCTTCGACAATACATTGAACATCTCTACGGGGAGAAACTGTTCCAAGACACACAGAGATTGGAAAAACTAAGGCTCAAGCTATCAGATCCTCTGAAGATGCCAGGCACAGATGCAGGCGAAACGTCAGGAGAGAATGCTGCTAGAACACGGCCATACAGCCTGGAAACCACACAGCACCCTAGTGATTCCAACCATGAAAGCCTTCAACAATACATGGAGCTTTGACTGTTGGATGTATATATCACAGAAATCCTGTTGGCCTCTAATGTGCTACTGGACTCAAATCTACCTGTCTGAGTTTCAGATCATCATGGCTGCCCTCTGAAACTGCCAACTCCTTTGGATCTTTACTGCCAGAGGAGTAGTCCTCATTGCCTCTGGCAGCAAACATCAAAGAGGGGTGCCAGAGAGCACCTTAAAGGCAACTCCATCTGCTGCGGCAGAAACTCTTGAGGACTTGGGAGTCCACATCAAAGGCCAGTGGAGCTGCCACCCACCAAAGTCTGGGCCGCAAGAAATACAAGTCTCTCTGGTGCCACCAGATTCATCCTTGTTTTTGAAAATAAGAAGTTGGATGGGGAGTGACGAGAACAGCGGTTTTCATTTTGCTCCAGAAGTGCCATGAATTAAGAATGAAGTCCAGAACAAACCATGGCCCATTACGCAAGCAGTGCTTAACCCGAAGCTCTCTTCTTTACAGTCAGGTTTCCCCACAGTCTTCTGTCCTCACCAGGTTCCCCTGCTGCGGAGTGTCATGAGCCAAGCAGAGTCGATCCGCCATTTTGCCCACCCGCCACTTCCTTGTTCTGTCCGTTCAACCTCCATCTGGAGAGGTTGCCTGCTGCTGCCCTTTGCTGCTGTTGTCATCTGTGGACAAATCGATCTCAGAGGAGCGGGACAAATTGTGGCTGTGTGGGTGGGGGAAGGCAGGGTAGGAGTGATGCAGCCCAAAGAAAGCAAAATGCAAGCTGGTTCCCTTCACTCTCTTCACAGGAAGAGGGAAAGCAGCAGTTTCAGAGGTTTCAAAAGCTGCAGGGATTATCTGACCTGCGGCGCGGTGAGTTCAGCGTGCGCAACTGAGAATCTGAACTGAAAGCAACGTACACCCATTGCAGGACAGACCACTAATGGCCCACGTGAATAAATGACTCAGGGTGCGCAAGGATTCCTCTGCTAGTAATCTGCAATGCTCGTTTGTTAGTCAATGCTCACAGGTCTCCCAGTATGATTTCGCATCCCATACCTATCTGACGAAGCGGTCTGTGACTCATGAAAGCTTACACTGAAATAGATACTGTTTGTTTTCAAGGTGCCACTGGCTTTTTGCATTCTGCTGCGGCAGACGAGTGTGGCTACTCCTTAGCAAAGCTAATTGAGGTTGCTGAGCTAAGGTTCATAATACCTTCCCGAGCGCTGGAAGCTCTTTTGTTATGTTAATTTAATAATCTGGAACAGACATTTGTCTAATGTATTGTCGAAGGCTTTCACGGCCGGAATCACATGGGTGCTGTGTGGTTTCCGGGCTTTATGGCCGTGTTCTAGCAGCATTCTCTCCTGGCGAACCTTTGGCACTCCAGATGTTATGGACTGCAATTCCCATCAGGCCCTATGATGGTAGGTAAGCCCTAGGTATTTATATGACTGCACCTGCTCGAAACTACTGTGGCCTATCCGCCAATTGGTGGCTTTCCGCCAATTGGTGGCTGATGGAAATTGCAGTCCATAACATCTGGAGTGCCAAAGGTTCGCCACCACGGTCCTCTCTCGCCAATTGGTGGCTTTCCGCCAATTGGTGGCTGATGGAAATTGCAGTCCATAACATCTGGAGTGCCAAAGGTTCGCCACCACGGTCCTCTCTCGCCAATTGGTGGCTTTCCGCCAATTGGTGGCTGATGGAAATTGCAGTCCATAACATCTGGAGTGCCAAAGGTTCGCCACCACGGTCCTCTCTCGCCAATTGGTGGCTTTCCGCCAATTGGTGGCTGATGGAAATTGCAGTCCATAACATCTGGGGTACAAAAGGCTCGCCACCACGGTCCTCTCTCGCCAATTGGTGGCTTTCCGCCAATTGGTGGCTGATGGAAATTGCAGTCCATAACATCTGGAGTGCCAAAGGTTCGCCACCACGGTCCTCTCTCGCCAATTGGTGGCTTTCCGCCAATTGGTGGCTGATGGAAATTGCAGTCCATAACATCTGGAGTGCCAAAGGTTCGCCACCACGGTCCTCTCTCGCCAATGGGGGCTTTCCGCCAATTGGTGGCTGATTGAAATTGCAGTCCATAACATCTGGAGTGCCAAAGGTTCGCCACCACGGTCCTCTCTCGCCAATTGGTGGCTTTCCGCCAATTGGTGGCTGATGGAAATTGCAGTCCATAACATCTGGAGTGCCAAAGGTTCGCCACCACGGTCCTCTCTCGCCAATTGGTGGCTTTCCGCCAATTGGTGGCTGATGGAAATTGCAGTCCATAACATCTGGAGTGCCAAAGGTTCGCCACCACAGTCCTCTCTCGCCAATTGGTGGCTTTCCGCCAATTGGTGGCTGATGGAAATTGCAGTCCATAACATCTGGAGTGCCAAAGGTTCGCCACCACGGTCCTCTCCCTTTGCTTCAGGTAACTTTAGATCTTCCTTGTCTATTCCAAATAATTTCTCCTTTTCTATATCAGACATGCTGGATCATGTACCATTAAAATCTGGGCAAACACAATGGTTTGAATGAACTGGGCTCTAGGTCATGAAAGACTGTGCGCCCCCGCTCCCCCCAATAAATGTGTCCATCTAAGTTGCGACAAGATTGAGGGGTTTTTTTGGCGACTGTTCTAAAGTTATGTGGATTTATATAAAAAGCGACATTTCATACCTTCCATTAAGAATCACAGAGCTCCAGAAATACCAGAACACTCTCGCTCTGGGATTGTCATGCCCTTATATAAAGCCGTGGTGCAACCGCACTTGGGAGCCCTGGGTTCAGTTCTGGTCGCCGCATCTCAAAAAGGATATCGAAGAGATAGAAAAAGTGAAGAAGGGCAACGAGGATGATTGAAGGATTGGAGCACCTTCCTTATGAGGAGAGGCTGCAGCGTTTGGGGCTCTTTAGTTTGGAGAGGAGACGTCTGAGGGGGGATATGATTGAAGTCTATAAAATTATGCATGGGGTAGAAAATGTTGACAGGGAGAAATTTTTCTCTCTTTCTCACAATACTAGAACCAGGGGGAATTCATTGAAAATGCTGGGGGGAAGAATTAGGACTAATAAAAGGAAACACTTCTTCACACAACGTGTGATTGGTGTTTGGAATATGCTGCCACAGGAGGTGGTGATGGCCACTCACCTGGATAGCTTTAAAAAGGGCTTGGACAGATTTATGGAGGAGAAGTCGATCTATGGCTACCAATCTTGATCCTCCTTGATCTGAGGTTGCAAATGCCTTAGCAGACCAGGTGCTCGGGAGCAGCAGCAGCAGCAGAAGGCCATTGCTTTCACATCCTGCATGTGAGCTCCCAAAGGCGTCTGGTGGGCCACTGCGAGTAGCAGAGTGCTGGACTAGATGGACTCTGGTCTGATCCAGCAGGCTAGTTCTTATGTTCCAGTCAAATTCTTATCCTATTTTGAGAGCCTTAACTTGCTGGCAATAATACAGCTACGCTGTATACCCTAGAACAGTTTTCCCCCCTGGTATAAACAAGGAGCACAGCGGTTTAATTCTTAACTCCACCACATCACCTTATAAGTGTCACCAAGTGAGATAGTCAGGTATTGGTTCAGGGAAGCTTAATTTTTCACTTGCCTAGTTAGGGAAGTCTTCCCCTGTGAGAAAACAGCATGCCATCGATGGCACAGAATGCAGCCCTTTCCACAAAGCTTTGCATAAGTAACTGAAAAGCATGGATTTGGGCACCAAATGGCTTAAAGCAGAGGTGTCCAACTCTGGTGTCCCAGACATTCACGGACTACGATTCCCATCAGCCCCTGCCAGCATGGCCAATTGGGAATTGACGGGAATTGTAGTCTATGAGCACCTGGGGTGCCAGAGTTGGACACCCCTGGCAAAGGGAGGAAGGAGGCAGACCTAGAACTGCTCAGGCTTTCCACTTGGAAATAAAAACTTTTTTCCACAATTGAAGTGGTGCTTGAAGCAGATGCTCTTCAGGGCTGGGACGATACGTTCCTACCTCTTTTCTTCAAAGAATAAGCTGCCCTTTGCAGGAATCCAGAATCAGGAGCAACTGTGTATCTTCTCTGGTATTCTTCTGATTAACTGGTAGTCATGAATTTTTTAAAAAATCCAAAATACAGTGCATGCCTAGCTTGTTCAGTTGGGCAAGGTCACCGGAGGTGCACTGTTCACTCACAAGCGCTCAGAGTTCCCTTGACAGGGGTGCGGATGTGTCTGGGAAATGAAACCATTTTGCTATGTTCCTTTGTTCAAACAAGGATAATATTTGGCAACAGAAGCCACAAAAAGGTCTGCCCCAGATGGCAAAAACCAACTGACAGTTCTGAACAGAAACATCAAAATCTTCAATATGTTCCGGTAGAAGAGAAGCAAGCTTCGGTCTTTGCACAGAGGGACAGACTATATTTACGAGATTTTTCCCTTCCCCAAGCAGTTTATGCGAATTTCAAGCTACCAAGCGATGGTGCTTCGCCCAGCAAACAAAACAACCCTTTTCAGAAGGCCCCTAGCCCCAGCTCAGTATTTTAAAGTGGGAAACCGTCTTGACAAGCACAGCCCGTGGCATTAGCAGTTTGTCAGGCATCCTGCCGCAGGCCCCCAATACGTCAAGTCAGCGCTTTATGTTTTTGTGAGAGGTTAGCACTTTCATTTTAGACACAGGGCAATTCAGGCCTCGATTGAAGAGGCCTGGCCCATTCGTTTCCCTTGTTTTATGGAAGCCCTGAAATGCAGCAGAAGGCGCGGGGGAAATATTTACAGCCAAGCTTTTCCTACAGCGATTCCGAAACATGCGATTGCGAAAGGACACCGGTTAATAGCAAGTCGGCAAGGCCCTGGAATTGCCCTCTTATATCATAACACTGCGCTGAGATGGGCTTGAGCCCTTCGGGGATAGGCGGCCTATAAGTTTAATAAAATAAAATAAATAAAATAAATGGGCCCGGCAGCACAAGTGGGGACCCCGTTTCTTTTTCCAAGCAGGTGACTTTAAAGTGAAAAACGACCTTCGGATGGAAGGAAACCAGCGCGGTGGTGTAGTTAAGAGGGCTGGATTGCAATCTGGGAGAAAACAAGTCCAAAACCCCATTCCGTCATGGAAGCTTGGACCAGCCGTTCTCCCTCTCAGCCCAATCTACTTCGCAGGGCTGTTGTGAAGATAAACGCGCAAAAGGGATCACGTTATAAGCAAATCTGGGTCTCTGCTGGGGAGAAAAGTGCGGTAGAAATAAGATGGCCAGCTCTGAGCTGGGAAATTTTGGGAGATTTAGGGGAAGGGGGCTTAGAAAGGGTAAGGAACTCAGCAGGGCCATGACACACAGTTCGCCCTTCAAAGCAGCTGTTTTCTTTAGGGGAATTGACCTCAGCCACCTGCAGATCAGCTGCAATTCCAAGAGATGTTGGCAACCCTAGGCTTAAAATAAATAAGTGAATAAAACTGGAGGACTCTATCACAGAATTCTGCTCAAGATGCCATCTGAACCCACTGCAGAGCTGGGGTCTTCGCCTCTGACTTCCATGGAGTGGATTTTTCCAATGCCTAACCAGTTAGTGTACAACTATTACCTGCGTTTGCCTGTCATGCCACAATGTCATGGCTTTTTAATTACTAACCTGCTACCAGTAATAAAGGATTCAGCCGCCACATTCAGCCGCCCGCATTTCCAGTTATATCTCTGCGCAACTGTCAGCCTCCAATTGAAGGAAACAGGAACAGGGAATACGGAAGACGGTTAAGCTTAGCCTTGTCCATTTATGTGATCTATCTATCTTGCCCCTCTACCACAGCAGCCAGGTATGTCCGATTTATCCCTCCTTCTTTGACATGGGAAAGTCCAAACATTCCCAGACTTGCAGCTCACACAGGCTGCTCCTGTTTTTAAAAGAAGCCAAAGAACTCTGCATTGCATGGATTTCTTGCTGCCTAGAAAGAAATGCCTGCTTCGGAATTACGGTACATCTAGACAAGCAAGTTATTTCCCCTCACACACGCAGAGATGTAACATTTCCAGAAATTTCGAAGTCATGGGGGAAAAACTGCATTTTTTTTCCCAGAAAAAAATTGGGAGGGGGCATCTGGACGTGGCCCACCCACCCTAGCAGAGGGAGAAGGAGGAGAGGGAGGGGGGCACACAAATGAAGGGGAGGGGTTCCATGCAAGGGAGGGGGGAGCGGAGGATGTTAGGGGTGGCATGCATCTGGTCGCCGCATCTCAAAAAGGATATTGAGGAGATAGAAAAAGTGCAGAGAAGGGCAACAAGGATGATTGAGGGACTGGAGCACCTTCCCTATGAGGAGAGGCTGCAGCGTTTGGGACTCTTTAGTTTGGAGAGGAGGCGGCTGAGGGGGGATATGATTGAAGTCTACAAAATTATGCATGGGGTAGAAAATGTTGACAGAGAGAAATTTTTCTCTCTTTCTCACAATACTAGAACCAGGGGGCATTCATTGAAAATGCTGGGGGGAAGAATTAGGACTAATAAAAGGAAACACTTCTTCACGCAACGTGTGATTGGTGTTTGGAATATGCTGCCACAGGAGGCGGTGATGGCCACTAACCTGGATAGCTTTAAAAGGGGCTTGGACAGATTTATGGAGGAGGAGTCGACTTACGGCTACCAATCTTGATCCTCCTTGATCTGAGATTGCAAATGCCTTAACAGCCCAGGTGCTCGGGAGCAACAGCCGCAGAAGGCCATTGCTTTCACCTCCTGCCTGTGAGCTCCCAAAGGCACCTGGTGGGCCACTGCGAGTAGCAGAGAGCTGGACTAGATGGACTCTGGTCTGATCCAGCTGGCTTGTTCTTATGCATCCAGGGAAGGGAAGTGAGGAGGGGAAGGAGTGAAGGGTGGCATACAAGGGAAGGGAGGGAGGAGGAAAGGGAGGGGCCCCGATATCTGGACATATATGCAGTGATTACTTCCTTATAAAAGTATATGCAGGGATTACTTCCTTATACCATCTGTTTTACAGCTTTAACATAAACTGCATCATGTCTGAGTTAGCTCATAAAATTGTCCTACCTGGTATGTTTATGAAAACTTTAGTATTCCACGAAACTGAGAATACACTCAGTGCCAGACAGCTGGAAGCAGAAGCCTGGTACTTTAGGAAATGTGTCTTAGATTTGGTCATCCAAAAAGAATAGAAAATTGTACAATAAATAAATACAATGTGTAGTAAATTGAAGGGTATTACCTGCAGTAAACAAAAATATATTTGGATAGAAAGACATTCGCACTGAGTGAATTTTGCAAACTGAGTTGAACTTTATAATGTTAAATATGGAACCATTCAGCAGGATATCATCACAGTATGGCATTTATTTTTAATAAATACCATATTTCCTCGAAAGGAAGATACCCCAAAATATAAGATAGCCCTTTAAAAAAATTATACATACGCACGCAGAAAATTATTGGGCATAACCGTATTTTGTATGTGAGCATAAGGCATCCCTCTCTTTTTGTAAAACAGTGTCTTCAAACGTCTCCCAAAAATAAACGTATTTCATAGGAGCTTTTCAGTTCTTCCCTAAATTTCAAATTATTGGGGCGGGATGAGGAGGGTTTGAAAAAACCCTAAAACAAAAATCGCCCCCTCCATTTTTCTGTCTCTTTCCCCCTTTGGCCTTTGCACATTTCTTCTTCGATGCCATCAAGGCGCCACAGACATCGTTAACACCTAAAGATACTTGCAGATGTCTCAAACAGTCTCTGGGATTTCCAGCGGAGGTATGTAGAACTGAAATTCTGCAATCGCTTGGAAATTAAGAGGCTGATGGCTGGAACCAGGGGATAAAAATTAGGTTAAGAAAGGTATTTTCTAATGGGGCCCTGTTTGCTATAAGAACTTGCAAACTTTTAAAATCTAATCCTCCGGTGATTGGGCGGTATAAAAATCCCATTAGTAAATAAAATAAATAAAAATAAATAATCCAGTGAAGCATTCGTACAAACTCAAAAACCTGTAGACAGCCTATCAACGTAAGTCAGTTCAATGAAATACATCAGCCCACACACACACACATGGTATTAATGTCACCTTCTTAATAATTTCAGGAGGGTTGGTTTGCTTGCGGAACCCCACAATGCAGATATGTCCATCCACGAAAGATGAGTAACATTTCAAAACCACTTGGCCTCTTTTGGCTCCCAGGAGTCCACCTTTTGATCAACTAAAATTTAAACTAATGTTAGTTTTCCTCTACAGAACTCTTCCCAGTCAAGTTTCTCAGTCCGGTAAGGGTTTCCGTGACGCTCTAAAAGAATTGGTAGTTGGGCATGCCCTACTCTCTGTGTCCCCAGAAGTGGGGGGGGGGGGGCAACCCTGTGTGCCCCGCAAGACCTTTTAGAACATCAGTGTGTTGTTTCCTCTCCCTCTCATTTCTCTGTGATGGAAAGAGGCAGGATCCAAGCCACCTAATGACAAATGGTTCCTCACACCACCCTGGATTGTCCTGAACAACAGTTCTGTACAAGTAGAAAACTTGCTTCTAACTTCTGCTTTGGCTGTTGTCTTGCGCTCTCACTTTATGGACTATGATGCGCCAAGAAGTTGTCAAAAATTTAGGAGCCAGGCTTGTATTTCAGCCTCCAGGGTTATGGACCATATTTTCAAATTATTGCTAACACAAAAACAACAACAATGCCACAGTGAAATTTTTCTAAGTGCCACGGCAACCTGGCACCTGGGATTTGTCAGGCCCTGCTCTACTTTACATTAGCTCTCTGAAACACTGGCTTACTACAGGAAGAGAACTTCAGGCATGAGGAAGCGTCTAAACATGCAATTCCTTACTTGTTTTTGACTCAATTACACTCCCGAAGCAGATTTTTACCTCAGGCCAATTTGATGCCACATGTGGGTCATGAAATGGCAGAGAGGTCAACATTCGACCCCCTGGCCCATTTACAGAACATGATCTTGAAGATGGAATAGGACAGTGGTGGCGAACCTATGGCACTCCAGATATTCAAGGACTACAATTCCCATCAGCCCCTGCCAGCATGGCCAATTGGTTCCACTGGAATAGGATTTTAGTAATGCAAGATTCGCCACCAGCCCAAAGAGCAAACTTCGTTTGCAGCGATGTCGTAGGACGCCTTTTCAGTGGCTCTGAACATTTAGGCGTTGAGCAGCCTGCCTCTGGAAAACTCTCCCAGATAACAACTGGGTGTTACATTGAGGGCTCCCTCACGTCTGTTGACATTTTAGCTACACACTGGTCTGGGGCGATAACACTGTTTAACTGAAAGTTTCTTGCAGATATGCCACTGTTCTAGAGTCATGGCAGGCAATGTACAAGGAAGATCCAGGCCCCAAGCTTTTTGCCTTTAGGAGACGTTCTCTGCACTTTTTCTCCTCGGCAAGACTACTACCGAGATGTCAGAGGCCGGGAGAGAAACTGTGGCAGGACACAGCACGTTGGTACCCACCCCAGAGAGTCTGCCTGTATTGCCATGACTCTTTGAGCTGCGTTTCATATTACTAACCTCTCCACCAGAACTGGTTTATTCATAGCCACTGAACAGCAGACCAGTGACAAAGGTCTTTCTGTAAAACATTCCTGTAAAACAGCGGCGGATTAGCAAGTTGCTAGAACATGGCCGAAGGATCAGGGAAACTCTCAGCTTGGCCCACCACGCAGAATAGTTGCGAGGATCAAATGATGGAGAAGAGAACAATGTAAGTGGCAGGGTGTGTATATATACACATGTGTGTGTGTGTGTACACGTCTGTCTGTCTGTCTGTCTGTCTGTCTGTGTATCTATCTGTGTATCTATCTGTGTATCTATCTGTGTATCTATCTATCTGTCTGTCGGTCTGTCTGTCTGTCTGTGTATCTATCTATCTGTCTGTGTGTGTGTATCTATCTATCTGTCTGTCTGTCTAGATCAGGGATCTGCAACCTGCGGCTCTCCAGGTTCATGGACTACAATTCCCATCAGCCCCTGCCACCATGGCCTATGGGAATTGTAGTCCATGAACATCTGGAGAGCCGCAGGTTGCAGACCCCTGGTCTAGATTAGACAGACAGACTCATAAAGACTGGAAGACCACTTGCTTCCTAAGACTCTCCCGTGCCAAGTTGAAGGAGATCATGACATTTATGTAAACTATGGATTAAAGCTTTTTGAAGATCTCGGTCAAACATAAACCCAGGTTAACATCAACGTTGCTGTAACCCTTCGCCACAATTAAAGGCAATAAGGAAAAAGCATAGCAGGGGTTTGCATGACACAATCTCGGAGCCTCGTCATCTGACTGCGGTCTAGGGCCGTGGTGGCGAACCTTTGACACTCCAGATGTTATGGACTACAATTCCCATCAGCCCCTGCCAGCATGGCCAATTAGCCCTGCTGGCAGGGGCTGATGGGAACTGTAGTCCATGAACATCTGGAGTGCCAAAGGTTCGCCATCACTGGTCTAGGGGTTAACGGTGTTCTGCCTGCCCTGGGGAAGAGGTCAGCCACCAATTCCAGCAGATTGGCCACACAAAAACCTCCACTTGAGTAGGGCTTCCTGTTGAACTAACTCATGAACAAACACCAGCGAGCCATAAAAGAGGCTGACTTTCAGACAAAGTCAGATACCTGAAAACCAGTTGGACGGCTGCTTCGCAACATGGGCGCAATTTCTCTCCAAAGTCTGTCCCACACAGATCGGGTACTTGCACCACACGATCAGCCATGTGTTGACACAATCACGAAACACTAACAAGGACGTCTTCTTCTTATTATTTCCTTCTTCTATAATTAGACCAGCATTGCACCCACTTAGAAAAGACAAAAACATGTTGACATACAACCCATTCCTGAAAGGAGGCATGTGCTCCAACCAAACACTCGCTGCTTTTTGCTGCTTTTCACTGTCTCATACTGGCTGCTCTGATATGGTTGACTGAGCAACTTCAAATGCGGTGGAAGAAAACTCATTCGTACTCGTATCTCACTTTTCCTCCAAATGAATTTAAGAAGAAGAAGAAGAAGAAGAGTTTGGATTTATATCCCCCCCTTTCTCTCCTGTAGGGGCTGACAATCTCCTTTCCCTTCCCCCCTCACAACAAACACCCTGTGAGGCAGGTGGGGCTGAGAGAGCTCCGAGAAGCTGTGACTAGCCCAAGGTCACCCAGCTGGCGTGTGTGGGAGTGTACAGGCTAACCTGAATTCCCCAGATCAGCCTCCACAGCTCAGGCGGCAGAGCTGGGAATCAAACCCGGTTCCTCAAGATTAGATACACGAGCTCTTAACCGCCTACGCCACTGCTGCTCCGCCACTGCTAAGTTATTTATTTGCCCCTCTATCTCAGGATAGGCAGGTTTGGGCAACAGTGACTGTCCCAAAATTACCTAAATGAACAGACAGAAAGGAAGGAACTTATTAGCCCGCAACAATATTATTACTTGGGACCCCCACACATGCAAGGAGAAGTCAACTGAAAGAGAGAGAGAGCATTCCCTTGCACTTTACAGAAGCTGCCTTGCACAATTGCCTACCTGCAGTCTGCACTCGCCAAAGGAGAGCAAGGAGGCAACTATTTACAAGCCTGTCCCTTGCTACGGCAGACCAGATCTCATGAAAGCAACTCTGAAGTGTGGGAAGAACTGGGGAGCTGAACACCAACCACCACTCTGCTTCAAGGGCTGTGACCTTACACAGGCTTGCCAATCCAGGTCAAAGGGTAATAAGGGATCAAGATGCATTTTGAAAGAGTCTGTAAATCCTCTTCGCCAAGGGGGTCCATGGGCCCCAAAGGATCAACCAACAGCCACACATCTTTTTATAAGCATAAGCATTTTATTGTCATTGTGCACGCACAACGCAGAATTTGGCGACAGCAGCATTCGCTTACGATGCACTGGGAAATTCAGACTCATACCCCATCCCTCCACTTTTTCCCCTTCCCTCCCACCCCATCCCTACACACAGCCAACCACATCCAACCACGAGAGCCAGCGGGTTCAGCATAGCCCACAGCTCTAGAGTAGGAAGCTTTGTCTCTAAGCCTCTTTGTCCCTAGTTTTGATAGACCTGTATGTAGATCTGCGGATGGTAACAGTTCAAAAAGAGAGTGTGCTGGATGAGACGGGTTTCTCAGAATATTTGGGGCTTTCTTTAGGCTTCGGGAATTATAGAGTTCTTCCAAGGAGGGGAGAGGGCAGCCGATAATCCTCTGGGCAGTAGTGATCACCCTTTGGAGTGCCTTCCTATCTGCCACTGTGCAACTGGAGAACCATACACAGATGCAGTAGGTGAAGACACTCTCTATAGCACAGCAATAAAAGGACACCAGGAGTTTTCCATTCAGTTGTTGTTTCCTTAAAAGTCTCAGATAGTACAGCAGTATTGCCTGTACCTCTTCTGGGAAACGTCCTCTCCTACGTTTGGTGTAGAACTGGCTTCGGGTTTCAGGGCAGTCAGTCTGTCTGCTTTAACATATGCAGGTACTAGAACACATCTCAGGTTACTTTGCAGTTTTGTGCAAATTTAATATTCCATTTGAAAACCCAATCCTTGTTTATATTGCTTGAAATAACCTCGCGCTGTGACAACAACCACTTACGCAACTGATCTTTGAAGACAAGCAGCCAAATCAGCCTTGTGGCCCAATCCACTACGCCGAAGACTTGTCAGAGCAACAAGATTCAGAAAAAGGAACACACGCGCTTTGATCGTATGGCTTTGAGCTCACGGCTCCTCAGACAAGTTTTCAGACTTCTCCTGAATGAAGAAGCAATTAGGAAGCGTCCCCTGGCTGCGACTGTTCACCCACTTCAGCCTCTGAATATAATTCATTTGGATTCCCCCCTTGTCATCAGGGGCACTGAGAACACTGAAGCTGTCAGTGGAGGGCTACCAGCTCCACCCTCCTGCATGGCTTCCCTGTGGTTCTAGGAAGCTTTGAGGCCAGGGGTTTTGAGGCAGCACTAAGACAAAAACTGGGATGCTCAAGGACATTCACGTGCATCCTCTGAAAAGCAAGGCAGAAGCGAAGCTATAAAGGCCAGATTCACAGGAATGCCCTTGATCAGAGAGAACCCTCCCAACCGCTTTCTCACAACCCATGACGTCTCGGCTGTCAACCCTGCCCCCCGGAGACACCTTTTGCTATCCCGGCTACAACCTCTCTGCACCCCAAGACTTGAGATCATGCAGCAAGCCAACTTTTCCCGATCGCACATCTGCGCTCCGTTGGCTAGCATAGCGTGGTCTACGTGTGCAGCAGGAAAAGTGCTGAGACGACAGAAATAATAGTACCAGTTCAGAATAAAGGTGAGAGATCACAACGTAAGAGCCCTGCTAGAAATGACCAATAGACCATCTAGTTCAGCAGCCAACCAGTTACGAACAGGGCACAGAGGCCAATTTTTCAATATTAATCAATAATTCCCTTTATATGGAAAACTAGGACACCATGCAAAGGTCTTTCTCCAAGATGCTTTTTTTTTACTTGCTGGGAGTTTTGGATGCTGGGGAACATCAAAATGTGGCTCTCTCACATGCAGGCAGAAGTGGTTCCGCTCATTTTACCATCTCAATTGGTTGAATACACAGACCAGGTCTGCATCTTTTAGTCTGGTGATGGGTGACTATGAAAAAAGTAGCAAGACTTTGTTCCAACTGCCTCTAATGCATCCCGCGACATACAGGATGAGACTAGGCCACCAAACCTGGGCAGGGGACAACCACAAATTGGGGCTAGCGGAGCAGGTCGGCAAAAAGCCTCTGCTCCTTTGCCTTTCCTGTCTTTTGATCTGTCCTAGCAGACGTCTGATCTCCACCTTTTGTCTCACCCTGCGGTAGAACAACCCTACGCATCCTGAGCAACTACTGAAACTTCCTCCCCAGTGCTGGGTGTCTGATCCTTCAGAACACCAACCCCAAACCAACCCACCCCATGGCTACTTGGTGCTGTTATTCCTTAACCAGCTCTCCCATTCAAGACCTTTTATCTGCTTTCCGCCTCACACAATGGCAGCAGCAGAAGGCCATTGCTTTCACATCCCGCATGTGAGCTCCCAAAGGCACCTGGTGGGCCACTGCGAGTAGCAGAATGCTGGACTAGATGGACTCTGGTCTGATCCAGCAGGCTAGTTCTTATGTTCTTATGGCAAGCCCACCATCATCTCAACCGCATTCTCCTCTCGTTCCCTAGCTGCAAACTCAGATTGTCACTCGGCTCCAACCCATTAATCCAGGCTTGGCCAACCTATGGTGTTCCAGATGTTCATGAACTGCAATTCCCATCAGCCCCTGCCAGCATGACCAATTGGCCATGCTGGCAGGGGCTGATGGGAATTGCAGTCCATGAGCATCTGGAACACCATAGGTTGGCCAACCCTACATTAATCTAACTGTCTCCACTGCCTATCAACACTCCTTCCCTACCTGGTCTACTCTTCTCAGCCTATATTTATTCCTTTCCCACATCCTCATTCTTCATCAGTCCCCATATCCAGCCTGCCTCATTCCACCACCATTCCTCCAATTCACGCACTCTTGAGAACTAGAGCATTGATTTTACATGCAGAGGGTGTTGGGAGCAACACCCAGCATCTCCAGTGAGCAGGCCTCAGGTTACTGAACTGGGAAAGTCCCCGGAAAGCCAGGGAAGTTGATAAAAGGGAACGAGATGAAGCAGCGGCCTGCTTTGGAGCAAAACTGAATTACACCTTCAATTCAGGGATGGTTTGTAGCCCAGTAGCAGAGCACTGGATCTGAATCCAGTAGATCCCAAGTCCACTCTCCACCTTAAAGATCTCAGCAAAAAGGCCTTTCTGCATGCGGACTCCTGGACAGCTGCTGCCAGTCAACGCTGAACTACACATCGATTAGTGTTTCTTCTTGGTTTAAACCAGCTCCACATGAAGCTCCAAATTCAGGAGCAGAGCATCAGTGATACATGCAGAAGATCCCGGATTCAGCCCCTGGCATCTTTCACTGAGGCTTTTCACGTGGCGGGAAGGACCTTTCTCTTCTGGAAGCGAGCGAGCTACCCTGTTTCCCTGAATATAAGACATCCCCTGAAAATAAGACGTAGTAGAGGTTTTGCTGAAGTGCGAAATATAAGGCATCCCCCAAAAGTAAGACGTAACAAAGTTTTTGTTTGGAAGCATGCCCGATGAACAGAACACAGAAAAATAAGACATCCCCTGAAAATAAGACATAGCGCATCTTGGGGAGCAAAAATTAATATAAGACACTGTCTTAGTTTCGGTGAAACGCGGTATCAGCCAGAGAAAACCATTCTGAACTTGGTAGACCAACGGTTTCACTTAGCTTAGGCCAAGTTCCTCTTCCAGTGTTGGAAAAGCCCCTCGAGGGCTCCTAGCAACCCAAGCGGACAAAAATGCAACCAGAAGAACCATAGATAACATCCAGCTCAGTCCAAAGCAGGAGATTAAAGCTGAAAATCCACCTTCGAGCGGGAAGACACCTGTTCTACGCACAGAAAGGGACAGGTTCCATCCTGGCATCTCCACAGTTAAGGGATCTCCAGCACCAGGTGTGGTAACAGAGGAGAAACTAAGTCACGGGGAGAGCAAGATTGAAATCACCAGTCTGCCAGGTGACCTTGGGCCAGGTGTGCCCTCTTAGCCCTACCTGGTTCACAGGACAGGATGTCGAGAGGATGAAACGAAGGAGCACGAAGTAAGTCGCTTTGGGGACCCATTGGGGAGAAAAGTGGGGCACAACTGTCGTAAATAAATAAGGCATAGGGGGGTTCTGGTGTAGGCAGAAGGGGTACCACTGAGCTGGTGGGGGTTGAGATGGGGAGCGACCCCCCCTCCAGCCAAGCCTTCATCCCAACTGTCTCAAACATCCCCTTCCCACACACGGAGCCCTCCTCATGAGTAACCCCCATATACAGACCCCCTCCTCATGAGTAACCCCGCCTTGCTCGGCTTCTTCCCCACCCCGCCCGCCTTCGCTACCTTTCCTCTTGAAGAAGGACATGGCGGCGCAGGCCGAGCCGGGCCAGGCCCGTGTCTTGCTCAGGGGTCGTGCGGCGCCTTCCTCTTGCCAGTCCCGCCGCCACCTCCCGCTCCCCACACCGAGGCGGCGGCAGCGACAGCCGCCATGTTGTCAACAACCGCCGAGCCGAAACCTTCTTCCGGGGGGGAGGGGGCAACGGCTGAGGCGAGGGACGGCCCGCAGAGCGTGTCGGGAAAAAAAGGGGGGAAGGAGAAACGGTAACCGCCGGCCGGCCTTTTGCCCTCAAGCGACATGGTGGCTTCGGCCTCTGGAGGCGACGAAAGCGTAGGAAAGCAGCGACGGGAGTGTTCGGGGTAGCCATTTTGGAAGAGGGCATATAAGCTTATCGTGGGGCGGGGCGGACATTTTGGAAAAAGGCAAGTTCGCCCACAGTGGCAGCACAGAGGGCCATCTTGGGTACGGGCAGAATCCACACCGGTGGGTTATCTTCTGCCTTTCATCCGGGTGGCTCTAGGGCGGCTAAACATTCAATTGGAATAAAAGAAGAAGAAAAGAAAAGGCTAGCTCAGCCTTGGATGCAGCATATCTGATCTTCCTTCTCCTGCAAACTGCAAACATTATAAGAACTTTCTAAAGTCACAATATTTATTTATTTATTTATTTATTTATTTATTTATTTATTTGATTTCGTATACCGCCCTATCCCCAAAGGGCTCAGGGCGGTGAACAATATAAAAGCATATATAAACATAAATATATAAAAGTTTAAAATTTTCATTCTAAAACAGTATCCCACGAACCCATATGCAACCCTCCCAAGAAGAGTGATGGGTCCCGATGATGTTAGGGACCCTATACAGCAGGGGGAGGATGAAAGCAGGGCACCCTCAGCGGCTGGTCTCTCCGAAGGCCCGGTGGAACAATTCGGTCTTGCAGGCCCTACGGAACTCTCCAAGGTCCCGCAGGGCCCGGACAGCTGGTGGTAGAGTGTTCCACCAGGCAGGGGCCAGAGCCGTAAAGGCCCTGGCCCGAGTGGAGGCCAGCCGCATCATTGAGGGGCCAGGGATCTCCAGTAAATTGGCCTCTGCTGAGCGCAGAGGTCGACTCGGGACATATGGGGTAATGCGGTCCCTTGCTTAATGCACATACATAAACCCCTTAATATTATATATAATGTGTGTGTGTGTGAGTGTGTATCTACATGTATACACATATGTATACACACGTGTTTATAAATACACACATATACATACATATACACACGCGCCCAAAATATAAGCTAGGAATATTAGTCCTGGAGATCCCCTGAAATTACAGCTCCTGTCCAGACTACAAACATCAACTCTCCTGAAGAAAATGAATGCCTTGGAAGGTGGACTCTATGGCAGGGTACCCCATTGAAGTCCTTCCCTGTCTCAAAGCCCACCCTCCTCAGGCTGTAACCCCAAACACTCCAGGTATTTCCTAAACCAGAGCTTGCAATCCTAATTTTCCTCTACGTAAAAACTCCATATGAATGGACCATAGCTAACCAAGTGAGGAGAAAGGATTTTCCTTGGCTGATCTGGGGTTGCTGGGATCTTGGCGGTGCCTGGAGATCTCCCACAATTGCAGTTGTCTCCAGGTTACAACGTTCAGTTCTTCTGCAGAAATTGGCTGCTTTGGAAAGTAAACTCTAGGGCATACATCATATCACAATAACATGCCTCCCTTCCCCAAATCCTCTACTCCCTGAAATCTCCAGGAAGGCCAAATGCCCTGTGGCTAGATGAATCAGCGCAGATGACCAAAGCTTTTCAATATGAGGGGAAAAATTGAATAACACCCCCTCCCCCATCTATTTGTTTCTTTGGCACTGGCTTCCAGGGATGACTTTTGATTATAGACATAGGCACTGGCTGTTCCTGTTTCAATTCTTAATTTTTAAAAACCCTCTGCTTTTTACTTCTGTACAGTATTATATTGTTACCGCGCTACCTGGTCACTTTTAATAGCTCCAGACCACCCAGCTCTCGGCAGCGCAGGGGACCACAAACAGGACCCGACACAGCGAGTATAGTGAATAAAAGAAGGTTTTATTGAGATGCTGACCTATGTGTCAGCACCACGGCAACTGCAGCTGCCTAGCAGCTTTACAACGTCTTAAATATGCCCTTTCTCCCGCCGGGAGTCTGGGGGAATCCAGGACAGCCCACCACCATTCATTAACAAAATACACAGTAACCAATCATGCATTTGCAATACATGGGAACCAATCAGAGTTCGATGGGCAGCCCTTCTTGGATTTCGCGGCTGGAGTAAGGCGAGGCGATGACGTATGCACTGGCGGGAAGAACACAAAGAGTCCCTTGGGTGCCTGGGGTCGGGAAACGAAACTTGATGACGATGGCCCCCTTTATCTTCCTGCTGGCAAGATTAGGCAGGGTGAGGCGCTTCTTCCGTGGGTCCCCTTTGTCAGCGTCCATTAAGAGTTTTACAAGTGAAAGGGACATGCTCAGGTGGAGCAGGGGTGGGTTCCTGCCTTGAGCCAAGGAGGTTCCATGCAGACGCGAATACAGAGGATACAAAAGATAACTATAAATCCTATTTTCTATCTAATACAGTTGGTTCCTACCTACCTAATACAGAAATAAAACATTGTTTAATCTTTATTCAGAGCAAAATCCAGAAGTGGAATAAATTCACTTCTGGCTCCGCTATCAATATGCCAAATGTCACTTTCCAAAAAACTTATCTCCAACCTCAGCACGCACCAGTGCGGCACTGTGCTTAGACACTGGACCAAGTCTGTGGAAATTCAAGCTGAAATACTTTCATTTAGCTAATCTGCTTCCTGGGAGACCTTGAACCAGCAATTACTACATTCATGCAGGTCGACTAATGCTTTCGGCCAGCAGCGAGCTGGTAACCGGTCGACTGCAATTTCCAAATCCTGCCAGGACTTAACACAGCATGTGCAAAGGAAGGGAAATGGGCCTTTTAAAACACATGCAGAGAAACTTCAGACAGTCACTACGCCATCCAGGAAGGAATGTAACACCCACCACCCAAAGAAAACTGAGCCCCGAAGCTTCTTGTTTCCAAATGAAGCCAGCCTTCATGACATGCTTTCTTTATTTCATCTGTTTTTTTTAGGGGAAGCCGTACATCCCTGAGGCCCCAAACCCAACCAAATACGTCAAAGCTTTTCAAACGATAGAGAACAATTGCTTCTGTTTGTGAACAGAAGGGTGGAATGGAATCTCTCAAAAACCAAACCGTTCCTTCCCCTGAAGTTGAAAGAAGCCTTTATTTTAGCCCAGGAAAAGGGCTTGATTTGCCACAGGGCCCATCAGAGCTGAAAATTAGAATCTGTTTGTAGTGTTCTGTCTCCAACCTGGAAATGTGACAAGGCATTTGACTTCTCCTTGTTTTGTTCCTTCACAATCATCTCTCCCGTCCTGTCTGACATTGTGGAGAGTTATCTTGATGATTTTGTGTCAAGCTTCATGACCCAAAGCCCAGGGCAGGCTTTCATTTTATAAATACAACACTGGACCTTCCTGGTCTTCAGCCATTGGGCAGGCTCTGTCTCAAATTGCTACCTGTCAGGATTTCCTCACCAGTCCGCTAGTGTCTTTGCTTCAGGGACAGAAAAACAAAATAAAGTGTCTTAGAATTGGGCCAGCTGTCAGAAAGGGCTGCTTGCTCAATGGCTCGTCCATTAAGACTATTTACTTTCTGTGTTGAAGGATATAAATACCTGACACGTAGCATTTACCAGAGACAGAAATTATACATCAGGATCTGTTTCAACAAAAGTAGATAAGGTGTTCAGGTACCAAAATCAGGATCAGGAATAGCTTCTCTTCTGGATTTCTCTTATGGACGACTGAGTCCTTTCTCCAAAGACAGCGAAAGCTGAGAACTTGACTGATGTTTTCTTTTTGACCACAACAAGCCTGTAAAAGAATCTTGCTTTCCAGAAGTAAATTGAAGCTGTTCTAGAAGTTTTTTATCCTTTTACTTTTTGGGTATGTTTATTTTAATTGAGTGTATTCTTTAGGGAGCTCTTTTTAATTAAAATCTGATTAGTAGCTATTCATGTTTGTTTTATTCCTCTGTCTGGATGCTTTTTTGTGGGTTGCTGGAATTTTTTGACAAGGAATTTTAAATGGACGGCTGCTTTATGGTTGTTTTGTGATCGCTCTAATCTATATATATAAAAATCTATCAGTGCGTTTTTCTGCTGACAGGTAATCTCCCAAACTACTGGACCAATTACTTTGAAATGTTCACACAACGTCGCATTCGCATGTGGCCAGGTTTCCATACTGTTTCCACACCTCCTGTTGTGTACATGTCACTACTGTGCCAGTTATTGTGTACATGCCACACCTGTGACAGTTGGAACCACAGTTCTGTTCCGCAACTGCGCCGCCTGCTGGCCGTCAAAGCAACATCCTCTGATACAAGGGAAACAACCATGCCTTCCTTGAAAACCGCTGCCATCTGGAGTGAAAAAGATGGGGCCCACCATCTGGACATGGCCCACCCACCCTAGTGAAGGAAGGGGAAGGTGAGGGAGGGTCCGGGGGTTTGCTGGACCAAACGCTCTGAAATTTGAACACAACGTAGCTCATGCCTCCCAGCGTGTTTTAAGCTAGGTAATTCGCCTGCAAGGGAAGGGTAGAAAGAGACTGGGGCCCACCACATCTGGACGCGAAGCTCACCCGCCCTAGCAGAGGAAGAGGAAACGATTAGGGAGGAATGAGTGAGGAGTGCCATGCACGAGGCCAGGAAAGAGGGAGCGGAGTGAGGACTTGCCCCTCCCCTCCCTTGCAATCGCACAATGCAATGACACATGTTCGAACCGTTAAGCTACACTTTCTTTCTTTTCCGCCTTACCAAGACTGAGCCACAGCAGCAATGCATTGGCGAGGCCCGCTAGTTAATCTTTTATTTTTTTTTAATTGATAGGTTTTATTGTCTTCTACCGGCCCCTTCTTTATGGATTGACATTGGTCCAAAGAAAAGGAGGTATCAATGACCTAAAATTAAAAAATAAATAAAATAAAGCTGGCTGTGGGTCTGGATCCACCATTGGTACCCAAAGTAGATACATGCATCCTTCTGCGCTGATTTTCTTCCCAATGGAAGTGATACTGGAAAAAGTCAGTGCAAGATAGGGAAGAATGCCATCCAAACAATGAAGACCTTTTTTACAGTGTAGTCCTACATAATGTTATCCCCCCATTGAAGTAAATGGGGTTAGAAAGGGGTCACTTTGCTTAGGACCGTATTGCCAGAATGTTTATACCCCCAGAGTTCCAGTTCGTGAACTTTTGTGGCAGCTTATGAAAAAAAGTCATAATAAAAAATTAAAGCGATAAACGTGCAATATGAAAACATGACCTCACCGCTCTAAAACGAGCGTGGCAATAACCCACAGCTAATCAACTTGCAATGTAAAAATTTAAGAACCAGAACAAGGGAGACCAAGGAAACCACACCGTATGGGCAATTTTACATAATGATGAAGACTTAAAAATAGAAGAAGTGTACTTGAAAAAAAGTTCACAGCTAGGATGTAAGGCTGTGGCTCTTCGCCTGCGATTCGCTTCTTCCTCCAAGGACACAACATTATTAACAGAACCTCTATGAAATCAGTCACAGCCGTCTGTTTGCATGACCTGAGCAAGACTGTCCACGATAGGATATTTTTGGAAGACATTAATTCTGTTAAGGTTGCCATGAGCTGGAAGTAATTTGGCAGCACTTGAAGAAGAAGAAGAAGAAGAAGAAGAAGAAGAAGAAGAAGAAGAAGAAGAAGAAGAGGAGGAGGAGGAGGAGGAGGGGGGGGAGGAGGGGGAGGAGGAGGAGGAGGAGGAGGAGGAGGAGGAGGAGGAGGAGGAGGAGGAGGAGGAGGAGGAGGAGGAGGAGTAGTTTGGATTTATACCCCACTTTTCTCTCCTATAAGGAGACTCGTGGCAAATGATAGCGGAGCCAGAAGTAAATTCGTCCCACTTCTGGACTTTTGTTTGACTAAGGATTAAACTACGTTTTATTTTGTGTCAGTTAGGTAGAAGCCAACTGTATTAGGTAGAAAATAGGATTCATAATTTTCTCTGTATCTGTGACTGTGTGGAACCTCCTTGGCTCAAAGCGGGAGTCCACCTCAGCCCCACCTGAGCTTGTCCTTTCACGTGTAAAGGCCCCTGATGGACGCACACAAAAGAAGCTCTGGAGGAAAGCGCCTCGCCCTGCCAAATCCCGTCAGCAGGCAGATAAGGGGCCACCGTCATCAATTTCCTGACCCCAAACACCTGGAGGACCCTTTGTGATTCTCCTGCCAGGGCATACGTCATCGCCTCGCCCCACTCTGGCGCGAAACCCAAGAAGGAGATGCCTGTCGAACTCTGATTGGTTCCTGCATGCCGCAAATGCAGGATTGGTTGTTTTGAATTTTGTTAATGAATGGTGGTGGGCTGTCTTGAGTTCTCCCGGGTGTAAAGGATTCAGTGGTGCTGATGAGCGGGTCAGCCGCCTGGCCTTGACTACATTCCACAACCCGGGCGATGGGCCAGCTTCTGCGGCGGAGACCTTATCTCTGCAAGGGAGATGAGACCTACGTTCCCATGGGAAGCCGGGAGGGGGATGGGATGGACAGAGTTATAACCTGTGCTTCTGGCGGGAAATGTTATTCCTGCCACGGCGTGTACGTGAGCTTTCTAGGATGTCTGAATAAACGGTCTTTTACACCCAAAAAGCCTTTTATTTCTGCTTCTATGGAATTCCTTACATTGTGGCAGGAATCAATCGTTCATCTATCTTCCTAGTGCAGTGGACCTCTGGTGTCTCGGCATGGAGAGGTTGAATATTCCTGTGGAAGGTTCGGTAGCCCCCAAAGAGGGGCTCCGAGCTCTCCCTTCTGGATTTGGAGGAACCCGGCGGGAGAAGCGGGTCTCGCTGGTGACTCTTTCCCGATCCCACCCTCGTATCCGAGCCGCGAGTCTTCCCTTACTCCCGTTGGAGCGAGGGGCGAGAAGAGCGACCATAGGGACTTACATGAGTGCGATTTGGGGCGCTGTCTATGGGTCCCGAGCGCCTGTGGATCCGGATATCTACCCGTTTTTAAGTACATGGATTACAAACCTCAGATGCAACCTGTCCTGCGGAGGGAGAGCCAGGCTTGACCACCTTTCATGCGGCAACTTACAGGAGTCCATTGAGCGATTCCTGGACTTCAAATATTTTGAGAGTGATGCTCCCAAAGATCCCACCGTGGCATAGCACTGGGGCCCGTCCAAAGACCACCCGTTGAGAACTGGGACCTATACGAGGCGGGGATTGGGAGGGGGGTATCCCATTACCGTCTCTTCCGATCCCGGAACCCCCCAGATCCCGGACCAGCGGCTGCACCGCTGAGATGCCCACGTGCGGAGCCACCCGGTGGGCAGCACTGACGTCCTGCAGTTCAGATGAAGAGGAGTCCGGAGAAAGCCTGCACTCCCCATCGGGATCTATTCCCTCTCCCATCGAAAGAGAGCTGGGATGAGGAAGTGGGCCGACTGCGAGATGCCCAAGAAGCATGGGCCCGTGAGCGCCAGCTATGGGAAGGAAGGCAGGAGCGAAGCTGCAGCAAAAGGCGTGAAAACCTGCAAAGAGGCCGGGAACAGCAGCGCAAAGAAATCCAACTTCCGAATTGGACCCGTGCCAAGGCCCGGCTGCAGCGGCAATATGCGCCAAGAATCTATCAGTCCATGATAAAGTCCTGGAACACTCCAAACTGGACTTACAGCGTCAGCAGCGAAAGCGTTCAGACGCTAACGTACGCATAAAATTATGAACTAACACAGCTGTTCCAGCGGGGCGAACTGGCCAAATTGGAGCGTGAGAAAGCAGCTTTGCATGCGCACCGAGGTTGCTTTGACTGCGCAAGGAGAGAGAGCTGGCTGCCTTGGGAGGAGAGGAACTGAAGAAGCAGCAGAACAGGACAACCCAAGTTGGAGTCTGCAGCTGTCACTGGTACAGCCGGCGCCAGAGGGGCGGCGCTGCTGGAGTCCCTGCCACCTTCCAAGGACCGGCTCCCACCAGAGCGCCAAGCCCGGTATCACCCGGCGTTAGTACCTCCCACCTCCACTGATTCCGGCCCCCCCTGCGCCGCTGCCTCAGCCAGCGCAACTCGCGCAACCGGCCGCGCCCTGCGAGGTAGCCAAGAGCCGTGGAGAGGGGCTTACAGACCTCCAATACCTGCCCACGTTTCGATGGGACCGCTTCCAAACTTCCCTACTTCATCCTGCAGCTTCGATACCCACATGGAGGGATTTATAGCGGTTATACCGGTCTGAGCCTTGAAAAATACGGGACCTTCGGCTCCAGTCCCTGGATAGAGCGGCAACCGACTGGTTTGTGACTCTTTTGAACCTGCAAGATGAAGATGCCGCGCACGATTGCCCAGCGTTCCTCCCAGAAGCCTTAAGGGCTGCGCTTCCAAAGATCCGGGTGCACGAAATGAAGCGATCAGCACCATCAAATCCTATTCAACTTAAGGCAACCGGCTTCGTTTGCAGAAATTTGCCCGTGAATTTACGTCTGGCCCGGCTGCTGCGACTCCCTCCTGAGTGGCCTGAGCGCATGAGAATGCGAATACTTCTCCGGATGCGCACAGCCGACTGACGAAGCTGCATTGAAGCGGTGTTTTTAATTCGGATCCCCAGCACTATTGCTGATTGGATCCCGAATTGGGATCCCAGGTGGCGTCTCGTTTAGAGTGCGCTTCGTGCCGGGGGAGCATGCGCTTAAAACCCGCCCACCTCGACCACCCGCTGCAACCACCCAAGCCAAACCCAGCCGCCCCTACCCGAGACCACCTCCGAGCGCCGTCGCCGACTGGGATTCAATGTCTTTTCATACGGAGGACCAGGTCATCTAGCCGCCAACTGCCCGAAAAAACAGAAGCCAACGGCGCTCCGGTAGCGCACCCCAATACAACGAAGCCACCACGCAAATCCGGACGCCCCCCAACGAACAGGATCGTCTAAAGGCAGTTACCGAAGGTGACCCAGAGGAGAGGGAAGCAGCTGTTTGCCTTTCTTCAGCCCCCATGGATATGGGTTGTTCTGGAGCTCCAGACGCGGTGAGTGAGAGGCCAGCTCTCCCATTACAATCCAAAGCGTTTCTAGCCCAGCCCGCTAAGCATGCTAGGTATTGTAGCCTCGGCCCTTGCAGATTCTGGAGTTGCTCCCATTTGCTTAATCACGGCCCCAGGTGGCGGAGGAACTAGGTCTAGACCAAATCCCCCTAAGCTAAGCCCATACCATTCCACACCCAAATGGGCCGGCAGTCCTCTCGGGAAGCGAAAAGGACCGGCCCAGTTCAAAACGCATAGCCGGTTCTCCTCAAGCTGCGCCGACCATTGGGAGAATGGATTAGTTTTATTCACCGTGGTAATGGCCAAACACTCCATAGTTCTGGGCATGCCATGGTTGTTGTTGCATGAACCAAAATTCATTTTGGAAAGAAAGGATCTTACTTGGAATTCACTGACCCTCCCTGCGGTGAACACATGAATTGGGGGGAAAACTTCGGCAACGCCTGACACCCCCCCCCCCGGCTTCATCAATGATTGCACGCTCTAATTGCTCCCGATTCTACCGGCATTCCACCCGGCTTACAAAGATTTAGCCAGAGTATTTCCAGGAGCAAGAATGCGATCAGTTTACCGCACCCTTAGAGACACTGACTGCAAAATCTCGTAATACAGCCAGGGGAGCAACTGCCCAAAGGGAGAATCTACCATATGAGTCCCAATGGGGAGAAGGAACTTGGTGCCTTCTTAGACAAGAACCTTGCTCGTGGGTTCATACGGTGAACTACCAAACACACACATGCTGCTCCTGTATTGTGTTTGTAAAAAAGAAAGATGGAGTCTTTGCGACTCTGCACAGATTACCGAGGACTCAATGCAGTCTCCCTGTCCAATAAATACCCTTTACCATTAATCAAGGACCACCTTTTAGGCGCATTGGGCAAGGGGCGCATCTTTACTAAGTTGGACTTGAGAGAAACTTACTACAGGGTCAGAAGTGCGGAAGGCTATGAACACTTGACTGCATTTAACACAAAATTTGGACGGATTTGAATACTTAATAATGCCATTCGGGTTAAAGTGGGGCCCCCAGAGCTTTTATGGCCCTTATCAATGAAGTTCTCCATGATTTATTGTACAAGGGTAATTGGTGTATTTAGATGGCCGTTTTTAATTTATTCGCAAACCATGGAGGGAACGCGAGAGCATTGGTTAGGAATTATTGAAGCGTTTGCTCAGCAACTCCCTCTTTGCCAAACTTTCGAAATGCTGTTTCCACCAGGCTTTACTCCATTGACTATTTGGGTTGCGGATCTAAGCCGAGGGGCTAAAAATGGATCCTGCTAAGATTGATGCAGTCCTCCAATGGCAAGCCCTTACCAGCTGAAAGGAGCTCCAATCTTTTCTAGGTTTTGCTAAATTTCTATCGAAGGCTTTATACCCCAATTAAGCTGGAACTGACTCTCCCAATTCTCACGGACCTCTTACGCTTTTAAGTGGGGTAAAGATCCACTGACTACCAAGCCCGGGGGCCCCCTTTCCTGGTCTAAAGGATATTAAACAGCACTTTCAACTTTTGAAATCTGCTTTACTGCAGGGCCACATTCACAGAAACACCCTGACCCAGATCTCCCGCGTTTGTTCAGGGTTCCCATTGGATGCCTCCGGACAAAGCGCTTTAGGGCAACCCTTGTTGCAGGAGAAATAAAGATGATAGGGCTGGTTCATTATTGCTTATTTATCAAAGCTACTCCGGTGCTGAAGCTCAACTGGACTGTAAGGATAAAAGAGACTGCGACCCATCAAAGTGGAAGCACTCTCCACTTGGCGCCACTGGCTGGAAGGGGCTAAACACCCCTTTCAAGCTTTGGTGGGATCCACCAAGAACTTTGGCAGCCCTCTCCACCCTCCCCTCAAGATAAAAGTCTCTTGAAGCAACCTCAGGTTGGGCCCGATTTCTTTTCTCGTTTCTCTTTTCCACGGTCCATTTTTTTCCCTGGAAAAAACCAATAAACTTAGCTGATGCGGCTCACCAGCGCCTACCAACGGGAGAGGGGGGTGGAGCTGCCTTACGGGACATTCCAGCACTATGTTCTTCTCCCCTCCCAATTGGGGCTGGCTATTGTCACCCGATCTCAGGCGTCCACTCCTCCTTCTCCTGCCCATTCCTCTAGCTCTCGGTCTCTCACTTTCCCTCATCGGGGACTTCGAGGGAGGCGGGGCTCGCCTTGAACCGCCAGTGAGGAGGAAGGTGACTCCCAATTGCGCTTTGGAGGAATTAATTGTTTGGCGGCGGAGGGATTGTTATGCGATGCCTCTCCCCCCTCCGTGAAAGCAGGTCTCCTCGAGGCTCTGGGCTCATGATGCCAGCTCAGCTGGACATTTTGGCTTCCTCAAAACTCTACATTTAGCCCGCCGTCAATTTTGGTGGTAGTAGCGATGTAAGGACGGTAAGGGGCGGTATATTAAAGGAAGTTGCTCTGCCTTTGTGCCTAGGCAGCCAAGAAGCAAGTTCCCAGGAAAAGCCCCAGCTGGTCCTTGTTGGAAACCTCTCCCGGTGGCCTCCCTAGCCCTGGAAGTTTCAGTCTCCTCATGGATTTTATTACAGATTTAAGCCAGAAAGTCATGGCAACCCTTGGTCTTCAATGGTGGTGGGTGGACTTATTTTCCTAAATGCAAAGCCCATTTCATCCCATGTAAGCTCTGTTACATCCCCTCAGCTCCTAAGTTAGCCCAGCGTCTGTTCATTCAGCATGGCTTGCTCGGCTTCTACACTCCGCCCCCGTTAAGGTGGTCTCCGACCCTTGAACCCCAATTCACTTTCAAAGTTCTGACAAACTTTTCCCTAGGTTTTGAGTTGAGGGGCCGCCCAAGCGATTACTGCTCTTTCCCTCACCCGTTCAAAGTGGCGGGGAGTCAGAGAGAGCGAACAGAACCCTTTAGAGCAGTATTTCACGTTGATTGTCACCAACTACCACCAAGACAATTTGAGTGCGAGCTAATTCCGTTGCTGGCAGAATAAGCCTACTAATAATGTCGGTTCACAGCGGTACAAAAGACCCCCCCTTCGAAATGTGTGTCTGGTGGCTCCTTCCCTCCGTTGCCAGCAGCTATTCCTGACGGGGCCGCGTGGGATCCCTCCGGAGTTTCAGCAGTGGATTTCATCCTCTGGCCGAGGGGTGGAAAATGGTCCAGACTGCCTTACAGCGGGCTAAAGACTCCCAAAACTTCAAGCGGATAAACACTGGCTGGATTCCCCTCTGCGTGTGGAAGCCTGGGTGTATTTGTCTACCAAAATCCTCAGAGGCGTGCATAAATTTTCAAAACTAGGCCAAAGATTCAGGTGGGACCTTTTTTCCAGATTACTAAAGTGATTATCGATGATGTCACTGCCCGATTGGAACTTGCCTACTTCTCTCTTAGTAATATCCATCCCATCTTCCATCTCCAGCGTTTACTCAAGGAGGCTCCCGTTTCCGATACTCTAGCGAATTCCGACCGGGAGACCCCCACCCGACTATTATTGATGGCTGCACAAACATTCTGAAATTGACGCTTATCATCCCTGGACTCTAAACTTTAATCGCATAGCGCTTACAATGTTTAGTCTCTTGGGTGGGGTATTCCTCTGGGTATAATCAATGGGTTTATTCTGTAAATATTGGCCGCCCCTGCCCACTCTTTATTTCTTTGCTTTCCATGTCAGCACCTTTCCATACAAACCTGGGGAGGATAAAGTCTTTTTTAAGGGGAGGCAGAGTGGGTAAAGGAGGATTCCAGTGGTGTTGATGGCCGGGTCAGCCGCCCTGGCCTTGACTTACATTCCTACAACCTGGGCGATGGAGGCCAGCTTCTGCTTGGCCAGGAGACCTTATCTCTGCGAGGGAGATGAGACCTACGTTCCCATGGGAAGCCGGGAGGGGGATGGGATGGACAGAGTTATAACCTGTGCTTCTGGCGGGAAATGTTATTCCTGCCACGGCGTGTACGTGAGCTTTCTAGGATGTCTGAATAAACGGTCTTTTACACCCAAAAGCCTTCTATTTCTGCTTCTATGGAATTCCTTACACCGGGCTCCCGACGGGAGGAAGTGCATTTAAGATGTTGTAAGGCTGCTAGGCAGCGCAGTGTCCTTGTGGAACCGAGGTGCTGACACTTAGGCCAGCATCTCAATAAACCTTCCTTTTATTATACTCGTCGTGTCGGGTCTTGCTTGGGTTCCTGGGCGCTGCCGAGAGCTGGGTACCTTGGAGCCTGTAAAAGTTACCTGAGCAGCGCGGTAACACTTACAAGCTCCTTTCCCCACAACAGACACCTTGTGAGGTAGGTGGGGCTGAGAGAGTTCTGAAGAACTGTGACTAGCCCTAGGTCACCCAGCAGGAATGTAGGAAATACGTCTGGTTCACCAGATAAGCCTCTGCCACTCAGGTGGAGGAGTGGGGAATCAAACCCAGTTCTCCAGATTATAATCCACCTGCTCTTAACCACTACACCTTGCTGGCTCTCTTAACACATAAGCACACATTTATTTATTTGTTCGTTCATGTAAGTCTTTCTAAGCCACCTTCCGCAATGACCACAGGTCTTTATGGATGTTTATTGCCTCCCCCTGTCAAAAAATAAATAAATACTGACTTCCAGGAGACAGGATTAAATATAAAAGACGAGAAAATAATGTCAGTGCAACTTTCCCTCAGAATAATATCCTCGTGACGATCTCTGCAGTGCAATCCTAAAAATGCTTTCCTGGAAGTAAGCGCCACTGAATAGAACTGAGTACGATTCTGAGTTGACCTTATTAGGACTACTTTCTAAACGTGAAAGGCCCATCTCAAAAGAACAGCCTCAACATAAACCCTGTAGAACAGTGGTGGCGAACCTATGGCACGGGTGCCAGAGGTGGCACTCAGAGCCCTCTCTGTGGGCATGCGCAAACAGAGTCCGCCCCCCCCCCCCACATCTGGCTGGCCTGGGCCGCTGGGCTTGATTATAAGCATTAAACCTAAGACCTAGTTTTGGGGAAGCAGTGTAGGTAACCCTGTTAAGCGCTGTTAAACCCCACTGATTTTCATGCAAAAAACTAAAGCGCAATCCTTTACCTGGGAGTAAGCTTGGTTGCTGGCAATGGGGCTTGCTTCAGAGCAAACCCTCCTAGGGTCGTGATTCACCCGTTGGAAGACTTGCACGGTTGCTTCAAAGCAAAGTCACCGACTACCATCAAGCTTACTCCCGAGTAATGCATGCCTCCAAGCCAACCGTTTTTTCTAAACTAAAACCTCAGTATTCAGGTTAAATTGCCGTGTTGGCACTTTGTGATAAATAAGTGGCTTTTGGGTTGCAATTTGGGCACTCAGTCTCGAAAAGGTTTGCCACCACTGCTGTAGAAGGTGGGAAAGTGTAGTACCACTCTGTGCCTCTTTGGAAAGAGCTTTCTGTAATACGGGAGCTGCCACTGAGAAAAGATGGGCTGGGCTGTGGTCAAAAGGGCACTTAGAAGGAAGGTCTCCGCCAGGAAGGAGGCCCTGGGAAGATGTGAAGAAGAAGAGTTTGGATTTATATCCCGCCTTCTCTCCTCTAAGGAGACTCAAGGTGGCTTACAAGCTCCTTTCCCTTCTTCTCCCCACAACAGACACCTTGTGAGACAGGTGGGGCCGAGAGAGTTCTGAGAGAACTGTGACTGGCCCAAGGCCTGTCAGGAAGGAGGCTGTGGGAGGATGTGAAGAAGAAGAGTTGGGATTTACACCCCACCTTCTCTCCTCTAAGGAGACTCAAGGTGGCTTACAAGCTCCTTTCCCTTTTTCTCCCCACAACAGACACCTTGTGAGACAGGTGGGGCCGAGAGAGTTCTGAGAGAACTGTGACTGGCCCAAGGCCTGTCAGGAAGGAGGCTGTGGGAGGATGTGAAGAAGAAGAGTTTGGATTTATATCCCGCCTTCTCTCCTCTAAGGAGACTCAAGGTGGCTCCCCACAGAAGCTCCTTTCCCTTTTCTCCCCCACAACAGACACCTTGTGAGACAGGTGTGGGGCCGAGAGAGTCTCTGAAGGGAGAACCCTGCTTGACTCTGGCCTCCAAAGGCCCTGTCAGGAAGGAGGCTGTGGGAGGATGTGAAGAAGAAGAGTTGGGATTTACACCCCACCTCTCTCATCTAAAGAGACTCAAGGTGGCTTACAAGTCTCTTTCCCTTTTTTTCTCCCCTACACAACAGAGACACCTTGTGAGACAGGTGTAAATGAGAGGTTCTGAGAGAACTGTGACCTTGGCCCAGGCCTGTCAGGAAGGAGGCTGTGGGAGGATGTAGCTGCAAGAAGAGTTTGGATTTATATCCCTTCTTCTCCTCTAAGGACTGACCTAAGGTGGCTTCATAAGCTCCTTTCTCCTTTTTTTTTCTCCCTCTAACAACAGACACCTTGTGAGACAGGTGGGGCCGAGAGAGTTCTGAGAGAACTGTGACTGGCCCAAGGCCTGTCAGGAAGGAGGCTGTGGGAGGATGTGAAGAAGAAGAGTTGGGATTTACACCCCACCTTCTCTCCTCTAAGGAGACTCAAGGTGGCTTACAAGCTCCTTTCCCTTTTTCTCCCCACAACAGACACCTTGTGAGACAGGTGGGGCCGAGAGAGTTCTGAGAGAACTGTGACTGGCCCACGGTCACTAAGCAGGCTTCATGTGTAGGAGTGGGAAAACAAATCCAGTTCACCACCTAAGAACCCACCACCCAGATCTCCAGGTTAGTGTCCACTGATCTTAACCACTGCGCCATGCTCATAGTAGCTTTCTATATTTACGATACGTATTCCGATGATACAGAGAACTCAGGCATGCTTGACGGCCATCAGCCAACTTCTTAAAGCTAGGTTTGACCCCTGTTTGCTGTGTGATGCATTTAAAAAGGTAAGGGAGAAATCTACAACGGCATCCTCAGGGCAAACGGAGCAGTGTCAGACAGTTTTCTCTTGTAATGTCGAAGGCTTTCACGGCCGGAATCACTGGGGTGCTGTGTAGTTTCCGGGCTGTATGGCCGTGTTCTAGCAGCATTCTCTCCTGACGTTTCGCCTGCATCTGTGGCTGGCATCTTCAGAGTTTGAACCCACCACCATGGGAACCTGTTACTAAAATTTTTGGATCCCATGACTGCCTCCAGCCAGAGAGAAAGGGCGGAGGAGCAGAAAGAGGGGGAAGGGAGAGAAAGGGGGAAGGAAGAGAAAGCGGGAAAGAGACTGGAAGGGGAAGGAAGAGAGTTGTTGTGGGGCAAGTGGGGAAGGTCACCCACGTCCACCTCCCCCCTCCCCCCACTGCTGCAACGAACAGAAACACTCTGGTGGCTTTAAAATTAAAATTAACTTAACTGCACAGCCAATCAGATCTCTGCCTTGCTGGGCAAAAGCCATACCTGGTCCCACCCATTTCCTAAAAATATAGGCACCAGAAAATGTGCTGGCAGGTGCACTAACACTCACAGGCACCCCATTGGAGACCCTTGCTCTATAGCAGTGGTGGCGAAGAACTATAATTCCCGAAGCCTAAAGAAAGCCCAAAATATTCTGAGAGACCCGTCTCATCCAGCACACTCTCTTTTTGAACTGTTACCATCCGGCAGACAATACAGGTCTATCAAAACTAGGACAAAGAGGCTTAGAGACAGCTTCTACTCTAGAGCTGGGGCTATGCTGAACTCCGCGGCTTCGTGTTGATGCGTTTGGGGCTGTGTAGGGATGGGTGGAGAAGGGGAAAGTGAGGATGGGGTATGAGTCTGAAATTGTGTGCATTGAGGAATGCTGCTGTAAATTTCGTTGTGCGTGCACAATGACAATAAATGCTTATGCTTATGCGAACCTATGGCACTCCAGATGTCCAATTGGCCATGCTGGCAGGGGCTGATGGGAATTGTAGTCCATGAACATCTGGAGTGCCATAGGTTCGCCACCACTGCATCTTGTCTAGACTAGGTAATGCTCAGCAGAAAAAAAAACAGCTTGCAATGAAAACATACTGGGACCAAGAGGCAAAAGCCACATGCTCTTTTATAATATCTAGTTATTCATGTACGTGTCTAGCACTAGTCGGAGCAGAAGACAACGGGGCGTTCCTTTTGTTCGCCAAACTGAAGATCCACTTTGAGAGGTTTAATATTAGTCCAGTAGATGTATACAGTGTTCGAACATTTTGGGGGATAATGTACTTAAAACATTAAAACGCCAGGGGGTGCTAAGTCACTTGTTTTCTGAGTTGCTTCGGTGCTGTCATTCGCAACTTGGATCAGGCTTCTATAAGAAAAGTTCCTGCAAAGTCTAGCATTTTCTTGCCCACAGTGGCCAGCTGGAGGCATCTAGAAGGGCTCCAAACAGGATATGAAGGCCAGAATCTCCTCTCTGTTTTGTCGAAGGCTTTCACGGCCGGATTCAACTGGTTCTGGTGGGTTTTTTGGGCTGTGTGTGGCCGTGGTCTGGTGGATCTTGTTCCTAACGTTTCGCCTGCATCTGTGGCTGGCATCTTCAGAGGTGTATCACAGAGGGAAGTCTGTTACACACTGAGTCCAGAGAGAAGGAAATGTTTGGGGTATATATTGTCCATGTCCCAGGGTGGAACTTGTTATGCAAAGATGTGGTTGATAGTACTGTATTGCGGGTGGGCCTTATCAGTCCAGGAAGTGATTTAGAAGAAGAAGAAGAAGAGTTTGGATTTATATCCCCCCTTTCTCTCCTGCAGGAGACTCAAGGGGGCTTACAATCTCCTTGCCCTTCCCCCCTCACAACAAACACCCTGTGAGGTGGGTGGGGCTGAGAGCGCTCCGAAAAGCTGTGACTAGCCCAAGATCACCCAGCTGGCGTGTGTGGGAGTGTACAGGCTAATCTGAATTCCTCAGATAAGCCTCCACAACTCAAGCGGCAGAGCGGGGAATCAAACCCAGTTCCTCTAGATCAGTGCACCTGCTCTTAGCCACTGCTCTTAGACACTACACCACTGCTGCTCCTTTACTAAGTGAAATAGGGTTTTCTTCCACATGTATACTTAGGTCCTGGGGGCATGGCATTTCTTTTTCTGGCCATGCTGTTCCTTTAACACCAGCCTGAATCGTAGAGATGTAGACAGTGTATCTAAAATACAAACATGTGTGGTTTACAAATATAAAATACAGCCATAAATCATGCTGTTTTGCCTTGGTCTTGTTCGTATTCTAAGTTGGAATAAGTGAGCTGTCACCTTCCATGAACACCCTAATGGGATGATGGAGAAACATCTAGTACAGGTACCAAAAATAGCGAAACATACATACACAAAACCAAAACCCACCACCCACAGCCCAAACCACCCATTTGGGGATTTTCACATTCCCTGGCTTTCCCTGGAACACAGATGAAGTGATGTAAATGTTCCCTATGAAATTCCTGGACTTGTAAAAAGCACAAAATCAACCCTCAGCAATGACTAGCGGGCTTGGACTAAAGTTTCACCATTATTTTTCCATACTCTGTATTGTCGAAGGCCTTCGTGGCCAGATTCAAGTGGTTGTTGTGGGTTTTCCGGGCTGTGTGGCCGTGGTCTGGTGGATCTTGTTCCTAACGTTTCACCTGCATCTGTGGCTGGCATCTTCAGAGGTGTATCACAGAGGGAAGTCTGTTACACACTGTGTCCAGTGTGTAGTGTCCAACAACCATTTCCATACTCTGTCTCTGAGTGACATGGGGAAGAAAGAAATTGGCTGGTATGGTACAGGAGGTTTTTTTAAAAAGCATGAATGGTGTGGAAAGATGGATCATTTTGATGTTTTGGTATCTGTTATTTCTCTCTAAGGCGGATTCCACATGGGCCAAAAACAGTGATGTGAAAACGGTGTAAACTCTTTTACACTGTTTTAAACCATTTTACACCATTTTCACACTGCTGTTTTTGGCCCATGCGGAATCTGCCTAAAAGTTAGAACCTGGGGGATGAAATGCTGGCTCAAAAAGCTATTCTGATGGTTTAGGGAGCTTTCAAAAGAGATTAGACAGATTCATGGAGGAGCAGAGGTTGGCCGACAGCCATAAGGGCTAAGTGGAACCTCCATGTTCAGAGGCAGTTAAGCTTTGTGCGTAGTGGATTGATGAAGATAAGATGCAGGCAAGGGATGCAGCCTTCGCTATTATTGTTATTTATTGAATTTATAGGCCGCCCTTCCCATCAAGATGGGCTCACAGCAGCTTACAACTTTTCAGTATACAATACAAATATAAAACAAATGACTCAGTACACAATACAAATTTAAGATACAGTGCCGTTTCCGGCGCCATAAATCACGCTCTTCTGTCCTTGTCTATTTTTTATTTGCTTCTTTTATTCTCCATCTTTCCTCCTAAATGGGGCCCAAGGTGACGCACACAATTCTCTTCTCTTCCATGTTATCCCCATGAAGGAGGTTAGGCTGAGAGTGAATGACTGGCCGAAGGTCACCCAGCAAGCTTCCAAGGCACAAACAGGGATTCGAACCCACGTCGTGCCAGCGTGGTGTTATAGTTAAGAGCAGTGGACTCTTAATTTGGAGAGCAGGGTTTGATTTCCCACTCCTCAACTTGAATGGTGGGCTGTTATCTAGAAAATAACCCTTTATTCTCCTGTGCTCGGGGTCCCTTTACCATCTACGGGGCCCATTTTTCCTTTCCCCCCACTTTGGGAGGGTTTTAATGAGGGTTTTATTGCTGACGTTGTTTTATTATATCAACCGCTGTGTTTTAATTTAATGGGTTTTTAGCTGTATATGTTGTAAATTTATGTGGTCGGCCACCCAGAGCCCTACGGGGGTAGGGCGGTATACAAAACCCAGTAATAAAATAAATAAATAAATAAAATTAAGTTTGATTCCCTGTTCGTCTACATGAGCAGGGGACTCTAATCTGAAGAACTGGGTTTGTTTCCTCACTCCTGCACATGAAACCTGCTGGGGTGACCTTGGGCCAGTCACAGTTCTCTCAGAACTCTCTCAGTCCCATCTACCCCACAAGATGCCGGGAGAGGAAGGGGAGGAGTTTGAAAGCGACTTTGCGGACTCCTTATCGTTGAGAAAAGCAGGGTAGAAATCCAAACTCTTCTCTTCACCTCTCAGACATTGGTCGGATACTCTATGGCCGTGGTGGCGAACCTTTGGCACTCCAGATGTTATGGACTACAATTCCCATCAGCCCCTGCCAGCATGGCCAATTGGCCATGCTGGCGGGGGCTGATGGGAATTGTAGTCCATAACATCTGGAGTGCCAAAGGTTCGCCACCACTGCTCTATGGCATAGGAATGTGTCAAACTTAGGCCCTCCAGGGATGTTAGTGTGACTACAGAGTTCCCAGCATCCCCTGCCAGCACTGGGCATGCTGGCAGGGGATGCTGGGAAGGCCCCTGGAAGTGCATAACATAACTGGAAAGGGCCGCAGTTGTTGACACCCGGGCGCACTCCAGTACAATGTGGCATGGTAGCTTTCGAGACAGAGTACCCCTCTCGCTTACAGTAACAGCCCGGCTTCTGAAAAATACGAGCGGCTACATGTGAGGTTGCCTGCTGCATCTCTGTATCAGTCTGCGTTCTGGTCTCGCCTCCTGGCGACAGCAGGCTGCACAGAACGGCGACTCCCGGCTGGCGGCGCGGAGAAGGGGCACGTCCCCCTGCTTTCCACCCGGCGGCTTGAGCGAGAACGCGGCGGCAGGAAGAAGCGCCGCATGCAGAGACGCGCCATGGAGTCTCGCCGGGCCCTTCCCCCCCCCCCCCCTCCAACCTCCCTGCTGGTGCAAACTCGCCCGGCGGGGAGCCAAAGCCCCCCAACGCCGCCGGGTCCCTCCGCCAAGCCCGAGCCGAGCCCCTTTGGCGCGGCGCGTCCCAAAGCGAGCGCGTGCGGATCTCCCTCCCAACTTGCGCGGGAGGGGCGCCACCTGCACGTGTGAACGACGCCCAGCGACCCGGGGCCTGGGAAGTGGGGGGAGCGCAAGAAGCCGAGCCGAGCCGAGCCGGGCGGCGTGGGGTGGGGCGCCCGTGACGATGAGGCGGGCGGGAGGGAGGAAGGCCGCGCCGGAGGAGGAGGAGGAGGAGGAGGAGGGGCGTGGGTGGCGGCGGCGGCGCCACCTGCTCCGGCCATCCGAGGGGCGGCTGTGGCGCTGAGGGCGCGGCGGCCGGGCCCTGCTGGCGGGCCACGTGGGCGCCCATGGCCCGGGGCGGGCGCTGTGCTGGGGGGCGGCGGGCGGCTCCTCCTCCTCCTCCTCCTGCTGCTGCTGCTGGTGCCGGCTGAGTGGCGCGTGGCGGGGCGGCCGCGTGGCTGCTGCTGCTGCTGCTGCTGCTGCTGCTGGCGGCGGCGGGGCAGGATGGTGGGCGGCGTGGGCTGCCTGTGGGTGCTGCTGTCGTCGGGCCTGGTGGCCGCCTGCAGCTTCAGCCTCCTCTCGCCCGCCTGGATCGTCAAGGAGCGCGGCGGCGGCGGTGGGGGGTCGCGGCGCGGGCCGGGCGAGGTGAGCTTCGGCTTGCTGTGGCACTGCGACGACGGCGGCCCGCAGCCCCCGCTCCGCCGCCGCCACGACGACTGCTACACCTTCGGCCGCTTCGGACACCTCCCCTCGGGCTCCTGGCAGGTCAGCGGGGGCGCGCGGGAAACGAGGGGAGGGGGGCTCTGGGGGTGTGTGTGTGGGGGGGGAGGGGGGCTGGCCTTTGGACGCGGGGCCGCTCCTGCTGGGAGCTTAGGAGAGCCTCTCTCCCTCCCTCCCCCCCCCTCACACCCCCGTGCTTACTCGAGAGTAAACCCGGCTGGGGGCTGCGGAGGCGTCCAGTGCCGTCGAGTCGCAGCCAACTCGTGGCCACTCCAGCCAGGGCCTGTCAAGGCAAGGTGAGAAGAAGCAGAGGTGTCTGGGTGGCTTTCCTCTGCAAAGGCTGTTGTGGGGGTCTGGTCGTTTCCCCTCCTAACGTGTCACCCGCCTCTACGGCTGGCACCTTCAGAAGTGTGTCCACGTGTGTTTGCGTTCACACGCCTCCCCGTGCCACATGGCTCTGTGGCATGCCTCTGGAGAGGCCGGCCACAGATGCCGGGGGAGGAAACACGAGGAGCGAAAACTACCGCACCGTGCCCGCGAAGCGCACAACACCCACAACAGCCCGTCGATTCCAGCTGTGGACACCTTCAACAATGTGTCTTCCTCTGTGGTCTCCCTCCGTTCTGGTACCAGCTGTGCTTAGTTTTCTGAGATCTTAGTTCTGGGATCTGAGATCTGGCCAGATCTGCCTTCCCTCCCTGGATCTTGTATGGAACTAGTCGAGCGTGATTGACTCCCATGTCAATATTAGGTAAGGTTGAAAACAAGGAAATGCTATGAAGATCAGCGGGGTGGCTTCCAACAGGATTGACACACACACCCCCTCCCCATTTTTTCCCTTCTTTGCAAGTCACTGTAAGATGGGGAAATAGGAACAATCTGGTTGTTGTGGGTTTTCTGGGCTGAGTGGCCACGGTCTGGTGGATCTTGTTCCTAACTGGGGTGCTGTGGGGTTTCCGGGCTGTATGGCCGTGTCCTAGCAGCATTCTCTGCTGACGTTTCGCCTGCATCTGTGGCTGGCATCTTCAGAGGATCTGAACAAACTAATCCTAACTGTTAGAAACAAGATCTACCAGACTGCGGCCACTGGCCCAGCCCAAAAAAGTCACAACAACCAGTTGAATCCGGCCGTAAAAGCCTTCGACCGTACATAGGAACAGCCTGTCTTTCAATCTCCGGTGAAAACAGTGGCTTATTTGAGGTTTGCCGTATGTTCCCACGCCCCCACAAACACATAAACATACGTTTGAATTAGCATGGGGAATTAGTTTTGCGTTGGCACAGCGAACTGGGATCGTTTACCTAAAGCGGTCGCTATGAGTAGCAAGTCTTCAGGAGGGAAAGGGTGACTTGGACTTAGTAATTCAACAGGAATACGGAGTTTGTGGCGGGATTTGGTACAATAGTGGAGGAACTTATCCTAAGCGGTGCTAAGTCAAGGCACAGACACATTCCTTATCCCAGCTGATATAGCAACAATGACCGAACATTCAAGCGCCTTCAGCTTGAAGCAGGAGTTACCCCTTGAGCTAAAGATGTAGCTGTGTAGAACATGCAAAAGGTTGCCCTGTTTCAGTGTTGCAGTTGTAGTTTGATGTTGTGTGTTCTGGGTTCAGCCGCTGCCTTTTTCTCGCACAGCCTGGAGATACCGTTGTGTCTTAGAGACACTTGCTGGAGTCTAGAGAAGACCGTGTTTTGTATTCAGGGAGGGGTCCCTGGCTCTGCAGCTCTGAGAGCTTTGTGCATGCAAGACCCCCGCCGGCTAGTCCACGGCAAAAGAGCTGGGCAAAGCAACCCTCTCTGCGTGAGACCTTGGGGAACGATCTCCAATCTGAGCTGGCAGTTGGTCTATTTGGTCTAACTGGTGGGCAGTTTCAGATGGTGGGATGTGAAGAGTGGCGCGCCTGCACAAGGATGCCGTTAGGGTTAGGGTTCCTCGGAAGAACAAGGCGGAGAAGAAGCACAGAAGTTACCAAGTGCGTATTTGGTGGGGTTGCCGTAGCAACGTATGGTATGGAGGATTAAAATCAGGAAGGGTTTAACGGGAAAAGCCGAGCTAGCCGTCTCCCGTGCCCAACTGCGCTTGCTCTTGCACAACGGGCGCTGCTTGCTTGCCCCGTTGGGAGAGAAGTTTGCACAAGTTGTGGTCACAGGTAGAGATTTCCCTTTGGGCGTTGAGCCGGAGTTCGGTTCCCACTTGCATTTGGTTGGCAAACTTCAAACAGCCACTCTTAATTTTGAAAAAGGGCCCTTGAAAATTTGACTAAACTCAAAACAAATTCTTAGACTTGAGTGGTTAATTAAAATCTATATATATATTTGGGAAAGGCTGTTTGACCTGAACAGCATCTTTTCTTTGGTGGAAGAGAACACCCCCCCCCTCCTCAAGCCCTTTAGCGAAAAATGTGCTTCCAACATGGGGCAGGGGTGGCCAACCTATGGCGCTCCAGATGTTCATGGACTACAATTCCCATCAGCCCCTGCCGGCATGACCAGATAAGAGAGAGGTGATGTTTGTTGGTTTCCTGTCTCTGCTGAACGGTCTCGTTTCCCCCATGGTTGCCGACACGCATCTTTCACTTAAGCACGTGGTTAAAATGCTGGTCATATCCATAGATCCCACCTCCTACTACAGTGGTGGCAAACCTATGGTACTCCAGATGTTCATGGAACAATTCCCATCAGCCAATTGGCCATGCTGGCAGGGGACGATGGGAATTGTAGTCCATGAACATGTGGAGCGCCATAGGTTGGCCACACCTGGATAGTGGTTAAGAGTGACGGACTCAAATAAGGAGAACTGGGTTTGTTTCTCCACCCCTCCACACGAAGCCTGCTGGGTGACCTTGGGCCAGTCGCAGTTCTCTCAGAACTCTCTCGCCCCCACTAGCTCACAAAGTGTCCGTTGAGGGGAGAGGAAGGGGAGATGGCTGCAAACCGCTTTGAAGGTAGAGAAAAGCGGGGTATAAAAAACAACTCTTCTTCTTCCTGCAAGAGAAGGTGAGCATCTGTGGTTCAGAAACAGGTGCTTGGAGGAGGGGACTGAGGAAGACAGTGGGTACGTTTCCCCCACCTTTAACAGCATGCGTAAAAGCGATGCTGAGCCTAGCTGATCTATTTTGGGTGGCGTGTGGTGGATGCCGCATTTTAATTAGGGCCCTGGGCACATCGCAACAGATGCCAAGCCACATACCCTGTGCTGCCGTGGTGCATAAATGCAACACGCTAGAGTGCCAGTCTAAACATGCCACCATTATCGTATGATTGGGAGTGGATAAGTGCCTTTCCACATACCCAGTGTCACTTTAAAAGCGAGCTGGCTTCAGCTTCGCTGGGAGGTGGCGTTGCACAGTGGGTACATTCGGCAGTGGCGTATTTACCTAGGGGACATGGGGTACCTTATGTCCCTGGTTGCTCCCTAGTGGGGGGCGAAAATATTTCAGGTTCATTTGTGTGTGTTTTTGTATTTTTAGTGTTTTTTTCAGTTTTTGGCCTACAGGGGATGCAGTTTTTAGGCTAGCAGCACCAATATTTCAGGGATTTTTCAAGAGACCCTCCTGATGATACCACCCAGGTTTGGTGAGGTTTGGTTCAGGGGGTCCAAAGTTATGGACTCCCAAAAGGGGTGCCCCATCCCCCATTGTTTCCAATGGGAGCTAATAGGAGATGGGGGCTGCACATTTGAAGGTCCATAACTTTGGACCCCCTGAACCAAACTTCACCAAACCTGGGTGGTATCATCAGGAGAGTCTCCTAAAGATACCCTGAAATGTTGGTGCTGTTAGCTTAACAATTGCACCCCTGACAGCAGGCACCCTCCAAATTTCCCCAGATTCTCTTTTTAAATCCACCTCCTTTGGCATGGACTTAAAGGGAGAATGTGAGGTCCCCAGTTTAAACACAATTGAAAGTGAGGCTGTTTGCGGGTGGATTCCACTGGAGGTGTTTTGTGAGAGATGATGCTGACTTTTGTTTCGTAAATGTTTTGCTGCGGGTGATTTGTGAGAGATTTACATGCTTCATACCCACTTGCACTGACTTGTGAATGGTTTCCTTCTGGTACCCAAGTATTGTTGGAGGTGAGGGTAATGGAAATGAACGGGAAACTAAAAGAAACAAAACTGGACTCCGTGTCATGGACAAATCATCACAAGGGGGGGGGGGTGAATCTCAATGCTGCTCTAAATGTCCCTGAAACGCTTTTAGCTCACCTGCTGTTCTTGTGAGAGCTTAAAATTTGAGAAAGTTTGCCTCCAAATGCTAAAGAAGAAGAGTTTGGATTCATGCCCTGCCTTTCTTTCCTGTAAGAAGTCTCAGAGTGGTTTACAAGCTCCTTTCCCTGCCTCTCCCCACAACAGACACCTTGTGAGGTAGGTGGGGCCGAGAGAGCTCTGAGAGAACGGTGACTGGCCCAAGGTCACCCAGCTGGCTTCATGTGCAGGAGCAGGGAAAACAATCCAGTTCACCAGATAAGAATCCGCCGCTCATATGAAGGAGAATCAAGCCCAGTTCTCCAGATTAGAGTCCACTGCTCTTAACCACAACACCAGGGGTAGGGAACCTTTAACACTCAAAGAGCCATTTGGACCCGTTTTCCACGGGAAAAGAAAACACTTGGAGCCGCAAATAATTTTTGACATTTAAAATAAAGATAACACTGTATATATTGGGTTTTTTTAACCTTTTACTCAACTCATTCTGAGGAGCGCATGGATGCACCCGCCCTGCTGCCTGCAGGGCGGGCAAGGATGGGGCCAGCGGCTCGGTCTTGCTGGCCGCCGGGAAAGCGCCCGCTCCGCTTGAACAAGGCGGGTGAGAGGGGAAACCCGTGGCACTGCCCAGCCGGCCGTGGGCAGTTGGTGCGCCCGCCCTGCTGCCTGCAGGGCAGGCAAGGATGAAGCCCGCGGCTCGGCCTTGCCAGCCGCCAGGAAAGCGCCCGCCCCGCTCCAACGGGGCGGGCAAGAGGGGAAGCCCGTGGTGCGGCCCAGCCGGCTGCGGGCAATTGGTGCGCCCGCCCTGCTGCCTGCAGGGCGGGCAAGGATGAAGCCGGCAGCTCGGCTCATGGAGCCACAGTGCAAGAGCAGAAGAACCGCATGCGGCTCTCGAGCCGCAGGTTCCCTACCCCTGCACTACACCATGCTGGCTCTCTGGGTGTATTTTGTGTCTTGCTTTTTAATCTGAAGGGGCATAGCATGCAACAGAGGTTTTGAAAGCTGGCCAAAAATCTTGGCCTCTTTTCCTGCTGGATTTTTTTCTTGGGATCATTCCCCCCTCCCTCCCCCCCATATAATTTGAAATGACCTCCCAAGTGCCTTCCTGCCCAAATGGTCCTAATCTTGTGGGGGAGGGGGAGGGAGATAGATGGTGGTTTGGGCTCCAAGAGAGCATCCAGGAAATTATCAGTAATGCACACTGTGCCTTTGCACTGGGGGAATTATGTTAATCGCCCTACAAACGATGCTTTGAATAATGCCCAGAGGTTAATTAACAGGCCTTTCTTCTGCAGAGAGGGCCGCCTCGTCTGTTTGAAATGGCAAACGCTGTCTTAATTTTCCACCCTTCTCTCCTAATCTCTCTCTAACTCGGTTTTGCAGGTTCATCGAGACCTGCCTGTCTTTCAAATTATCTCTCAATTTCTGAAGCGACCCCTCTCAGTGTTTGACATGCTGGTTTCAGGTGTTCAAGAAGTCTCTGTTTTGAATGCAGGGAGAATTTGAATGTGATTCTCCCACTACACACGCCTGAGTCAAAAACGTATTGACCAATGCACCTCATTTAGGCTTGATCCTCCAGCTATGAGTCGCTCTTGTCTGTCAACTTGTTGTCTCAATAGACCAGTGGTGGCGAACCTATGGCACGGGTGCCAGAGGTGCCACTCAGAGCCCTTTCTGTGGGCACACACAAATAGAGTGTCCCCCCCCCCCCCGCCCCATCTAGGCTGGCCTGGGCCGCTGGGCTCGATTATTAGCATTAAACCTAAGACCTAGTTTTGGGGAAGCAGTGTAGGTAACCCTGTTAAGCACTGTTAAACTCCACTGATTTTCATGCGAAGAACTAAAGTGCGATCCTTTACCTGGGAGTAAGCTCGGTTGCTGGCAATGGGGCTTGCTTCTGAGCAAACTCTCCTAGGATCGTGATTCACCCGTTGGAAGAGTTGCACGGTTGCTTCAAAGCAAAGCCACCGATTACCACCAAGCTTACTCCCGAGTAACGCACGCCTCGGAGCCAACTGTTTTTTCTAAACTTAAACCTCAGTATTCAGGTTAAATTGCCGTGTTGGCACTTTGCGATAAATAAGTGGGTTTTGGGTTGCAATTTGGGCACTCGGTCTCGAAAAGGTTCGTCACCACTGCAATAGACCCTACTTTGTCTCAATAGACCTTACTTTGGGGTCTATGTCTTGGCCAGAGTAGCGACTTACCTGGGCTGGCAGACGCAGCATTTCCACTTCCTCTAAAGCTTGTATTTACTCTGTCTGCTCTGTTGCCAATGCTACATTTCCACAGCCGATAATTAACTTTACGGGAACTCATTTGCTGTCAGTCATGGGGAGGATCTTGTTTGACAAGGAAGGGAGCTGGTCGGTCGTATGGATGTTACCGCGCTGCCTGGATAAGTTTTACTATCCCAGATCAACCATCTCTCAGCAGCGCAGAGGAACAGAAACAGGACCCGCCACGGCCTTGGCGAAAGAATTATGAAAGCAGAAAAGAATAGAAATGAGTTTATTGAGATGCTGACCTACGTGTCAGCACCTCCACACCACGGCAACTGCGCTGCCTAGCAGCTTTACAGCAACTTTTATACATAGTCTCCCGTCCGGGAAATCCTGGAGGGTACAGGACAACCTACAACCATTCATTCACTAATACATGGGAACCAATCATTCATCTACAAATACATAGGAACCAATTGGAGTCCAGAGGGCAGTCCCTTCTCAAATTTCGCGGCAGAAGCAGGGCGAGGCGATGACGTAGGTACAGGCAGGAAAAACACAAAAGAGTCCTTTGGGTGCTTGGGACCAGGAAACGAAACCTAACGACGGCACCCTTATCTGCCTGCTGGTGGGATTAAGGCAGCTGGAGGCACTTCTTCCGGGGTCCCTTTTGTCAACGTCCATTCAGGGTTTTTACAAATGAAAGGGACATGCCCAGGTGGAGCAGGGGTGGATTCCTGCCTTGAGTAAAGCATAAGCATAAGCATTTTATTGTCATTGTGCACGCACAACGAAATTTACAGCAGCATTCCTCGATGCACACAATTCCAGACTCATACCCCATCCTCACTTTCCCCTTCCTCCACCCACCCCTACACAGCCCCAAACACATCAACATCGAAGTTGAAAGCGTGAGTTTAGCACTTAAAGCTATTACAGCTCTAGAGTAGAAGCTGTCTCTAAAGCCTCCTTTTGTGTCCCTGCCTTTGATAGACCTGTATCGTCTCGTCGGATGGTAACAGTTCAAAAAGAGAGTGTGCTGGATGAGACGGGTCTCTCAGAATATTTTGGGCTTTCTTTAGGCTTTGGGAATGATAGAGTTCTTCCAAGGAGGGGAGAGGGCAGCCGATAATCCTCTGTGCAGTAGTGATCATCCTTTGGAGCGCCTTCCTATCTGCCACTGTGCAACTGGAGAACCCTACACAGATGCAGTAGGCTAAGACACTCTCTATAGCACAGCGGTAAAAGGACACCAGGAGTTTTCCATTCAGTTGTTGTTTCCTTAAAAGTCTCAGATAATACAGTCTTTGCTGGGCTCCATGCAGACACAAATACAAAACACAACAGTAATTCCTACATTCTACCTAATACAGCTTATTCCTATCTAATTTACAAAGAAATCAAACATAATTTCACCTTTATTTAAAAACCAGATCAGAAATGGAGTAAATCATTTCTGACTCCGCTATCATGGAGGACTGGTCTCTGAACAGGGTCGGGCAGTAGAGAAGCGGGTCTACCTGTGCCCAGTTTGCAGGCAGCCAGACAGATGCCCGAGGGTGCTGTTTGGAAGCTGGAAATGAGGTTAGGTGCCTCCCAGCTGATCGAGCAGCACCATTTTGATATGTTCATTTATATTTACGGAAAAGATGAACCCCAGGGTTTCTGTGAAATTTGAAAGGGGAGGGGAGGTTTATTATACGTCTGTGTACCTCTCCCTTCCCCAAACAGTAGGAACCTCCAGAGTAGTTCTAGAGAGCCAGGGAGGTTATAGCCGGTTTGTAATAATTGCTTTAATTATACATACATGAGCAGATCACAGGGGAGACTAAGAGGCGTTCAGGCAAGGTGAGCAAGTGAACTTGCCCATTACAGATTTCCGGAGAAAAATCCTACTCTGTTCCTCGGGTGCTTCAGACTTTCTCTCCCCTTCAAATTCCCAAGCTGCTTGGTCACAAACCTGTTGCCATCTGTGTGATCTCTCTCGCAATGAGATCCACCCAGAGATCATCTCCCGATAATGAACTCCAAGGCAACATTTACACACACATCTCCAACCTGTGATCCTTCAGATGTTCATGGACTATGATGCCCATCAGCTCTGCCAATTGGCCATGCTGGGAATTGTATCCCATAAACATCTGGCGGGTCATAGGTTGGAGACCCCTGATCCACAACCATTAAGGAATACTAACCATCTTTAGTTAGATTTCAACAGTAATGCAGTACCTTTCCGTTTGTATTTTATCTTTTTAAAAAGTTCTTTGTCTTCAAGGTATAGCTGAGACCCCTCATGGGGTTTTCAAGGCAAGAGACGAAGAGAGGCGGGGTTCCGAATGCCAGGGTCAGCATGAGGGGGCAGGCAGTGCCAACCCACCTCCCAACATCTCTTGCCTTGAAAACCCTATGGTAGGGGTGGCCAACCTATGGTGCTCCAGATGTTCACGGACTACAATTCCCACCAGCCCCTGGATTGTAGTCCATGAACATCTGGAGCACCATTTGGCCATGCTGGCAGGGGCTGATGGGAATTGTAGTCCATAAACATCTGGAGCACCATTTGGCCGTGCTGGCAGGGGCTGATGGGAATTGTAGTCCATGAACATCTGGAGCACCATTTGGCCGTGCTGGCAGGGCTGATGGGAATTGTAGTCCATGAACATCTGGAGGACCATTGGCCATGCTGGCAGGGCCGATGGGAATTGTAGTCCATGAACATCTGGAGCACCATTTGGCCATGCTGGCAGGGGCTGGTGGGAATTGTAGTCCATGAACATCTGGAGCACCATTTGGCCATGCTGGCAGGGGCTGGTGGGAATTGTAGTCCATGAACATCTGGAGCACCATAGGTTGGCCACCCCCCTGCCCTTTGGGGTTGCCATTAGTCAGTTGTGACTTGAAATACCAAACCTCTGTGTATCAAGTCTAGACTTCCTCTGTGGGTCCCCCCCCCCCCCCCCATCCAGGGCCCACTTGCTCAACTTCTGACGAGATTGGGCTATCCTGGGCTGTCTAGATTTGGATGCCCTTTCATTAGGACCCACGTAAATCTCACAACATAGTGCATTCTTTTGGAGTTCCCCAGGACTGGGTGTGTCAAGTAACTCCTGTGGTCTGTTACTTCAGGCATATCCATAAGACAAGACTCCTTCTTGGAACTAGAGGGCTGCCTCCCATCAGTAGAGAGATGCCGGATCGATGTTAGCAATGTTTTTTCTTCATATTGGGCACTTCTGAGCTCAGAGGTTAATGTCGAAGTCCCAGATCCTCCTCTGCTTGGGGTGCATGACTGGGCTCTAAGAACATAGGACTTGGTAGTCATCTTTTCCAGAGGTCTGCTTCATGACTTGTGTTAAAGATTCTAGAGCAGTGGTTCCAAACCTGGGGTACATCCCAGAGTGTTTGGGGGGTACGTGAGAAAAATTATGCAATTGGTTTGCAAATATGGGCATACAGTTTTAGGAAAATGGGTTGCCAAGGGATACGTGGATGAAGAAAGGTTGGGAATCACTGTTCTAGAGGATGCAACCAGCTACCTTGTAGATTTAATGTTTAGGTGGCTGAACTGAGAAGACCACAGATCTGTGTTTGGGTTGGAAACCTTCCCCAGCTGCTAAGATGGGGATCAGACAAATGGCATGGGCAGAGGTGGGATCCAGCAGGTTCTCACAGGTTCCCGAGAGTAGGTTACTAATTATTTGTGTGTGCCGAGAGGGGGTTACTAATTGGTGATTTTGCCACGTGATTTTTGCCTTAGTTACGGCCCTCCTCTCAGCAGTAGTAGCACGCAGAACTTGAAGCAGTCTAGTAGGAGGTGCACCGGCGCGCGTGGCAGCCTGCACCTGCGTGCATTCGTTTTCCGCCCAAGGACCGGCGCAGCGGCTGCATCCTTGCCACAGCCCCCCCCCCCCCCCCAGGAATGCCTCCTCGCTCCTTCCAGAATGCCCGCCATGCCCCCGTCGCTGCGGTTCTCGCCCAGCCCCATTGGCGCTATCAGCATACACTGTTTGGAATCCCACCTCACTCATGTGGGGAACCTGTTACTAAAATGTTTGGATCCCACCACTGGGCATGGGGGGCTTTTGTGCCTCTTAATGACGGCTCCAGCTTTGGCGTTGGCTCTGGGAAAGGATTTCTCCCTCTTAGAGCAATAATGGAGGCATGCCGGGAAAGCGAGGTTGATTTGGCAAACCTTAACAGCACCCGAGGTGCCGCCTAATTAAAATTTCATTAAGTCTCTTTGCCTTCCTTGATGGAGGTCGTAGGCAATGCTATTGATGTGCTAATGCCTTATTTCTCTCTCCCCCCCTTTCTCTCTTCTCAACCATCCATCATTTCTCTTCCCCCCACCCCTCAATAAAAAACTGCCAATGTCGATGGTCCATCCATCCCCCATTCTGGCTTCTGTAATTGATTAGATGCATTATTTGTCTCTGGATTTCTTCCCTGTCTTATAAAAAATAGTAGATTAAAATAATTTGATTTGAACATCTCTTTAGACAAACAGTGCAATTTTAGGCAGAGTTACCCCCTTCACCCTTGACTAGGAAGGAAGCTCTATTCTAGAAGCCAGGGTTAGCTTTGGGGTTCGGCATAGTGACCCAGAAGAAGGCAAAAGGAACGGAGGCCACAGCTTTGAAGTGAAATGATACTAAGGATGGCCACTGAACAACAGGACAGTGATATGTAAGTGAAAGTAAGACTCCCCTAAGTTTCAAAAAATAATATAGTATTATTTGTTTGTTTGTTTATACGTTTATACCCCACCCTCCCCATTTTGCAGGGCTCAGGGCGGCAACAACAGCGAAATTTACAGAATAAAACAACAATGAAAACATCTGTCCAAACAGTCAAAACATATTATATATTTACTATATGATTTCTTGTTTTCATGTTCTGTATCCTATTTTTTTATCTTTTTCTGTCTTCTATTGTGATATTTTATATAAGCGAGAAAATAATAAAAGATATATTATTAAAAAACACAAAATCTTTCCCTGCAACTACATTAGAAAGTGAGGCGGCAGGCAGTTTGAATAAAAGGGAGCTGAACTTGGTTACATGTTGAAGTAAGTGGACATATGAATATTTATTTCTGTGGGTCTTTTAAAAAAATGTACATGGTGCTATTTTATTTCTCTAAGATGAATGATATGAGATATAAGAAAGTGTAATATTCAAGTGATGAAGAAACAGATTACATAAGCAAGGGGTGACTAACCTATGGTGCTCCAGATGTTCATGGACTACAATTCCCAACAGCCCCTGCCAGCATGGCCAAATGGTGCTCCAGATGTTTATGGACTACAATTCCCACCAGCCCCTATCAGCATGGCCAAATGGTGCTCCAGATGTTCATGAACTACCATTCCCATCAGCCCCTGCCAGCATGGCCAAATGGTGCTCCAGTTGTTCATGGACTACAATTCCCACCAGCCCCTGCCAGCATGGCCAAATGGTGCTCCAGATGTTCATGGACTATAATTCCCACCAGCCCCTGCCAGCACGGCCAATTAGCAGGGGCTGATGGGAATTGTTGTTCATGAACATCTGGAGTGCCATAGGTTCGTCTTTTCCTGCTGTTTTCAGCTTTTTCTCACATTGTTGTCTTTTCCAGTGACTTTTGTCTTCTTATAATGTGACTCCTAGAAATATCTTTTTGTGACCTTTCTAGGATTACGTTGCCCCCAGTCCAGAGCTGCTCTGCCTCTGCTTCCCTTGATCCTAGAAAGTCAGGAGCAAACCACAACGTGACCTTGATTCTTGCCAGATTTTTAATGTGGATTTTGTGTTTTTGATGCGGTGACACCCCCTCGCCATCCCTTTGCGTCCTCATAGCCCTTGTTCTAACTCATTTTGATTCAGATTTGTGTCCAGAAAGGACATACTGTCATTCGCAGTTTTTGTGCGATGCCTGATCCTGTCGCGTTGGATAAAAACCTCACAGTTGATGTTAAAGAGGTTGGCAAATGGGAGGCTCTTGGAGGGTGCAGCAGATAGAGTCTCTGGAATCTATTATTATCTAGGAGGTCTGAAGTCTGAAAGCTGAGAAAGAGTCTTCTCTGGTTTGATGGAGAGCCAGCGTGGTGTAGTGGCTAAGAGCAGCAGACTCTAACCTGGAGAACTGGGTTTGATTCCCTACTCCTCTACTTGAGCAGCAGACTCTAATCTGGAGAACTGGGTTCGATTCCCCACTCCTCCAAATGAAGCCTTCTGAGTGACCTTGGGCTAGTCTCAGTTCTTTCAAAAGTCTGTCAGCCTCACCTGCCTCAGAAGGTGCCTGTTGTGGTTGGGGGGGGGGGGGGGGGGTTTGTAAGCTGCTTTGAGAGTCCTTTCAGTAAATGTAAATACTAACTCTTCTTGTTCTTCGTGATCAGTTCTGCCCCCCCTCCCCCCGATGCCCAACCGGTACTAGAATTAAAGTATCCTTGAGCATATGCAGAGGTGGTCCAAACCCACTCTTCAAGACAAGATGCTTGGAAATACCTGTTGGAGAGGCAGTCTTGTTAGTGGTTTGGGTTGCCTTGTAGGTTCCCATGTTGCTTTTGGGTTCCAGCGTTGTTTTCCCCTCAACGTTTTGCACTCTGGTTTCTCCACCACACCCCTACCTCATTTTCTCAGCTGACTTTAGCCCCATTCAACCCAGGCCCAATAATTTGTTCTGTGGATGATTCTATAGAGGCCAATGTACACTGCTCTTTGTAGTACATGAGAATCTATGGATTCTAGCAAGCCCCTCTTTGTTGGGCCAATCAGAACATTGCAAAATGGTGCTAACGAAAAGAAACTAAATGACCATAATTTTGGGAGTCTTTCAGTGGACCAACATGGCTATCTATAATCTTTATGTATTCAAGGGAAGGGACGTTGTCAAGATGGCTAAAACGTGTCTGTTCTTGAAGTCCTGCCTGGCTCTAAACCAAGACAGCTGCTCTGTCCAGGCATCTGTGAACATTCTGTGACATCACAGAAACTCATCCAGTAGAAGGAGGTGGAGCTTGGAGACTAAGCAATTGCCCAGACGTGTCAAATCAATCATATGGGTCCTCCTCTTCAGAGGTGGGATCCAGCAGGTTCTCACAGGTTCCCGAGAGTAGGTTACTAATTATTTGTGTGTGCCGAGAGGGGGTTACTAATTGGTGATTTTGCCACGTGATTTTTGCCTTAGTTACGCCCCTCCTCTCAGCAATGTAGCGCAAGCAGAACTTGAAGCAGTCTAACTTGGCAGGAGGTGCAAGGCAGTGCGTGGCAGCCTGCGCCTGCGTGCATTCGTTTCCCGCCCAAGGACTGGTGCAGCGGCTGCGTCCTTGCCACAGCCCCGCCCAGGAATGCCCCGCCCCTGGAATGCCTGGCCACGCCCCCGTAGTGCCCCGCCCAGCCCCATTGGCCCTACGCCACAGTTTGAATCCCACCACCATGGGAACCTGTTACTAAAATTTTTGGATCCCACCACTGCTCCTCTTGATGCTGTTCGTCTTTGGCCGGTGGCAGCTCAGGCTTGGAACATGTGATCCTCTCCAGGGGGTCTTTTGCACTTTGAAGATTTAATTGCTAAGCATTAGCTGCTTCTAATGGCACACCTCTAGAGTGAAACATGCACCCTTTCTGGATCCCTTTGGGTCCTGCCTTTGGAATCTAATTTTACATTATTTCCCTATCGCCAGCTCTCAGGGCCCATAAAACCTCCTTGTCCTTTCTGCTCCCACTCCCGAGGTGTGATTAATTGTTTATCCCAAACAAATTAAGAGCACCTCTGTGGGTCTATAAATATGCCTTTCTGTGGCCTCTGTAAATCGTGAAGGATCTTGGTGGACGTGAGACGCTGGCTGCAGCCATTCTGTTGATTAAACAAACCTGAAAATGCTCACACAAAATTCTCCTTTTAGAATATATTAATTCAAAGTGAAATTTAAACTGGGAACCGGCACTAAGCAATTGTTTTTTTTGAAGTCCTGGACTGGTCTGCAGCTAATTTTCATTGGATAACCACTTTGCGGGGGTGAAAGATAGCCGTGAGGCATTTTTTGCTCCCAAATAGATAGCCAGAAGCTCAAGGATCTCAGACTTTAGAATCCCTTCCTGGAAGAAGGTATATCTCAGGGTGGGTTTGGCCCAGAGACAGCTTGTTGCTGAGCCCTGAACTAAAGTTATCGAAGCTTAACCAATCGATTTAAATCACTAATCCGTGAGACTTGATTTAAATAATGGTTTTCTACATAAAGCCTCATTCTTGTTGGTATAAGCTTCATATTTACAACCAGAGCAGCTGTGGCGTAGGAGGTTAAGAGCTCATGTATCTAATCTGGAGGAACCGGGTTTGATTCTCCGCTCTGCCGCCTGAGCTGTGGAGGCTTATCTGGGCAATTCAGATTAGCCTGTACACTCCCACACACGCCAGCTGGGTGACCTTGGGCTAGTCACAGCTTCCCGGAGCTCTCTCAGCCCCACCTACCTCACAGGGTGTTTGTTGTGAGGGGGGAAGGGCAAGGAGATTGTCAGCCCCTTTGAGACTCCTGCAGGAGAGAAAGGGGGGATATAAATCCAAACTCCTCCTCCTCCTCCTCCTCTTCTTCTTCTTCTTCTTCTTCTTCTTCTTCTTCTTCTTCTTCTTCTTCTTCTTCTTCAGATAAAGGTTTCATTTTTAGAATAATGCCTGCCTCAACTATAGTTAGAGGAACTATGTTAAAATATTCTGAAACTTGTTCTCTTTTGTGGCCTTCTGCCATTGTACATTTTCTACTCCAGGGAGAAAATAATATGATAAACCTCAGGCTGTGCAAGAAAGATCCCAAGGCTTGTGGAATACTCTCTCACTATTCTACTCACTTTCATTTTTACTGCTTGCCCCTCCCTACTCACACTTTGCTCCGTGTGCAGATCTGTTCCAATCTAGAGTGGGCTAAATCTGGAGTGCTCCTAGACGGTGGTTTGGTTCACACATGCAGCAGTGAGATGTCAGAGGCATGAGGTCCTAGAGTGGACTGTACCACATATAGAAGTGTGTTTCCGTGCAGTGCTTGTATTTGTGTGTAACGTGTATCTTGTGCGCTTGGCATGTCGGCTTTTCTTAATGTCTTTGGAACTCTGTAGCAGTTGGCATGGTAGATTCTTTCCGGAATAAGCAGGGCTGGCATTTGGAAGCAAAAAATATTTTTAGCAGCGGGAGTATAATATAGTTTGAAATATTCGGCTGAATTGGTTATAAGGTAATTTTTTTCTGCGCATTAACCTTTTCCTCGTGGTAGCTATGCTCGGATTTTGCTGCCGTCACCGATGGGTTGTGCAGAGCGTGCGATTGCATTTGCAGCTCACTCTGCCCCCGTCTGGTCCTCTCCCGCTGAACTATTTTTGGTACCTTCCCTTTTGACTATTTCCTGTTTTTCTCAAATCCTTTCCTCCAGTTCTGTTGCAGAGGACAATGGAGAGATGCCAGGATTTCCTGAAAGGTCAATGACAGTTTTGTTCTGCTAGCCATGGAAAACAATAATTTTGCTTTCCCGCGTAGGGGGAAAGGCATGTTCCTAAAGCTTCGTGGATTCTTGTAGGACTCCCCCCCTGCCCCGCCCCAATATACGCACAGAGGCAAGCTCTGGAGACAAACCAGCTGTCTCCTCTTTGTCCAGTGGGGCAACCCCCTCTTCTTCTTCCTGTTTGTTTCCAAAGTTCGAATAGTTTTTCATCTAGGCTTACCAGCTCTGGGTGGGGAAATAACTGGATATTTTGGGGGTGGGGCTTGGGGGGAAGTATCACGCCATAGTGTCCCCCCTTTTAAAATAGCCATTTTCTCCAGGTGAACTGATCTCTGTTACCTGGAGATCGGTGGCAATAATGGGGAAACTCCAGCCCTTTCTGCATCTCAGGATGAGTTTATCTTCAGTGCTGGTTTTTGTCCAGTCATTCTCTCAGAGCTGTCGAATGGGGAGATCCTACCTCAGTGATGGCGAACCTATGGCACGGGTGCCAGAGGTGGCACTCTGAACCCTCTCTGTGGGCACGCGGGCACAGAGTTCGTTATGTGGGGGGCGGAAAATTACCCACCCGCACACATCTAGGCTGGCCTGGGCCACTGAGCACGACGTGCGTGCACTGCAGTGAGCAGGGAGGACTCGGCTGGCAGGCCTGGTGCCTGTGCTCCGGGTGGCTGCTGCCTGGGGTGTGTGTGTGTGCAGAGGAGGCAGAGATGCTAGGGAGGCACAGAGCAGTGCGCACGGGACTTGCTGGAGGCTAGAGCAGGGTGATCCCTGCTCGAGCAGGTAGGGGAGAAGAAGAGGGAGCCAACTGGTTTTTTTTCTAAACTGAAACCTCAGCATTCAGGTTAAATTGCCTGGTTGGCACTTTGCAATAAATAAGTGGGGTTTGGGTTGCAATTTGGGCACTCTGTCTCAAAAAGGTTTGCCATCACTGTCCTACCTGCATACCACCCTCGTACTTTTTAAAGGAGGATAGGTATGGATCTCCCCACGACTTTAGACAAACCAGTGCTTTCCTCCCAGAAGTGCAGAATAAGATCCAGTTGGGAGTTTGCGGCCCCCGCTGGACTACGGGATTCTCAGCTAGGCCAACTTGATTCGATTAAGCGGAGGCTTCCAGTAGATGGTTTGTCCCCATCTGAGTGCAGTAGGCAGGGAACAATCGGGCAGTGTTATTTCCTCACTCTGACCTCCCAAATATCACAGAGAGAAGACCTCTGAAGATGCCAGCCACAGATGCAGGCGAAGCGTTAGGAACAAGATCTACCAGACCACGGCCACATCCCGGAAAACCCACAACAACCAGTTGAATCCGGCTGTGAAAGCCTTCGACCATACATTCCCCAAATAGTGTTTTAAAATTGCAGCTTCGACTGCACACACACCTTTTAGACAGCTGACAGGATTTTGCTTCCCCAGTGCGGAATTTTAATGTGCCTCACCTCCGTTCTCATGTTTGACAGCATCAGGCCATCTTCCACAGAGCGCCCGTTAATTAAGAAACATCCAGGCGTGGCTGGTAAAGAGATCCATTTTATCTATCAGCGGAAGCAGCGAAACGCATCAACGAAGTCTAATGGCCCTTGTGTTCAGTTCCTAATCCCTTCACGCATGGAAGTCCAGCGCTGTTATCTCCGGACTGCAATCCCGATCCCTCTTGGGACTGGGCAAGAGGTGGACCGTGGCTGGCATTAGATTAACCAGGAAAGTGGCAGAATCTCCCTGAGGGAAGCTGAGAGCAAGTACTAGAGGGCTGGTCCGTCAGACTTCCATGCCTGAAATCAAATTGGGACGTTTCACAAACTTTCGGGACAGCTGAAGGCGAATTTGGGATTAGAGGAAGAAGAAGAAGAAGAAGAAGAAGAAGAAGAAGAAGAAGAAGAAGAAGAAGAAGAAGAAGAAGAAGAAGAAGAAGAAGAAGAAGAAGAAGAAGAAGAAGAAGAAGAAGAAGAAGAAGAAGAAGAAGAAGAGGAGTTTGGATTATATCCCCCCTTTCTCTCCTGTAGGAGACTCAAAGGGGCTTACAATCTCTTTGCCCTTCCCCCCTCACAACAAACACCCTGTGAGGTAGGTGGGGCTGAGAAAGCTCCGAGAAGCTGTGACTAGCCCAAGGTCACCCAGCTGGCGTGTGTGGGAGTGTACAGGCTAATCTGAATTCCCCAGATAAGCCTCCACAGCTCAGGCGGCAGAGCGGGGGATCAAACCCGATTCCTCCAGATTAGATACACGAGCTCTTAACCTCCTACGCCACTGCTGCTCCTGGCTTCTTAGCTCTTGCACCAAAGGGAGCCTTAAAATGTTCAAGGAGGAGGAGTTTCTTTCCCCTTTCCCTTTGCCATTCTGAGACCTAGGAACTTTTTCTCCGTGTAAAATAGTTTCTCAGGAAACTAAGTTCGGCATCCATGGGAAGGGGAGGGGAAGGCGGTTAATAACTGGTTAATGGGAGCATTTTTCAGTGAAGTCTGGAAGGGGTGGACTGGTAATTAAAGAGTATTATTCCTTTCATGTGTATGCACAGAGTCCCTGCCCTTGAATCGTTTACACTTTAAATTTTGGCAGTGAAAGAGATGGCAAATGGAGGGCAAAAATAGCAGGGAGGGAAACTCTTGTGATGTGTTGTATACTAGGGTGGAAGAGGGGTGTCTTAGAAGAAATTGAAGGGAGTGGCATCTCGTAAATGTTCCTGCGGAGGCTTTAGGCATTATGAGTATCAAGGGAGGCAGGTTGAGTTGTTATCCTCCAGGCAGGGCCTAAAGATCTCCCAGAATCGATCCCCAAATCACAGAAGAAGAAGAAGAAGACTTGGATTTATACAACCCCCCTTTCTCTCCTGCAGGAGACTCAAGGGGGCTTACAATCTCCCTGCCCTTCCCCCCTCACCACAAACACCCTGTGAGGTAGGTTGGGCTGAGAGAGCTCAGAAGAACTGTGACTAGCCCAAGGTCACCCAGCTGACGTGTGTTGGAGTGCACAAGCTAATCTCGTTCCCCAGATAAGCCTCCACAGCTCAAGTGGCAGAGCGGAGAATCAAACCCGGTTCTCCAGTTTAGAATTCACTTGCTCTTAACCACTGCACCAAGCTGGTTAGTATTTAGATGGGAGACCACTAAGGAAGTCAAAGGGCTTCTCTGCAGAGACAGGCCACGGAAAACCACCTCTGTTCATCTCTCGCCTTGAAAGCTCTGAAGGAGTTGCGTAAGTCAGTTGTGAGTTTGTAGCTGAAGAAGACGGGTTTGGATTTATACCCCACTTTTCTCAACTGTAAGAAGTTGCAAAGCAGCTTACAAAGTCCTTCCCTTCCTCTCCCCACAACAGACACCTCATGAGGTAGGCGGGGCAGAGAGAGTTTCAAGAGAGCTGAGACTGACCCCACGTCGCCCAACAGGCTTCACGTGGAGGAGTGAGGAATCAAACCTGGTTCATCAGATTAGAGTCGGCAGCTCATGTAGAGGAGTCCAACCTAGTTCTCCAGATTAGAATCCACTGCTGTTAACCACTATACCCCCAGCAGCCTAACACACCATGGTATATTTTGGGATTGGCAGCAGTGCTGTGAGAATTCAGAGCAGTCAACTGGCACTAATTCCCTGCCTACCTTTCCTTTTCCAGACGAGTGCGGTGCTGTGTTCCGGGGGCTGTGCCCTCCTAGCCTTCAGCTCCTTGCTGGCTGTCATCGTGATCTTCCTTCCCAGCGGACCCTGCGAGAGACGGGTGTGTACCCTGGCGAGTTACATTCAGATGGCGGCGGGTAAGTGACCTGGTGTTTGAAGCAGCAACCAGACAAGCCGACCCCCTCCTTCCTTTTGGTACGAGGTTTCCACATTTGTGTTTGCATTTTCCTGTTGAAACGTGTGTTTTTAATGGAGCCCAGTACATGGGCACAAAAGATTGTGCCCATGTAACGATGGCTCAGTTGAATCTCTGGCCCACCAATTACTACACTGTTTCAGATTCAAGGAAATCAGATCCAAGTATGTGAATCTTACTCCTTTACATTTACCCCATCTCCCCGATTTAATTAGATTACACTACTTGTTGGACAATCCTGATCCTTCTCTCTGTATGATAGTGGCAGATTTTCTCCTGGAAATTACTAAACGCCAGTAGATTTCCTTCGACCTGTATTGTATATGCTTTTTAATCTGTTTTTTATTACTGTTGTACTGCTGTCTATGCCAATAAAGGCTTGCTTCTAATGGAGCCCTGGGGGCGTGGCCTCTCTGCAATTGGGTTTTTAAAATAAACGGAACTTTTGAAAAAAGGGGGCAAGAAAACTTGGCAAGTACCGCGAGGAATCTCTTGATGAAGGAGATTTGCCTGAGATGGCCACCTATCAGCAGAGGCGTATGGGGGGAATTGATGCCCGTAGACAACTCCTTCTCCGGGTGCCCCCATACCCGTTGGAGGGCAGGGGCGGGGCTTGGGGTGTGTGGCCCCACCCCTGGACTCTGTGCAGGCCAGCTTTTGCCCAAAAGCTGGCCTGCATGGAGGCTGGGGGGTGGGGCTTAGTGGCGACAGGCGCCCCAGGCGGGCACTGCGGCCACCCGCCGCCGAGCCGTGCCCCACCCCCTCCCTGGAGGCCGGTTCCTGAGCCAGCCAGCCAGCCAGCCGGCAGGCAGGCAGGGGGGGCAGGGCTTGGTGGCACACACACCATTTGGTCATGTGGGGTCGCCTCCCCACGTGACCAAAAGGTGTGCGCTCTGGGACATGGCTGACCCCCTGTCCCTATAGGCCGTATGCCTCTGCCTATCAGCTGTGTGTAGGGTTGCCAGCTCTGCATTCAGAAATATGTACAGATGTTGGGGGTGGAGCCTGAGAAAGGTGGGGTTTGCGGAGGGGAGGGGCTTCAGCGGGGCATAATGCTGCAGAGTCCATCTTCCAATGTGGCTGTTTTCTCCAGGTGAACTGATCTCTGTGTTACAGCAGGGTAACGGGTTCAAAATATTTAAGCCAAAAAGCTTAAGCCGACAAAGGAATAAAATTAGAGGAATATTTTATTCACGCCAACAAACGGGCAAAACAGCATCAGGGGAGGCACGTTGAAATGGCTGCTGTCTCTTACTTTTATAGGTTACATGAGAATAGCAGTAAAAAGAATACACCCCAAAGCTCATCAATATCATTTGAAAGGGTGGGGATGGGGCAAACTAGTGCCCTTATTGGAAGATGCCAGTACTCTGCCTTTGACGTCTTATAAACTTAGGCCCAACTTCCTTTTATCAGTTATTGTTTTCTACTGTCCTACTTTTCTAGACAAAGAGCCTAAACATTTAGCCATGTTCTTGCTTTGTATTAAAAAAGAGCAGACTCAAGGTGCCGGGCCGGGGCAAGAAGACCTCGAAAACAACTTAGTTCATAATTTCATACATTCCTATGTAGAATTGAGAACAAAGGGTATTTCATCCAGGCTTTTTGCTGATCTGGCTAGTAACAAAAGCCAGAAAGCAAAAGGCCTACTTTGGTTTATCTTTAATTAATCATAATTAAAGCATAAAATCATAAAGGCAATGCAATTATAAAAAATATCAGTATGGAAACTTAAAAGATTTTTCAATACTTGTTTTGCGCCTACATCTGTGACGTAGAGATCAGTTGTGATCCCAGAAGATCTTCAGACACCTCCTGGATGTGGATGCGTTAATTGTACTAGTTACAGGGGTCTGCAACCTGTGGCTCTCCAGATGTTCATGCTGGCAGGGGCTGATGGGACTTGTAGTCCATGAACATCTGGAGAGCCACAGGCTGCAGACCCCTGTACTAGTAGGCTTCGTGGGGAGAGCACTGTTTTAGTTGTGGCCAGCATTCACGTAAACCCTAGCTCTGTGTGGGTGGGAGGCGCAGCATCTCTGGGTACCATTTTGTGTAGAAAGTAAATAAAATGTCGTTCTTGCTACTTTCATTTGCTTAAAAGTCTCTCCTTTCTTTGTGCAAATCTGGGAGCTGATCCAAGTTTGTACAAACATGCCACTTCCTTTTTTAAAAGTTCTTCTTAAAAATACTTCCAAGATTTCCCATCTAGCGTTATGTATAGCTAATTGCATAGCAATTACAGCGGAATCAACACAAAATAACTCAGGCTTCCAGACAATTGTAGACACATTCATTATAAGGTTAGCCTGGCAGTGTATTTACATTTTTTCCCCTGAGATAATTTTGCCACCTTGAAGTATTTCAACCAGGCCTGCATCTCTGGCAAATAAAAGATGGCTGTAGGAGGCAGGGGGGTTTCTTCGGTTGTTTTAAAGGCTGGTGGAAATGTCAGAAGGAAACTATTTTGGTTTTGCTCGAGGAGTGATTAATTTTCCTTGACTGCACTGAACTGATGTGGAAGATTTTTTTGCTGGGGTCGTCGGGCCTGGGGCTCTAGCGGCTGAACTTTGGCTTTGCGTGCCCAAGGTTCTACCCTGTTTCCCCGAAAATAAGACATCCCCTGAGAATAAGACGTTGTAGAGGTTTTGCTGAAGTGCTCAATATAAAGCATCCCCCCGAAAGTAAGACGTAGCGAAGTTTTTGTTTGGAAGCATGCCCGTCGAACAGAACGCCAGAGCATGCAGCTGTGGAGCGGAAAAATAAGACATCCCCTGAAAATAAGACATAGCGCATCTTTGGGAGCAAAAATTAATATAAGACACTGTCTTATTTTCGGGGAAACACGGTAGTTCCTTCCTCTTTTTCATCAGTAAAACTAGGACTAGGAAGGGATTTTTTGAGAGCTGCTACCTGTCAGTGTAAACAAGCCTAGGCGAAGTGGATCAGTGGTTGGATCTAAGACAGCTTCTCAAGTTCATGCATTTCCTTTTGGATTACAAGATCAAGTTGTCCCACCTTAGAAATTCCAAAATGGGTTAGAGAATTGTATGATAGATTTATGACTAACAAGCAAACTACAATGAACTAAGAACAAAACGATATAACTTTTCTACTTGTTTATCTGTTTTTTAGGTGAAATTATTTTAACGGTTTAGGTAAAGAGTTAAGAATTATACTTTTATACTCTGAAGGGGAAGTTGGGGGGGGGGGAGGGAGGTAAATGCAGGGAGTAAGAATAGGAGAGTGAAGTCAGTGCTGCCTGTTAATGTGTAAGGGATGGTTTTAACCGGTAATAGCATTATATCTTCTCTCAGTAGGTTAGTGGGGAAGGGGATAGGCCCACAGATCTATAATATAATGCCCAGGCCACATCCGGCCCGCCAGATGACCCTTGTTCGGCCTCAGCTGTTGGGTGGCGAGGGCGCTGTGCCCTGCAGAAGCCGCTGTCTGGCTTCGCGGGCTTTCAAAAGTCACTTCGCCTGGTCGGCCCTCCACAATATTTTCTGTTTCTTATGCGGCCCCATGGAAAAAATAATTGCCCACCCCTGGGTTAGGCAGTGGCGGAATCCAAAAATTTTAGTAACAGGTTCCCATGGTGGTGGGATTCAAACAGTGGCGTAGCGCCAATGGGGCTGGGCGGGGCATGATGGGGGCGTGGCTGGGCATTCCGGGGGCGGGGCATTAATAATTTCTCTGTTACTGTAAAAAACTCTTACTGTAAAAAAAAAGTTCCTAATTTCCAGCTGGTATCTTTCTGTCCATAATTTAAACTCATTATAGCAAGTCCCATCAGTTTCCTACCGCTCCACAGAAACAACTACTGCTCCTCTAAGTGCCTGCCTGTCACATACTTAATACTTTCTAGATACTTAATTTGCTTTGTAGTTAAAAGAAGGATACTTTCCTTAAACAAGGAACTTTACCATATTTCTAAAACATGTTTTAAAAACAGCCCAACAGGGAGAATTTATCCCGTTTTCTACCTTCGCTAACCATCCACATAGGAAACAAGGGGACTTTATGATTTTTGGACTTAATGGAATTTCTAACGGAAAAGCAGATCCAATTAGTAACCCCCTCTCGGCACACACAAATAATTAGTAACCCACTCTCGGGAACTGGTGAGAACCTGCTGGATCCCACCTTTGGGGTTAGGTTAAGGTTTAAATCAGACATTAATTGTTACAGTTAAGAAATTGTTAAATGTCATTGAGTTTTTACCTTTATCATGAATGTATCACACCTGCCTCTCATCAGCTGGTGGGAGAGATATGATTTGCTTCCTATATGCATATAATGTTTTCTTTCCTTTTATGTAAAACCTTCAAACCTTCAATAAACAGACTAAAAAAAAAAGAAATTCCAAAATGGGGTGGAGGTGTTGGGAGTGCCTCTTTTTGTCCTGAAAACTCATGTGCTTTTTTTGGTAGCTGATATACATTGCTTTCTTGCACACTCATGACTTACCAACATTTCAGAGGGATTTTTTTCCCCACCATGTAGACTAGAAACTTGACTGGAGGAGAAGTCGATTTATGGCTACCAATCTTGATCCTCTTTGATTTGAGATTGCAAATGCCTTAACAGTCCAGGTGATCGGGAGCAACAGCCGCAGAAGGCCATTGCTTTCACCTCCTGCATGTGAGCTCCCAAAGACACCTGGTGGGCCACTGCATGTAGCAGAGAGCTGGACTAGATGGACTCTGGTCTGATCCAGCTGGCTTGTTCTTATGTTCTTATTGAGAATGCAAAATATTTAGCCTTAAGGGAGATGGGCATGTTCAGTTCTCGATGCGATGGTGCCCACACACCCACATTGACTGTGAACGAATCCAGCCATTTTGGCTCAGCTGCTAAGCAACCAAGACTTCTCTTTTAAAGGCGGCTGTTCTGGGAGAGCTTTGGGAACTCCCAAAATGGGTTATAGGGTTGAATACAAATGGACTTAGACTGCTGTTTTCTTAACTCTAGCTACAGCAGCTCAAACTGGAATTAATCCACAGCAAACTCCCTTTTAAAGCCGTGTGTAAAACCGGTTACCGACACATGAGGGATGGCAGAGAGTCTTAAAGAAGCTCATTAGCCTAATCAAACAAATACAGTAAATTTTCTTTTGTCGATACTGCTTCAGGCCTGCAGTAATTTATTTCCAGCTCCCAGTCTCTCAGCCCCTTTGGAGATTCTCCGCTACTATAATTACCGTAGTCCATTTTTCTCTTTAAACCGCGCGGTGCTTCAAAAGGCCAAAGCTGTCTGGGTGTCAGCAGGACATTTGTTCCCGTTCGGTGTTGGGAAAGGGCAACTCGGTATTACTTTGCGTTTGCGCTCACAAGGCTTAGAGGCAGTTCTGGCTTACGCCAGGTTTGGAGAGGAATACAAAAAGAGATTTGGAGGGGAACTCAAGAAGGGATTCTCACTAGAATGTTAATTTATATGGGTGAAAGGCCACAAACTAGGGGGGACGTGATTACTCACAGGTTGAGAGAAACCATTTTGGAGTCTGCCTATGTGTACACATATACTGGTCCCAGTCCCGCCTTCAGGATTCCAAAGAGACTTTAGCACATGGACAGTTTCAACAAAAAGGAAGAAACCATGAAAGTGAACAAAATTTGGCTATCAGTTCTGAAAAACACAAAAATCAAGACAGTGACTATTGAACACCACCCAGACAAACGATGTCTCTAGACCAGTGGTGGCGAACCTATGGCATGGGTGCCAGAGGTGGCACTCAGAGCCCTCTCTGTGGGCACGCGCAAACAGAGTCGCCCCCACAACTAGGCTGGCCTGGGCCACTAGGCTCTATTAGCATTAAACCTAAGACCCAGTTTTGGGGAAGCAGGGTAGGTAACACTGTTAAGCGCTGTTAAACCCCACTGATTTTCATGCGAAGAACTAAAGCGCGATCCTTTACCTGGGAGTAAGCTTGGTTACTGGCAATGGGGCTTGCTTCTGAGTAAACCCGCCTAGGGTCATGATTCACCCATTGGAAGAGTTGCACGGTTGCTTCAAAGCAAAGCCACCGACTACCACCAAGCTTACTCCCGAGTAACGCATGCCTCAAAGCCAACCGTTTTTTCTAAACTAAAACCTCAGTATTCAGGCTAAATTGCTGTGTTGGCACTTTGCGATAAATAAGTGGGTTTGGGGTTGCAATTTGGGCACTCAGTCTCAAAAAGGTTCGCTATCACTGCTCTAGACAGTAAGCAATCAAAGGGATCAAAAAGGCCAGGCTACTACAATGCAGATGCCCTCACTAATTGACTACGCCATCTTCATGGTTACTCACATGCTAAATGAGTGGATCCCACCCAACGCATGCAAATCAACCTTGCTAATTGCACCCCCAATCTGTGGACATAGAGCATACCTCTAACCAGTTTGCCTAGTAAAAGTTGCACTTACGCAGGTGCACAGTTGAGACATCTGAAATTTGGTAAGCTTTGAATTTTCTCCATTCCAGCCCGGAGCCTGCCAAATGCCCGAGTTTTCTCTGCTCCTGCGAGATATCTCCATGTTCCTCCTTTCACCCTCCTGAGTTTTGTTCTCCTCCCACCCCCCGCTCCCACCTGCAGGTGAAAAATGACACCTGAAATGGGCCCTGAACTTTGGTGCTCCATCCAGCTGTTCCATCCATGCCCCAAATCCAGTTGACACAGCTGGATTCTCCTTTTTCCCTTTGAGCTTTGTCTGTCTGTCTGTCTGTCTGTCTCTCTCCCCCACTCACTCTCTCTGTCTCTCTCAGGATGAGCCTAGCATTTTGTTGCAAGAAACTGCAGAATCTGTGCTTTAGACCTGAAAGTGAACCTGAGCATTCTCAGTTTGTGAAATCTGAGAATAAGCATTCAAAAGCTCATGTCTTTTCAAAACGTTTAAAGCTTCTGATACATTTTTAAAGGGCTTTTCTTGGTTCTCTTTCCCTCCCCCACTCTGTAAGCAATGCTTTGCAGCAAGAGCTTACTGGGTGGGGAGGTTTGGGAGAAAGGCAGCCGTTTAATCCTCTACCTCCCAAGGACGAGAATGGCTACCAGTCTGCTTTTTGGAGCCGGAGGAAGGAAGCCCCGCGTGCCGCTGTGCTCCGGAGGAGCTGTTTCCCACTGTTTCCCACTCCAAAATGGAATGCCTTCAAAAGGTTCTGCAGGAATCCGGTGCCAACACAGCCTGCATTGCCTTGGGCTGCTTCCATCTGCTGCCAGGCAAGGGATGCTTTTCCCAGTACGCCTTGGCTGCTGGCCAAAGCCATTTTGCTTTTGAGAGCCCTCTCCTTGTGTGCAGCCGTTCGCCGCAGACGCTCCGAGCAAGTTCTGCGCTCACCTGCAGAGACATCACCCGCCATTCACATATGGAAGTCTCCCTCTGTGCCAACTGGCTGGCATCGCCAGCGGCTTAATCTAATTCCAGCTCCCTTAATCCTCTTTCTCCCCACCCGCTTCTGAATCCCAGGGGTTCCAGATGTACACAGACACCAGTTTGCCTGGTGACTGGGTGTTTGTACCCAACATCTGGTGCTGTTCTCTGGGATCTTCGGGACTTGGCTGTTTCCCAACAACTGAGTCAAGCTCAGAGGAGCAAGGAGGATGTTTGAGTTTTGGTACAGCAGTAGCAGTAGTAATGGCTGACGGCAGTAGTGGAATCTAAAAATTTCAGTAACAGGTTCCCATGGTGGTGGGATCCAAACAGTGGCGTAGCGCCAATGGGGCTGAGCGGGGCACAAGGGGGGCGTGACCAGGCATTCCGGGGGCAGGGCATTCCTGGGCGGGGCTGTGGCAAGGACGCAGCCACTGCGCCGGTCCTTGGGTGGGAAACGAATGCACGCAGGCGCAGGCTGCCACGCACGCCGGTGCACCTCCTGCTAGACTGCTTCAAGTTCTGTGCGCTACTGCTGAGAGGAGGGGCGTAACGAAGGCAAAAATCACGTGGCAAAATCACCAGTTAGTAACCCCCTCTCGGCACACACAAATAATTAGTAACCTACTCTCGGAACCTGTGAGAACCTGCTGGATCCCACCTCTGGCTGACGGCGAGAAACGATAACGCCGATGACCACTCCCTTCTTGCTTTGTGAATAAATATGACGTGTGCAAAATAATATTCGTTTCTTCCTTTCTTTCCAAGGCATAGATCACTGCCGCCGGGAATTTAATTCCCAACCCTGTTTCATTTCTCCTAAAGCAGTGGTTCTCAACCTTCCTAATGTTGCGACCCTTTAATACAGTTCCTCATGTTATGGTGACCCCCAACCATAAAATTGGTAAATATAAAATATAAAAAAGACCGTTTTCTGATGGTCTTAGGTGACCCCTGTGAAAGGGTCGTTCGACCCCCAAAGGGGTCACGACCCACAGGTTAAGAACTGCTGTCCTAAAGTCTTGTGTCTGAGCTCTAAGTCAGTTTCAAAGGACTATGCTTTCCTGAGGAAGAAACCCTCATAGGTGACTGGCATAGGATTCCAGGTTAATTTGGAACAAATCAAAATTTTATATATTTTCTTTAGCTTAGTCGCTACGAGAAATAATTTATCTCATCTCTGCAAGGAGTAAAACACGTCTGAGGCAATAACTTCTGGCTGAGGTGACTTTCGCTTCACATAAATCTACGTCTCACTCGCTCCAAGATCTCTGTGACTATATTAGGATTTGGGTTTCTGGTCTCCCAATATCTTCTGTGTGTATTCTGCCAATTTTTGGGGGCCATTTTGTGCTTAATGTAACACTAGGAAGAATTCTGGTCAGAAATCTGCTTTCTAGGCCAGTGATGGCAAACCTTTTTGAGACCGAGTGCCCAAACTGCAACCCAAAACCAACGTATTTATTGCAAAGTGCCAACACGGCAATTTAACCTGAATACTGAGGTTTTAGTTTAGGAAAAATGGTTGGCTCTGAGGCGTGCGTTACTCGGGAGTAAGCTTGGTGGTAAAAGGTGGCTTTGCTTTGAAGCAACCGTGCAACTCTTCGAACGGGTGACTCACGACCCTAGGAGGGTTTACTCAGAAGCAAGCCACATTGCCAGCAACTGAGCTTACTCCCAGGTAAAGGATCGCGCTTTAGTTCTTTGCATGAAAATCAGTGGGGTTTAACAGCGCTTAACAGGGTTACCTACCCTGCTTCCCCAAAACTGGGTCTTAGGTTTAATGCTAATAATCAAGCCCAGCGGCCCAGGCCAACCTAGATGTGTGTGGGGGGGCAATTCCCCCCCCCCACATGATGAACTCTGTTTGTGCGTGCCCACAGAGAGGGCTCTGAGTGCCACCTCTGGCACCCATGCCATAGGTTCGCCATCACTGTTCTAGGCTGTTAACTGTTCTAGGCTGTTAACGTCATTCTGTTCTCGGTTCCCCGTCTCACTCTCCATTTAAGATGGACTGATGCCCCCCCGAAACAAAAACCCTTCCCTGCCTTTTTCAAGTGTCAGTCAGCTACCTCATTCTCTCATCCCCTTTTCACCCCCCTTCCTTCTGCAACCTACCTCTCATGTGGTTTTAAGTGGTTGCAATAATGTTTTAGAGCAGGGGTCTCCAACCTGTGGCCCTAGAGGTGTTCATGGACTACCATTCCCATCAACTCTGCCAATTGGCCATGCTGGCAGGGGCTGAAGACAATCATAAGAACATAAGAACATAAGGACAAACCAGCTGGATCAGACCAGAGTCCATCTAGTCCAGCTCTCTGCTACTTGCAGTGGCCCACCAGGTGCCTTTGGGAGCTCACATGCAGGAGGTGAAAGCAATGGCCTTCTGCGGCTGTTGCTCCTGATCACCTGGTCTGTTAAGGCATTTGCAATCTCAGATCAAAGAGGATCAAGATTGGTAGCCATAAATCGACTTCATAAATCTGTCCAAGCCTCTTTTAAAGATATCCAGGTTAGTGGCCATCACCACCTCCTGTGGCAGCATATTCCAAACACCAATCACACGTTACGTTAAGAAGTGTTTCCTTTTATTAGTCCTAATTCTTCCCCCCAGCATTTTCAATGAATGCCCCCTGGTTCTAGTGTTGTGAGAAAGAGAGAAAAATTTCTCTCTGTCAACATTTTCTACCTCATGCATAATTTTATAGACTTCAATCATATCCCCCCTCAGCCGTCTCCTCTCCAAACTAAAGAGTCCCAAACGCTGCAGCCTCTCCTCATAAGGAAGGTGCTCCAGTCCCTCAATCATCCTCGTTGCCCTTATAAGAACATAAGAACAATCGTAGTTCATGGACATCTGGTGGGCCACAGATTGGAGATCCCTCTTGTAGAGGTTGCTTGGTAGGTATCTTGAGAATTCTACCAAGGGAGTTGCAGGTGGAGCTTAATGTTCTAGAAAGTCTTCCTAAGAACGAAAGCCTTGTCAATACTTTTGCTGGTAATTCCTGCTGGATCCGTCTGCGATGGGTCCATCTGACCTGGCACCCCTGTTCATACCAAGACTTTTCAATGCTGCCTGAATTGGTGGCCATCCCAGCATTTGGTAGCCGTGAATCCAGCAAGTTCATAATGCCCTGCATGACAACTGTGTTAATTTTTAAAGCAGTAGTCTTACAGCAATTTGGCTGGATGCCCTACTGGGACCCTCTTTCTTGGATGAGGATCTGACACCACTAATCCATTCTTTGGCAACCGTGCCTTTAGACTACTGCTGTGAGCTGATAAGGGGACTATCCTGGGAGATTGGAAACACCAGTAAACACAGTGCCAAAGAGCCTTGGCACAATTATCCTGCAGAGTCAGAGGTGGGATCCAGCAGGCTCTCACAGGTTCCCGAGAGTAGGTTACTAATTATTTGTGTGTGCCGAGAGGGGGTTACTAATTGGTGATTTTGCCACGTGATTTTTGCCTTAGTGACGCCCCTCCTCTCAGCAGTAGCGCGCAGAACTTGAAGCAGTCTAGCAGGAGGTGCACCGGCGTGCGTGGCAGCCTGCGCCTGCGTGCATTCGTTTCCCGCCCAAGGACCGGCGCAGTGGCTGCGTCCTTGCCACAGCCCCGCCCAGGAATGCCCCACCCCCGGAAGGCCCGGCCAGGCCCCCGTCGTGCCCTGCCCAGCCCAGCCCCATTGGCGCTATGCCACAGTTTGAATCCCACCACCATGGGAACCTGTTACTAAAATTTTTGGATCCCACCACTGTGCAGAGTAATATGTGGCTGCCACACGTGGTCTCTTGCAAGATGCAGTTGGTGGCGTATTAAGCCACCCGGTGGCTCAGTGGGTGAGGGGTTGCACGCTGGCTTGTGAAGAGGGCCCAGGCAGCCTCCCATCATGCAACACCCAGAAAAGCTAAACAGGCAGGGAGATGGAACGACATCGCTCCGCATCCAAGACTTGGTTTCTTAGTGGACAGACGTCCACAAGTGTTGTGAATGCATTTGCCCTTTCAAAAAGTGGGAGCATCCTGGAAGAACATGCCTGTAAACAGCAAGAATTCAACATCTGGGGTGGGGTGGGGATTTGGCAGCACTCGGAATTAGCGCCTGACAGACGGCCGGACCATGTGAGTGTTGTTCATGTAACTTCCAAGTGTCACGAGCACCCAGCCCTGGTCATGGGAACGTTTCACTTCGGCATTAGTTCCGCTGCCTGCCGATCTCCTTCCAAGCCTAGATCAGGCTTTTAAAAACATTAAAACGGCTCGGCCGCAGTGTGGCTTGACAGGCATTTGTTCCTTCCAAACCCCTAAGAAGAAGAAGAAGAGTTTGGATTTATATCCCCCCTTTCTCTCCTGCAGGAGACTCAAAGGGGCTTACAATCTCCTTGCCCTTCCCCCCTCACAACAAACACCCTGTGAGGTAGGTGGGGCTGAGAGCTCCAAGAAGCTGTGACTAGCCCAAGGTCACCCAGCTGGCATGTGTGGGAGTGTACAGGCTAATCTGAATTCCCCAGATAAGCCTCCACAGCTCAAGTGGCAGAGCGGGGAATCAAACCCAGTTCCTCCAGATTAGAGTACACCTGCTCTTAACCACTACGCCACTGCTGCTCCTAAGATGGGAAGCCTGAAACTGTTCCCTGAGGGCCACATTGATTCCCCAGTCCTAATCTCAGCCCTGTCTCTGGAAGGCTGGAGATATTGCATAGTTCTCAACCTTGCACTATATGCTATCTGTGTTCTCTGTTTTTTAAATGTGGATGTGACATTCCATTTGCAGTTTCACAATGAAGTCTGTGTTTGGTTTCATGGTCAGAACTAGAGGCGGAGCGCTCACGGGGACATGTGGGGTCACATATCCCTGGGGGCATGCCTGCTGGTCCTGTGGGGGGTGGAGAATTGCCCCCACACCCCTCCCCTTGGCCCCACCCCACCAGGCTGCTCCTTCAGCCGGTGGAGCCTCTACTCCACCACTCTGGCTCCCATTAGGCATCATCAATCATCCAGTAGTGGAGGAAATGCTTTCTGCATATGCCCAGAGGTATTGTTCGTCAGATAGTCAAGGTTTCAATCCTTGTATTGGGAATCTGTTTCCTGGTCTGCATCTTGGCACAAATGTAGCGTTTGGGGCAAGAGAACTTCCTGCTGCCACCCCTGGGTTTGGACCGAGTGTTGGGACTAAAGTACACATCGCAACGTATTCAAGCTTGACGTATTCAAGCTTCTCACCATATTGCATCTGTGAGCTCCGTTTTGGATCAGGACTTTAATTTGGATTCAGTCAAAGGCACAGAGTCAGGAAGGACTCCTTCCTCCCACCTCGTTGGTTTCCTGAGCTGAAACGTCTCCCTGTGACCCTTTTAAATGTATTCTTGCTAGGAGCTCATGGCTACAGCGGTCGAATCCCCACTTGAAATTTGCACGCAGATCCAAACCTGTCCGTTGTGAAACGGTGTCCTCTTCATCGGAGTTTCTCCCTCGCCACCGCAGCGAGCACACAGCAGACACACCCGGTTGCAGAACTCTTAGCAATACCCACTACCAGGCTAGCTCGCTTCGCCGGTCTCCCCTGATTGGCTGGCGTGCCTTGATGGGGTGGGACCTTTTCCCACTGCAGAAACGTACATTATAGGGGTGTGATCAAAAAAACCAGTGTAAAAGTTTAACATTTAACTGTTTAACTGTGCAAACAGTTAATCGTTACCTGTGTAAACCATGAACAATTCAAAGTTATGCGTTTGACTGTTTAATGTTTGCATCCCCTTCTGCTGGCCGATCGCAAAAGCGGAAATGAAACCAAGGAAAGGCTGCGTGTGCATCGCAGCGCTGATCGGTTGCCCAAATTCCGCGTCACACTCCAGGGCGGGAAACGAGTCAGGGTTTCAACCCTCATCCCTCCCCTCGGATCAGTGCTGAACCGTGTTAATGGGGTCTATGCCACTTGCAACCAGGTCCTGCCGGAACGCGGATTAACAGGGAGAACGAGCGCCAGAAACGGAATCTGCCACGCAAGCCATGGGGAGGTCATCCCTCAAACCTGGTTAGTTTGTGTTCTGAAACCTGGCTAAGACGGTAGTGGGGATTTGACCAGAATGGCTACAAATCCTTGTGGCAGACTTAGATGCATTGTCGTTCGACCCTTTTGAGAGCCAGCGCAGTGTACAGGTTAAGACTGGCTGACTCTAATCTGGAGAACTGGGTTCGAATTCCGACTCCTCCACATGAGGCCTGCTGGGAGACCATTGGACCAGTCACAGTTCTTCTCTGGACTCTCTCAGCTCACACACAGGCTGGCAGTGGCAAATCACCTCCAAACGTCTCGCCTAGAAAACCCTACGGGGTGGCCATATCTCGGCTGTGAGTTGACGGCACCCCCACCACCAGTTTGGCCCTCAGTTTGAAGGACTAACAGGTGAGGTCGGGAAAGGGTGGGGCTACTAAGCAAAACCTTTTAAAAGCTCCAACAAGTTTGGATTTGTAAGGTTTTCTCTGGTTCCCATATACATATTCATCTTCTTCCCCACCTGCTAATCTAACTGTTCCTTTCATGCCTAGCTAGATGATGTTATACGCCCCGAGGGCCGTTTGCTGGCTGCATTTTTTAACCTGCAGTGAACAACCCCCTCCAAAAAAAAAAAAAAGCTGGCAGCACTTTAAACCCCAGGACTTCCAGTTCCAGAGAAGCTGATGGCACAGCACATTTCACTTCAGAAGAAGAGTTTGGATTTATATCTCCCCTTTCTCTCTCTCTCAGAGGAGCAGCAGTGGCGTAGGAGGTTAAGAGCCCATGTATCTAATCTGGAGGAACCGGGTTTGATTCCCAGCTCTGCCGCCTGAGCTGTGGAGGCTTATCTGGGGAATTCAGATTAGCCGTACACTCCCACACATGCCAGCTGGGTGACCTTGGGCTAGTCACAGCTTCTCGGAGCTCTCTCAGCCCCACCTACCTCACAGGGTGTTTGTTGTGAGGGGGGAAGGGCAAGGAGATTGTAAGCCCCTTTGAGTCTCCTGCAGGAGAGAAAGGGGGGATATAAATCCAAACGCCTCCCCCCCCTCCCCCCCCCCCCCCCACCCCCCGCCCCCCCCCCACCCCCCCCCCCCCCCACCCCCCCCCCCCCCCACCCCCCCCCCCCCCCACCCCCCCCCCCCCCCACCCCCCCCCCCCCCCACCCCCCCCCCCCCCCACCCCCCCCCCCCCCCACCCCCCCCCCCCCCCACCCCCCCCCCCCCCCACCCCCCCCCCCCCCCACCCCCCCCCCCCCCCACCCCCCCCCCCCCCCACCCCCCCCCCCCCCCACCCCCCCCCCCCCCCACCCCCCCCCCCCCCCACCCCCCCCCCCCCCCACCCCCCCCCCCCCCCACCCCCCCCCCCCCCCACCCCCCCCCCCCCCCACCCCCCCCCCCCCCCACCCCCCCCCCCCCCCACCCCCCCCCCCCCCCACCCCCCCCCCCCCCCACCCCCCCCCCCCCCCACCCCCCCCCCCCCCCACCCCCCCCCCCCCCCACCCCCCCCCCCCCCCACCCCCCCCCCCCCCCACCCCCCCCCCCCCCCACCCCCCCCCCCCCCCACCCCCCCCCCCCCCCACCCCCCCCCCCCCCCACCCCCCCCCCCCCCCACCCCCCCCCCCCCCCACCCCCCCCCCCCCCCACCCCCCCCCCCCCCCACCCCCCCCCCCCCCCACCCCCCCCCCCCCCCACCCCCCCCCCCCCCCACCCCCCCCCCCCCCCACCCCCCCCCCCCCCCACCCCCCCCCCCCCCCACCCCCCCCCCCCCCCACCCCCCCCCCCCCCCACCCCCCCCCCCCCCCACCCCCCCCCCCCCCCACCCCCCCCCCCCCCCACCCCCCCCCCCCCCCACCCCCCCCCCCCCCCACCCCCCCCCCCCCCCACCCCCCCCCCCCCCCACCCCCCCCCCCCCCCACCCCCCCCCCCCCCCACCCCCCCCCCCCCCCACCCCCCCCCCCCCCCACCCCCCCCCCCCCCCACCCCCCCCCCCCCCCACCCCCCCCCCCCCCCACCCCCCCCCCCCCCCACCCCCCCCCCCCCCCACCCCCCCCCCCCCCCACCCCCCCCCCCCCCCACCCCCCCCCCCCCCCACCCCCCCCCCCCCCCACCCCCCCCCCCCCCCACCCCCCCCCCCCCCCACCCCCCCCCCCCCCCACCCCCCCCCCCCCCCACCCCCCCCCCCCCCCACCCCCCCCCCCCCCCACCCCCCCCCCCCCCCACCCCCCCCCCCCCCCACCCCCCCCCCCCCCCACCCCCCCCCCCCCCCACCCCCCCCCCCCCCCACCCCCCCCCCCCCCCACCCCCCCCCCCCCCCACCCCCCCCCCCCCCCACCCCCCCCCCCCCCCACCCCCCCCCCCCCCCACCCCCCCCCCCCCCCACCCCCCCCCCCCCCCACCCCCCCCCCCCCCCACCCCCCCCCCCCCCCACCCCCCCCCCCCCCCACCCCCCCCCCCCCCCACCCCCCCCCCCCCCCACCCCCCCCCCCCCCCACCCCCCCCCCCCCCCACCCCCCCCCCCCCCCACCCCCCCCCCCCCCCACCCCCCCCCCCCCCCACCCCCCCCCCCCCCCACCCCCCCCCCCCCCCACCCCCCCCCCCCCCCACCCCCCCCCCCCCCCACCCCCCCCCCCCCCCACCCCCCCCCCCCCCCACCCCCCCCCCCCCCCACCCCCCCCCCCCCCCACCCCCCCCCCCCCCCACCCCCCCCCCCCCCCACCCCCCCCCCCCCCCACCCCCCCCCCCCCCCACCCCCCCCCCCCCCCACCCCCCCCCCCCCCCACCCCCCCCCCCCCCCACCCCCCCCCCCCCCCACCCCCCCCCCCCCCCACCCCCCCCCCCCCCCACCCCCCCCCCCCCCCACCCCCCCCCCCCCCCACCCCCCCCCCCCCCCACCCCCCCCCCCCCCCACCCCCCCCCCCCCCCACCCCCCCCCCCCCCCACCCCCCCCCCCCCCCACCCCCCCCCCCCCCCACCCCCCCCCCCCCCCACCCCCCCCCCCCCCCACCCCCCCCCCCCCCCACCCCCCCCCCCCCCCACCCCCCCCCCCCCCCACCCCCCCCCCCCCCCACCCCCCCCCCCCCCCACCCCCCCCCCCCCCCACCCCCCCCCCCCCCCACCCCCCCCCCCCCCCACCCCCCCCCCCCCCCACCCCCCCCCCCCCCCACCCCCCCCCCCCCCCACCCCCCCCCCCCCCCACCCCCCCCCCCCCCCACCCCCCCCCCCCCCCACCCCCCCCCCCCCCCACCCCCCCCCCCCCCCACCCCCCCCCCCCCCCACCCCCCCCCCCCCCCACCCCCCCCCCCCCCCACCCCCCCCCCCCCCCACCCCCCCCCCCCCCCACCCCCCCCCCCCCCCACCCCCCCCCCCCCCCACCCCCCCCCCCCCCCACCCCCCCCCCCCCCCACCCCCCCCCCCCCCCACCCCCCCCCCCCCCCACCCCCCCCCCCCCCCACCCCCCCCCCCCCCCACCCCCCCCCCCCCCCACCCCCCCCCCCCCCCACCCCCCCCCCCCCCCACCCCCCCCCCCCCCCACCCCCCCCCCCCCCCACCCCCCCCCCCCCCCACCCCCCCCCCCCCCCACCCCCCCCCCCCCCCACCCCCCCCCCCCCCCACCCCCCCCCCCCCCCACCCCCCCCCCCCCCCACCCCCCCCCCCCCCCACCCCCCCCCCCCCCCACCCCCCCCCCCCCCCACCCCCCCCCCCCCCCACCCCCCCCCCCCCCCACCCCCCCCCCCCCCCACCCCCCCCCCCCCCCACCCCCCCCCCCCCCCACCCCCCCCCCCCCCCACCCCCCCCCCCCCCCACCCCCCCCCCCCCCCACCCCCCCCCCCCCCCACCCCCCCCCCCCCCCACCCCCCCCCCCCCCCACCCCCCCCCCCCCCCACCCCCCCCCCCCCCCACCCCCCCCCCCCCCCACCCCCCCCCCCCCCCACCCCCCCCCCCCCCCACCCCCCCCCCCCCCCACCCCCCCCCCCCCCCACCCCCCCCCCCCCCCACCCCCCCCCCCCCCCACCCCCCCCCCCCCCCACCCCCCCCCCCCCCCACCCCCCCCCCCCCCCACCCCCCCCCCCCCCCACCCCCCCCCCCCCCCACCCCCCCCCCCCCCCACCCCCCCCCCCCCCCACCCCCCCCCCCCCCCACCCCCCCCCCCCCCCACCCCCCCCCCCCCCCACCCCCCCCCCCCCCCACCCCCCCCCCCCCCCACCCCCCCCCCCCCCCACCCCCCCCCCCCCCCACCCCCCCCCCCCCCCACCCCCCCCCCCCCCCACCCCCCCCCCCCCCCACCCCCCCCCCCCCCCACCCCCCCCCCCCCCCACCCCCCCCCCCCCCCACCCCCCCCCCCCCCCACCCCCCCCCCCCCCCACCCCCCCCCCCCCCCACCCCCCCCCCCCCCCACCCCCCCCCCCCCCCACCCCCCCCCCCCCCCACCCCCCCCCCCCCCCACCCCCCCCCCCCCCCACCCCCCCCCCCCCCCACCCCCCCCCCCCCCCACCCCCCCCCCCCCCCACCCCCCCCCCCCCCCACCCCCCCCCCCCCCCACCCCCCCCCCCCCCCACCCCCCCCCCCCCCCACCCCCCCCCCCCCCCACCCCCCCCCCCCCCCACCCCCCCCCCCCCCCACCCCCCCCCCCCCCCACCCCCCCCCCCCCCCACCCCCCCCCCCCCCCACCCCCCCCCCCCCCCACCCCCCCCCCCCCCCACCCCCCCCCCCCCCCACCCCCCCCCCCCCCCACCCCCCCCCCCCCCCACCCCCCCCCCCCCCCACCCCCCCCCCCCCCCACCCCCCCCCCCCCCCACCCCCCCCCCCCCCCACCCCCCCCCCCCCCCACCCCCCCCCCCCCCCACCCCCCCCCCCCCCCACCCCCCCCCCCCCCCACCCCCCCCCCCCCCCACCCCCCCCCCCCCCCACCCCCCCCCCCCCCCACCCCCCCCCCCCCCCACCCCCCCCCCCCCCCACCCCCCCCCCCCCCCACCCCCCCCCCCCCCCACCCCCCCCCCCCCCCACCCCCCCCCCCCCCCACCCCCCCCCCCCCCCACCCCCCCCCCCCCCCACCCCCCCCCCCCCCCACCCCCCCCCCCCCCCACCCCCCCCCCCCCCCACCCCCCCCCCCCCCCACCCCCCCCCCCCCCCACCCCCCCCCCCCCCCACCCCCCCCCCCCCCCACCCCCCCCCCCCCCCACCCCCCCCCCCCCCCACCCCCCCCCCCCCCCACCCCCCCCCCCCCCCACCCCCCCCCCCCCCCACCCCCCCCCCCCCCCACCCCCCCCCCCCCCCACCCCCCCCCCCCCCCACCCCCCCCCCCCCCCACCCCCCCCCCCCCCCACCCCCCCCCCCCCCCACCCCCCCCCCCCCCCACCCCCCCCCCCCCCCACCCCCCCCCCCCCCCACCCCCCCCCCCCCCCACCCCCCCCCCCCCCCACCCCCCCCCCCCCCCACCCCCCCCCCCCCCCACCCCCCCCCCCCCCCACCCCCCCCCCCCCCCACCCCCCCCCCCCCCCACCCCCCCCCCCCCCCACCCCCCCCCCCCCCCACCCCCCCCCCCCCCCACCCCCCCCCCCCCCCACCCCCCCCCCCCCCCACCCCCCCCCCCCCCCACCCCCCCCCCCCCCCACCCCCCCCCCCCCCCACCCCCCCCCCCCCCCACCCCCCCCCCCCCCCACCCCCCCCCCCCCCCACCCCCCCCCCCCCCCACCCCCCCCCCCCCCCACCCCCCCCCCCCCCCACCCCCCCCCCCCCCCACCCCCCCCCCCCCCCACCCCCCCCCCCCCCCACCCCCCCCCCCCCCCACCCCCCCCCCCCCCCACCCCCCCCCCCCCCCACCCCCCCCCCCCCCCACCCCCCCCCCCCCCCACCCCCCCCCCCCCCCACCCCCCCCCCCCCCCACCCCCCCCCCCCCCCACCCCCCCCCCCCCCCACCCCCCCCCCCCCCCACCCCCCCCCCCCCCCACCCCCCCCCCCCCCCACCCCCCCCCCCCCCCACCCCCCCCCCCCCCCACCCCCCCCCCCCCCCACCCCCCCCCCCCCCCACCCCCCCCCCCCCCCACCCCCCCCCCCCCCCACCCCCCCCCCCCCCCACCCCCCCCCCCCCCCACCCCCCCCCCCCCCCACCCCCCCCCCCCCCCACCCCCCCCCCCCCCCACCCCCCCCCCCCCCCACCCCCCCCCCCCCCCACCCCCCCCCCCCCCCACCCCCCCCCCCCCCCACCCCCCCCCCCCCCCACCCCCCCCCCCCCCCACCCCCCCCCCCCCCCACCCCCCCCCCCCCCCACCCCCCCCCCCCCCCACCCCCCCCCCCCCCCACCCCCCCCCCCCCCCACCCCCCCCCCCCCCCACCCCCCCCCCCCCCCACCCCCCCCCCCCCCCACCCCCCCCCCCCCCCACCCCCCCCCCCCCCCACCCCCCCCCCCCCCCACCCCCCCCCCCCCCCACCCCCCCCCCCCCCCACCCCCCCCCCCCCCCACCCCCCCCCCCCCCCACCCCCCCCCCCCCCCACCCCCCCCCCCCCCCACCCCCCCCCCCCCCCACCCCCCCCCCCCCCCACCCCCCCCCCCCCCCACCCCCCCCCCCCCCCACCCCCCCCCCCCCCCACCCCCCCCCCCCCCCACCCCCCCCCCCCCCCACCCCCCCCCCCCCCCACCCCCCCCCCCCCCCACCCCCCCCCCCCCCCACCCCCCCCCCCCCCCACCCCCCCCCCCCCCCACCCCCCCCCCCCCCCACCCCCCCCCCCCCCCACCCCCCCCCCCCCCCACCCCCCCCCCCCCCCACCCCCCCCCCCCCCCACCCCCCCCCCCCCCCACCCCCCCCCCCCCCCACCCCCCCCCCCCCCCACCCCCCCCCCCCCCCACCCCCCCCCCCCCCCACCCCCCCCCCCCCCCACCCCCCCCCCCCCCCACCCCCCCCCCCCCCCACCCCCCCCCCCCCCCACCCCCCCCCCCCCCCACCCCCCCCCCCCCCCACCCCCCCCCCCCCCCACCCCCCCCCCCCCCCACCCCCCCCCCCCCCCACCCCCCCCCCCCCCCACCCCCCCCCCCCCCCACCCCCCCCCCCCCCCACCCCCCCCCCCCCCCACCCCCCCCCCCCCCCACCCCCCCCCCCCCCCACCCCCCCCCCCCCCCACCCCCCCCCCCCCCCACCCCCCCCCCCCCCCACCCCCCCCCCCCCCCACCCCCCCCCCCCCCCACCCCCCCCCCCCCCCACCCCCCCCCCCCCCCACCCCCCCCCCCCCCCACCCCCCCCCCCCCCCACCCCCCCCCCCCCCCACCCCCCCCCCCCCCCACCCCCCCCCCCCCCCACCCCCCCCCCCCCCCACCCCCCCCCCCCCCCACCCCCCCCCCCCCCCACCCCCCCCCCCCCCCACCCCCCCCCCCCCCCACCCCCCCCCCCCCCCACCCCCCCCCCCCCCCACCCCCCCCCCCCCCCACCCCCCCCCCCCCCCACCCCCCCCCCCCCCCACCCCCCCCCCCCCCCACCCCCCCCCCCCCCCACCCCCCCCCCCCCCCACCCCCCCCCCCCCCCACCCCCCCCCCCCCCCACCCCCCCCCCCCCCCACCCCCCCCCCCCCCCACCCCCCCCCCCCCCCACCCCCCCCCCCCCCCACCCCCCCCCCCCCCCACCCCCCCCCCCCCCCACCCCCCCCCCCCCCCACCCCCCCCCCCCCCCACCCCCCCCCCCCCCCACCCCCCCCCCCCCCCACCCCCCCCCCCCCCCACCCCCCCCCCCCCCCACCCCCCCCCCCCCCCACCCCCCCCCCCCCCCACCCCCCCCCCCCCCCACCCCCCCCCCCCCCCACCCCCCCCCCCCCCCACCCCCCCCCCCCCCCACCCCCCCCCCCCCCCACCCCCCCCCCCCCCCACCCCCCCCCCCCCCCACCCCCCCCCCCCCCCACCCCCCCCCCCCCCCACCCCCCCCCCCCCCCACCCCCCCCCCCCCCCACCCCCCCCCCCCCCCACCCCCCCCCCCCCCCACCCCCCCCCCCCCCCACCCCCCCCCCCCCCCACCCCCCCCCCCCCCCACCCCCCCCCCCCCCCACCCCCCCCCCCCCCCACCCCCCCCCCCCCCCACCCCCCCCCCCCCCCACCCCCCCCCCCCCCCACCCCCCCCCCCCCCCACCCCCCCCCCCCCCCACCCCCCCCCCCCCCCACCCCCCCCCCCCCCCACCCCCCCCCCCCCCCACCCCCCCCCCCCCCCACCCCCCCCCCCCCCCACCCCCCCCCCCCCCCACCCCCCCCCCCCCCCACCCCCCCCCCCCCCCACCCCCCCCCCCCCCCACCCCCCCCCCCCCCCACCCCCCCCCCCCCCCACCCCCCCCCCCCCCCACCCCCCCCCCCCCCCACCCCCCCCCCCCCCCACCCCCCCCCCCCCCCACCCCCCCCCCCCCCCACCCCCCCCCCCCCCCACCCCCCCCCCCCCCCACCCCCCCCCCCCCCCACCCCCCCCCCCCCCCACCCCCCCCCCCCCCCACCCCCCCCCCCCCCCACCCCCCCCCCCCCCCACCCCCCCCCCCCCCCACCCCCCCCCCCCCCCACCCCCCCCCCCCCCCACCCCCCCCCCCCCCCACCCCCCCCCCCCCCCACCCCCCCCCCCCCCCACCCCCCCCCCCCCCCACCCCCCCCCCCCCCCACCCCCCCCCCCCCCCACCCCCCCCCCCCCCCACCCCCCCCCCCCCCCACCCCCCCCCCCCCCCACCCCCCCCCCCCCCCACCCCCCCCCCCCCCCACCCCCCCCCCCCCCCACCCCCCCCCCCCCCCACCCCCCCCCCCCCCCACCCCCCCCCCCCCCCACCCCCCCCCCCCCCCACCCCCCCCCCCCCCCACCCCCCCCCCCCCCCACCCCCCCCCCCCCCCACCCCCCCCCCCCCCCACCCCCCCCCCCCCCCACCCCCCCCCCCCCCCACCCCCCCCCCCCCCCACCCCCCCCCCCCCCCACCCCCCCCCCCCCCCACCCCCCCCCCCCCCCACCCCCCCCCCCCCCCACCCCCCCCCCCCCCCACCCCCCCCCCCCCCCACCCCCCCCCCCCCCCACCCCCCCCCCCCCCCACCCCCCCCCCCCCCCACCCCCCCCCCCCCCCACCCCCCCCCCCCCCCACCCCCCCCCCCCCCCACCCCCCCCCCCCCCCACCCCCCCCCCCCCCCACCCCCCCCCCCCCCCACCCCCCCCCCCCCCCACCCCCCCCCCCCCCCACCCCCCCCCCCCCCCACCCCCCCCCCCCCCCACCCCCCCCCCCCCCCACCCCCCCCCCCCCCCACCCCCCCCCCCCCCCACCCCCCCCCCCCCCCACCCCCCCCCCCCCCCACCCCCCCCCCCCCCCACCCCCCCCCCCCCCCACCCCCCCCCCCCCCCACCCCCCCCCCCCCCCACCCCCCCCCCCCCCCACCCCCCCCCCCCCCCACCCCCCCCCCCCCCCACCCCCCCCCCCCCCCACCCCCCCCCCCCCCCACCCCCCCCCCCCCCCACCCCCCCCCCCCCCCACCCCCCCCCCCCCCCACCCCCCCCCCCCCCCACCCCCCCCCCCCCCCACCCCCCCCCCCCCCCACCCCCCCCCCCCCCCACCCCCCCCCCCCCCCACCCCCCCCCCCCCCCACCCCCCCCCCCCCCCACCCCCCCCCCCCCCCACCCCCCCCCCCCCCCACCCCCCCCCCCCCCCACCCCCCCCCCCCCCCACCCCCCCCCCCCCCCACCCCCCCCCCCCCCCACCCCCCCCCCCCCCCACCCCCCCCCCCCCCCACCCCCCCCCCCCCCCACCCCCCCCCCCCCCCACCCCCCCCCCCCCCCACCCCCCCCCCCCCCCACCCCCCCCCCCCCCCACCCCCCCCCCCCCCCACCCCCCCCCCCCCCCACCCCCCCCCCCCCCCACCCCCCCCCCCCCCCACCCCCCCCCCCCCCCACCCCCCCCCCCCCCCACCCCCCCCCCCCCCCACCCCCCCCCCCCCCCACCCCCCCCCCCCCCCACCCCCCCCCCCCCCCACCCCCCCCCCCCCCCACCCCCCCCCCCCCCCACCCCCCCCCCCCCCCACCCCCCCCCCCCCCCACCCCCCCCCCCCCCCACCCCCCCCCCCCCCCACCCCCCCCCCCCCCCACCCCCCCCCCCCCCCACCCCCCCCCCCCCCCACCCCCCCCCCCCCCCACCCCCCCCCCCCCCCACCCCCCCCCCCCCCCACCCCCCCCCCCCCCCACCCCCCCCCCCCCCCACCCCCCCCCCCCCCCACCCCCCCCCCCCCCCACCCCCCCCCCCCCCCACCCCCCCCCCCCCCCACCCCCCCCCCCCCCCACCCCCCCCCCCCCCCACCCCCCCCCCCCCCCACCCCCCCCCCCCCCCACCCCCCCCCCCCCCCACCCCCCCCCCCCCCCACCCCCCCCCCCCCCCACCCCCCCCCCCCCCCACCCCCCCCCCCCCCCACCCCCCCCCCCCCCCACCCCCCCCCCCCCCCACCCCCCCCCCCCCCCACCCCCCCCCCCCCCCACCCCCCCCCCCCCCCACCCCCCCCCCCCCCCACCCCCCCCCCCCCCCACCCCCCCCCCCCCCCACCCCCCCCCCCCCCCACCCCCCCCCCCCCCCACCCCCCCCCCCCCCCACCCCCCCCCCCCCCCACCCCCCCCCCCCCCCACCCCCCCCCCCCCCCACCCCCCCCCCCCCCCACCCCCCCCCCCCCCCACCCCCCCCCCCCCCCACCCCCCCCCCCCCCCACCCCCCCCCCCCCCCACCCCCCCCCCCCCCCACCCCCCCCCCCCCCCACCCCCCCCCCCCCCCACCCCCCCCCCCCCCCACCCCCCCCCCCCCCCACCCCCCCCCCCCCCCACCCCCCCCCCCCCCCACCCCCCCCCCCCCCCACCCCCCCCCCCCCCCACCCCCCCCCCCCCCCACCCCCCCCCCCCCCCACCCCCCCCCCCCCCCACCCCCCCCCCCCCCCACCCCCCCCCCCCCCCACCCCCCCCCCCCCCCACCCCCCCCCCCCCCCACCCCCCCCCCCCCCCACCCCCCCCCCCCCCCACCCCCCCCCCCCCCCACCCCCCCCCCCCCCCACCCCCCCCCCCCCCCACCCCCCCCCCCCCCCACCCCCCCCCCCCCCCACCCCCCCCCCCCCCCACCCCCCCCCCCCCCCACCCCCCCCCCCCCCCACCCCCCCCCCCCCCCACCCCCCCCCCCCCCCACCCCCCCCCCCCCCCACCCCCCCCCCCCCCCACCCCCCCCCCCCCCCACCCCCCCCCCCCCCCACCCCCCCCCCCCCCCACCCCCCCCCCCCCCCACCCCCCCCCCCCCCCACCCCCCCCCCCCCCCACCCCCCCCCCCCCCCACCCCCCCCCCCCCCCACCCCCCCCCCCCCCCACCCCCCCCCCCCCCCACCCCCCCCCCCCCCCACCCCCCCCCCCCCCCACCCCCCCCCCCCCCCACCCCCCCCCCCCCCCACCCCCCCCCCCCCCCACCCCCCCCCCCCCCCACCCCCCCCCCCCCCCACCCCCCCCCCCCCCCACCCCCCCCCCCCCCCACCCCCCCCCCCCCCCACCCCCCCCCCCCCCCACCCCCCCCCCCCCCCACCCCCCCCCCCCCCCACCCCCCCCCCCCCCCACCCCCCCCCCCCCCCACCCCCCCCCCCCCCCACCCCCCCCCCCCCCCACCCCCCCCCCCCCCCACCCCCCCCCCCCCCCACCCCCCCCCCCCCCCACCCCCCCCCCCCCCCACCCCCCCCCCCCCCCACCCCCCCCCCCCCCCACCCCCCCCCCCCCCCACCCCCCCCCCCCCCCACCCCCCCCCCCCCCCACCCCCCCCCCCCCCCACCCCCCCCCCCCCCCACCCCCCCCCCCCCCCACCCCCCCCCCCCCCCACCCCCCCCCCCCCCCACCCCCCCCCCCCCCCACCCCCCCCCCCCCCCACCCCCCCCCCCCCCCACCCCCCCCCCCCCCCACCCCCCCCCCCCCCCACCCCCCCCCCCCCCCACCCCCCCCCCCCCCCACCCCCCCCCCCCCCCACCCCCCCCCCCCCCCACCCCCCCCCCCCCCCACCCCCCCCCCCCCCCACCCCCCCCCCCCCCCACCCCCCCCCCCCCCCACCCCCCCCCCCCCCCACCCCCCCCCCCCCCCACCCCCCCCCCCCCCCACCCCCCCCCCCCCCCACCCCCCCCCCCCCCCACCCCCCCCCCCCCCCACCCCCCCCCCCCCCCACCCCCCCCCCCCCCCACCCCCCCCCCCCCCCACCCCCCCCCCCCCCCACCCCCCCCCCCCCCCACCCCCCCCCCCCCCCACCCCCCCCCCCCCCCACCCCCCCCCCCCCCCACCCCCCCCCCCCCCCACCCCCCCCCCCCCCCACCCCCCCCCCCCCCCACCCCCCCCCCCCCCCACCCCCCCCCCCCCCCACCCCCCCCCCCCCCCACCCCCCCCCCCCCCCACCCCCCCCCCCCCCCACCCCCCCCCCCCCCCACCCCCCCCCCCCCCCACCCCCCCCCCCCCCCACCCCCCCCCCCCCCCACCCCCCCCCCCCCCCACCCCCCCCCCCCCCCACCCCCCCCCCCCCCCACCCCCCCCCCCCCCCACCCCCCCCCCCCCCCACCCCCCCCCCCCCCCACCCCCCCCCCCCCCCACCCCCCCCCCCCCCCACCCCCCCCCCCCCCCACCCCCCCCCCCCCCCACCCCCCCCCCCCCCCACCCCCCCCCCCCCCCACCCCCCCCCCCCCCCACCCCCCCCCCCCCCCACCCCCCCCCCCCCCCACCCCCCCCCCCCCCCACCCCCCCCCCCCCCCACCCCCCCCCCCCCCCACCCCCCCCCCCCCCCACCCCCCCCCCCCCCCACCCCCCCCCCCCCCCACCCCCCCCCCCCCCCACCCCCCCCCCCCCCCACCCCCCCCCCCCCCCACCCCCCCCCCCCCCCACCCCCCCCCCCCCCCACCCCCCCCCCCCCCCACCCCCCCCCCCCCCCACCCCCCCCCCCCCCCACCCCCCCCCCCCCCCACCCCCCCCCCCCCCCACCCCCCCCCCCCCCCACCCCCCCCCCCCCCCACCCCCCCCCCCCCCCACCCCCCCCCCCCCCCACCCCCCCCCCCCCCCACCCCCCCCCCCCCCCACCCCCCCCCCCCCCCACCCCCCCCCCCCCCCACCCCCCCCCCCCCCCACCCCCCCCCCCCCCCACCCCCCCCCCCCCCCACCCCCCCCCCCCCCCACCCCCCCCCCCCCCCACCCCCCCCCCCCCCCACCCCCCCCCCCCCCCACCCCCCCCCCCCCCCACCCCCCCCCCCCCCCACCCCCCCCCCCCCCCACCCCCCCCCCCCCCCACCCCCCCCCCCCCCCACCCCCCCCCCCCCCCACCCCCCCCCCCCCCCACCCCCCCCCCCCCCCACCCCCCCCCCCCCCCACCCCCCCCCCCCCCCACCCCCCCCCCCCCCCACCCCCCCCCCCCCCCACCCCCCCCCCCCCCCACCCCCCCCCCCCCCCACCCCCCCCCCCCCCCACCCCCCCCCCCCCCCACCCCCCCCCCCCCCCACCCCCCCCCCCCCCCACCCCCCCCCCCCCCCACCCCCCCCCCCCCCCACCCCCCCCCCCCCCCACCCCCCCCCCCCCCCACCCCCCCCCCCCCCCACCCCCCCCCCCCCCCACCCCCCCCCCCCCCCACCCCCCCCCCCCCCCACCCCCCCCCCCCCCCACCCCCCCCCCCCCCCACCCCCCCCCCCCCCCACCCCCCCCCCCCCCCACCCCCCCCCCCCCCCACCCCCCCCCCCCCCCACCCCCCCCCCCCCCCACCCCCCCCCCCCCCCACCCCCCCCCCCCCCCACCCCCCCCCCCCCCCACCCCCCCCCCCCCCCACCCCCCCCCCCCCCCACCCCCCCCCCCCCCCACCCCCCCCCCCCCCCACCCCCCCCCCCCCCCACCCCCCCCCCCCCCCACCCCCCCCCCCCCCCACCCCCCCCCCCCCCCACCCCCCCCCCCCCCCACCCCCCCCCCCCCCCACCCCCCCCCCCCCCCACCCCCCCCCCCCCCCACCCCCCCCCCCCCCCACCCCCCCCCCCCCCCACCCCCCCCCCCCCCCACCCCCCCCCCCCCCCACCCCCCCCCCCCCCCACCCCCCCCCCCCCCCACCCCCCCCCCCCCCCACCCCCCCCCCCCCCCACCCCCCCCCCCCCCCACCCCCCCCCCCCCCCACCCCCCCCCCCCCCCACCCCCCCCCCCCCCCACCCCCCCCCCCCCCCACCCCCCCCCCCCCCCACCCCCCCCCCCCCCCACCCCCCCCCCCCCCCACCCCCCCCCCCCCCCACCCCCCCCCCCCCCCACCCCCCCCCCCCCCCACCCCCCCCCCCCCCCACCCCCCCCCCCCCCCACCCCCCCCCCCCCCCACCCCCCCCCCCCCCCACCCCCCCCCCCCCCCACCCCCCCCCCCCCCCACCCCCCCCCCCCCCCACCCCCCCCCCCCCCCACCCCCCCCCCCCCCCACCCCCCCCCCCCCCCACCCCCCCCCCCCCCCACCCCCCCCCCCCCCCACCCCCCCCCCCCCCCACCCCCCCCCCCCCCCACCCCCCCCCCCCCCCACCCCCCCCCCCCCCCACCCCCCCCCCCCCCCACCCCCCCCCCCCCCCACCCCCCCCCCCCCCCACCCCCCCCCCCCCCCACCCCCCCCCCCCCCCACCCCCCCCCCCCCCCACCCCCCCCCCCCCCCACCCCCCCCCCCCCCCACCCCCCCCCCCCCCCACCCCCCCCCCCCCCCACCCCCCCCCCCCCCCACCCCCCCCCCCCCCCACCCCCCCCCCCCCCCACCCCCCCCCCCCCCCACCCCCCCCCCCCCCCACCCCCCCCCCCCCCCACCCCCCCCCCCCCCCACCCCCCCCCCCCCCCACCCCCCCCCCCCCCCACCCCCCCCCCCCCCCACCCCCCCCCCCCCCCACCCCCCCCCCCCCCCACCCCCCCCCCCCCCCACCCCCCCCCCCCCCCACCCCCCCCCCCCCCCACCCCCCCCCCCCCCCACCCCCCCCCCCCCCCACCCCCCCCCCCCCCCACCCCCCCCCCCCCCCACCCCCCCCCCCCCCCACCCCCCCCCCCCCCCACCCCCCCCCCCCCCCACCCCCCCCCCCCCCCACCCCCCCCCCCCCCCACCCCCCCCCCCCCCCACCCCCCCCCCCCCCCACCCCCCCCCCCCCCCACCCCCCCCCCCCCCCACCCCCCCCCCCCCCCACCCCCCCCCCCCCCCACCCCCCCCCCCCCCCACCCCCCCCCCCCCCCACCCCCCCCCCCCCCCACCCCCCCCCCCCCCCACCCCCCCCCCCCCCCACCCCCCCCCCCCCCCACCCCCCCCCCCCCCCACCCCCCCCCCCCCCCACCCCCCCCCCCCCCCACCCCCCCCCCCCCCCACCCCCCCCCCCCCCCACCCCCCCCCCCCCCCACCCCCCCCCCCCCCCACCCCCCCCCCCCCCCACCCCCCCCCCCCCCCACCCCCCCCCCCCCCCACCCCCCCCCCCCCCCACCCCCCCCCCCCCCCACCCCCCCCCCCCCCCACCCCCCCCCCCCCCCACCCCCCCCCCCCCCCACCCCCCCCCCCCCCCACCCCCCCCCCCCCCCACCCCCCCCCCCCCCCACCCCCCCCCCCCCCCACCCCCCCCCCCCCCCACCCCCCCCCCCCCCCACCCCCCCCCCCCCCCACCCCCCCCCCCCCCCACCCCCCCCCCCCCCCACCCCCCCCCCCCCCCACCCCCCCCCCCCCCCACCCCCCCCCCCCCCCACCCCCCCCCCCCCCCACCCCCCCCCCCCCCCACCCCCCCCCCCCCCCACCCCCCCCCCCCCCCACCCCCCCCCCCCCCCACCCCCCCCCCCCCCCACCCCCCCCCCCCCCCACCCCCCCCCCCCCCCACCCCCCCCCCCCCCCACCCCCCCCCCCCCCCACCCCCCCCCCCCCCCACCCCCCCCCCCCCCCACCCCCCCCCCCCCCCACCCCCCCCCCCCCCCACCCCCCCCCCCCCCCACCCCCCCCCCCCCCCACCCCCCCCCCCCCCCACCCCCCCCCCCCCCCACCCCCCCCCCCCCCCACCCCCCCCCCCCCCCACCCCCCCCCCCCCCCACCCCCCCCCCCCCCCACCCCCCCCCCCCCCCACCCCCCCCCCCCCCCACCCCCCCCCCCCCCCACCCCCCCCCCCCCCCACCCCCCCCCCCCCCCACCCCCCCCCCCCCCCACCCCCCCCCCCCCCCACCCCCCCCCCCCCCCACCCCCCCCCCCCCCCACCCCCCCCCCCCCCCACCCCCCCCCCCCCCCACCCCCCCCCCCCCCCACCCCCCCCCCCCCCCACCCCCCCCCCCCCCCACCCCCCCCCCCCCCCACCCCCCCCCCCCCCCACCCCCCCCCCCCCCCACCCCCCCCCCCCCCCACCCCCCCCCCCCCCCACCCCCCCCCCCCCCCACCCCCCCCCCCCCCCACCCCCCCCCCCCCCCACCCCCCCCCCCCCCCACCCCCCCCCCCCCCCACCCCCCCCCCCCCCCACCCCCCCCCCCCCCCACCCCCCCCCCCCCCCACCCCCCCCCCCCCCCACCCCCCCCCCCCCCCACCCCCCCCCCCCCCCACCCCCCCCCCCCCCCACCCCCCCCCCCCCCCACCCCCCCCCCCCCCCACCCCCCCCCCCCCCCACCCCCCCCCCCCCCCACCCCCCCCCCCCCCCACCCCCCCCCCCCCCCACCCCCCCCCCCCCCCACCCCCCCCCCCCCCCACCCCCCCCCCCCCCCACCCCCCCCCCCCCCCACCCCCCCCCCCCCCCACCCCCCCCCCCCCCCACCCCCCCCCCCCCCCACCCCCCCCCCCCCCCACCCCCCCCCCCCCCCACCCCCCCCCCCCCCCACCCCCCCCCCCCCCCACCCCCCCCCCCCCCCACCCCCCCCCCCCCCCACCCCCCCCCCCCCCCACCCCCCCCCCCCCCCACCCCCCCCCCCCCCCACCCCCCCCCCCCCCCACCCCCCCCCCCCCCCACCCCCCCCCCCCCCCACCCCCCCCCCCCCCCACCCCCCCCCCCCCCCACCCCCCCCCCCCCCCACCCCCCCCCCCCCCCACCCCCCCCCCCCCCCACCCCCCCCCCCCCCCACCCCCCCCCCCCCCCACCCCCCCCCCCCCCCACCCCCCCCCCCCCCCACCCCCCCCCCCCCCCACCCCCCCCCCCCCCCACCCCCCCCCCCCCCCACCCCCCCCCCCCCCCACCCCCCCCCCCCCCCACCCCCCCCCCCCCCCACCCCCCCCCCCCCCCACCCCCCCCCCCCCCCACCCCCCCCCCCCCCCACCCCCCCCCCCCCCCACCCCCCCCCCCCCCCACCCCCCCCCCCCCCCACCCCCCCCCCCCCCCACCCCCCCCCCCCCCCACCCCCCCCCCCCCCCACCCCCCCCCCCCCCCACCCCCCCCCCCCCCCACCCCCCCCCCCCCCCACCCCCCCCCCCCCCCACCCCCCCCCCCCCCCACCCCCCCCCCCCCCCACCCCCCCCCCCCCCCACCCCCCCCCCCCCCCACCCCCCCCCCCCCCCACCCCCCCCCCCCCCCACCCCCCCCCCCCCCCACCCCCCCCCCCCCCCACCCCCCCCCCCCCCCACCCCCCCCCCCCCCCACCCCCCCCCCCCCCCACCCCCCCCCCCCCCCACCCCCCCCCCCCCCCACCCCCCCCCCCCCCCACCCCCCCCCCCCCCCACCCCCCCCCCCCCCCACCCCCCCCCCCCCCCACCCCCCCCCCCCCCCACCCCCCCCCCCCCCCACCCCCCCCCCCCCCCACCCCCCCCCCCCCCCACCCCCCCCCCCCCCCACCCCCCCCCCCCCCCACCCCCCCCCCCCCCCACCCCCCCCCCCCCCCACCCCCCCCCCCCCCCACCCCCCCCCCCCCCCACCCCCCCCCCCCCCCACCCCCCCCCCCCCCCACCCCCCCCCCCCCCCACCCCCCCCCCCCCCCACCCCCCCCCCCCCCCACCCCCCCCCCCCCCCACCCCCCCCCCCCCCCACCCCCCCCCCCCCCCACCCCCCCCCCCCCCCACCCCCCCCCCCCCCCACCCCCCCCCCCCCCCACCCCCCCCCCCCCCCACCCCCCCCCCCCCCCACCCCCCCCCCCCCCCACCCCCCCCCCCCCCCACCCCCCCCCCCCCCCACCCCCCCCCCCCCCCACCCCCCCCCCCCCCCACCCCCCCCCCCCCCCACCCCCCCCCCCCCCCACCCCCCCCCCCCCCCACCCCCCCCCCCCCCCACCCCCCCCCCCCCCCACCCCCCCCCCCCCCCACCCCCCCCCCCCCCCACCCCCCCCCCCCCCCACCCCCCCCCCCCCCCACCCCCCCCCCCCCCCACCCCCCCCCCCCCCCACCCCCCCCCCCCCCCACCCCCCCCCCCCCCCACCCCCCCCCCCCCCCACCCCCCCCCCCCCCCACCCCCCCCCCCCCCCACCCCCCCCCCCCCCCACCCCCCCCCCCCCCCACCCCCCCCCCCCCCCACCCCCCCCCCCCCCCACCCCCCCCCCCCCCCACCCCCCCCCCCCCCCACCCCCCCCCCCCCCCACCCCCCCCCCCCCCCACCCCCCCCCCCCCCCACCCCCCCCCCCCCCCACCCCCCCCCCCCCCCACCCCCCCCCCCCCCCACCCCCCCCCCCCCCCACCCCCCCCCCCCCCCACCCCCCCCCCCCCCCACCCCCCCCCCCCCCCACCCCCCCCCCCCCCCACCCCCCCCCCCCCCCACCCCCCCCCCCCCCCACCCCCCCCCCCCCCCACCCCCCCCCCCCCCCACCCCCCCCCCCCCCCACCCCCCCCCCCCCCCACCCCCCCCCCCCCCCACCCCCCCCCCCCCCCACCCCCCCCCCCCCCCACCCCCCCCCCCCCCCACCCCCCCCCCCCCCCACCCCCCCCCCCCCCCACCCCCCCCCCCCCCCACCCCCCCCCCCCCCCACCCCCCCCCCCCCCCACCCCCCCCCCCCCCCACCCCCCCCCCCCCCCACCCCCCCCCCCCCCCACCCCCCCCCCCCCCCACCCCCCCCCCCCCCCACCCCCCCCCCCCCCCACCCCCCCCCCCCCCCACCCCCCCCCCCCCCCACCCCCCCCCCCCCCCACCCCCCCCCCCCCCCACCCCCCCCCCCCCCCACCCCCCCCCCCCCCCACCCCCCCCCCCCCCCACCCCCCCCCCCCCCCACCCCCCCCCCCCCCCACCCCCCCCCCCCCCCACCCCCCCCCCCCCCCACCCCCCCCCCCCCCCACCCCCCCCCCCCCCCACCCCCCCCCCCCCCCACCCCCCCCCCCCCCCACCCCCCCCCCCCCCCACCCCCCCCCCCCCCCACCCCCCCCCCCCCCCACCCCCCCCCCCCCCCACCCCCCCCCCCCCCCACCCCCCCCCCCCCCCACCCCCCCCCCCCCCCACCCCCCCCCCCCCCCACCCCCCCCCCCCCCCACCCCCCCCCCCCCCCACCCCCCCCCCCCCCCACCCCCCCCCCCCCCCACCCCCCCCCCCCCCCACCCCCCCCCCCCCCCACCCCCCCCCCCCCCCACCCCCCCCCCCCCCCACCCCCCCCCCCCCCCACCCCCCCCCCCCCCCACCCCCCCCCCCCCCCACCCCCCCCCCCCCCCACCCCCCCCCCCCCCCACCCCCCCCCCCCCCCACCCCCCCCCCCCCCCACCCCCCCCCCCCCCCACCCCCCCCCCCCCCCACCCCCCCCCCCCCCCACCCCCCCCCCCCCCCACCCCCCCCCCCCCCCACCCCCCCCCCCCCCCACCCCCCCCCCCCCCCACCCCCCCCCCCCCCCACCCCCCCCCCCCCCCACCCCCCCCCCCCCCCACCCCCCCCCCCCCCCACCCCCCCCCCCCCCCACCCCCCCCCCCCCCCACCCCCCCCCCCCCCCACCCCCCCCCCCCCCCACCCCCCCCCCCCCCCACCCCCCCCCCCCCCCACCCCCCCCCCCCCCCACCCCCCCCCCCCCCCACCCCCCCCCCCCCCCACCCCCCCCCCCCCCCACCCCCCCCCCCCCCCACCCCCCCCCCCCCCCACCCCCCCCCCCCCCCACCCCCCCCCCCCCCCACCCCCCCCCCCCCCCACCCCCCCCCCCCCCCACCCCCCCCCCCCCCCACCCCCCCCCCCCCCCACCCCCCCCCCCCCCCACCCCCCCCCCCCCCCACCCCCCCCCCCCCCCACCCCCCCCCCCCCCCACCCCCCCCCCCCCCCACCCCCCCCCCCCCCCACCCCCCCCCCCCCCCACCCCCCCCCCCCCCCACCCCCCCCCCCCCCCACCCCCCCCCCCCCCCACCCCCCCCCCCCCCCACCCCCCCCCCCCCCCACCCCCCCCCCCCCCCACCCCCCCCCCCCCCCACCCCCCCCCCCCCCCACCCCCCCCCCCCCCCACCCCCCCCCCCCCCCACCCCCCCCCCCCCCCACCCCCCCCCCCCCCCACCCCCCCCCCCCCCCACCCCCCCCCCCCCCCACCCCCCCCCCCCCCCACCCCCCCCCCCCCCCACCCCCCCCCCCCCCCACCCCCCCCCCCCCCCACCCCCCCCCCCCCCCACCCCCCCCCCCCCCCACCCCCCCCCCCCCCCACCCCCCCCCCCCCCCACCCCCCCCCCCCCCCACCCCCCCCCCCCCCCACCCCCCCCCCCCCCCACCCCCCCCCCCCCCCACCCCCCCCCCCCCCCACCCCCCCCCCCCCCCACCCCCCCCCCCCCCCACCCCCCCCCCCCCCCACCCCCCCCCCCCCCCACCCCCCCCCCCCCCCACCCCCCCCCCCCCCCACCCCCCCCCCCCCCCACCCCCCCCCCCCCCCACCCCCCCCCCCCCCCACCCCCCCCCCCCCCCACCCCCCCCCCCCCCCACCCCCCCCCCCCCCCACCCCCCCCCCCCCCCACCCCCCCCCCCCCCCACCCCCCCCCCCCCCCACCCCCCCCCCCCCCCACCCCCCCCCCCCCCCACCCCCCCCCCCCCCCACCCCCCCCCCCCCCCACCCCCCCCCCCCCCCACCCCCCCCCCCCCCCACCCCCCCCCCCCCCCACCCCCCCCCCCCCCCACCCCCCCCCCCCCCCACCCCCCCCCCCCCCCACCCCCCCCCCCCCCCACCCCCCCCCCCCCCCACCCCCCCCCCCCCCCACCCCCCCCCCCCCCCACCCCCCCCCCCCCCCACCCCCCCCCCCCCCCACCCCCCCCCCCCCCCACCCCCCCCCCCCCCCACCCCCCCCCCCCCCCACCCCCCCCCCCCCCCACCCCCCCCCCCCCCCACCCCCCCCCCCCCCCACCCCCCCCCCCCCCCACCCCCCCCCCCCCCCACCCCCCCCCCCCCCCACCCCCCCCCCCCCCCACCCCCCCCCCCCCCCACCCCCCCCCCCCCCCACCCCCCCCCCCCCCCACCCCCCCCCCCCCCCACCCCCCCCCCCCCCCACCCCCCCCCCCCCCCACCCCCCCCCCCCCCCACCCCCCCCCCCCCCCACCCCCCCCCCCCCCCACCCCCCCCCCCCCCCACCCCCCCCCCCCCCCACCCCCCCCCCCCCCCACCCCCCCCCCCCCCCACCCCCCCCCCCCCCCACCCCCCCCCCCCCCCACCCCCCCCCCCCCCCACCCCCCCCCCCCCCCACCCCCCCCCCCCCCCACCCCCCCCCCCCCCCACCCCCCCCCCCCCCCACCCCCCCCCCCCCCCACCCCCCCCCCCCCCCACCCCCCCCCCCCCCCACCCCCCCCCCCCCCCACCCCCCCCCCCCCCCACCCCCCCCCCCCCCCACCCCCCCCCCCCCCCACCCCCCCCCCCCCCCACCCCCCCCCCCCCCCACCCCCCCCCCCCCCCACCCCCCCCCCCCCCCACCCCCCCCCCCCCCCACCCCCCCCCCCCCCCACCCCCCCCCCCCCCCACCCCCCCCCCCCCCCACCCCCCCCCCCCCCCACCCCCCCCCCCCCCCACCCCCCCCCCCCCCCACCCCCCCCCCCCCCCACCCCCCCCCCCCCCCACCCCCCCCCCCCCCCACCCCCCCCCCCCCCCACCCCCCCCCCCCCCCACCCCCCCCCCCCCCCACCCCCCCCCCCCCCCACCCCCCCCCCCCCCCACCCCCCCCCCCCCCCACCCCCCCCCCCCCCCACCCCCCCCCCCCCCCACCCCCCCCCCCCCCCACCCCCCCCCCCCCCCACCCCCCCCCCCCCCCACCCCCCCCCCCCCCCACCCCCCCCCCCCCCCACCCCCCCCCCCCCCCACCCCCCCCCCCCCCCACCCCCCCCCCCCCCCACCCCCCCCCCCCCCCACCCCCCCCCCCCCCCACCCCCCCCCCCCCCCACCCCCCCCCCCCCCCACCCCCCCCCCCCCCCACCCCCCCCCCCCCCCACCCCCCCCCCCCCCCACCCCCCCCCCCCCCCACCCCCCCCCCCCCCCACCCCCCCCCCCCCCCACCCCCCCCCCCCCCCACCCCCCCCCCCCCCCACCCCCCCCCCCCCCCACCCCCCCCCCCCCCCACCCCCCCCCCCCCCCACCCCCCCCCCCCCCCACCCCCCCCCCCCCCCACCCCCCCCCCCCCCCACCCCCCCCCCCCCCCACCCCCCCCCCCCCCCACCCCCCCCCCCCCCCACCCCCCCCCCCCCCCACCCCCCCCCCCCCCCACCCCCCCCCCCCCCCACCCCCCCCCCCCCCCACCCCCCCCCCCCCCCACCCCCCCCCCCCCCCACCCCCCCCCCCCCCCACCCCCCCCCCCCCCCACCCCCCCCCCCCCCCACCCCCCCCCCCCCCCACCCCCCCCCCCCCCCACCCCCCCCCCCCCCCACCCCCCCCCCCCCCCACCCCCCCCCCCCCCCACCCCCCCCCCCCCCCACCCCCCCCCCCCCCCACCCCCCCCCCCCCCCACCCCCCCCCCCCCCCACCCCCCCCCCCCCCCACCCCCCCCCCCCCCCACCCCCCCCCCCCCCCACCCCCCCCCCCCCCCACCCCCCCCCCCCCCCACCCCCCCCCCCCCCCACCCCCCCCCCCCCCCACCCCCCCCCCCCCCCACCCCCCCCCCCCCCCACCCCCCCCCCCCCCCACCCCCCCCCCCCCCCACCCCCCCCCCCCCCCACCCCCCCCCCCCCCCACCCCCCCCCCCCCCCACCCCCCCCCCCCCCCACCCCCCCCCCCCCCCACCCCCCCCCCCCCCCACCCCCCCCCCCCCCCACCCCCCCCCCCCCCCACCCCCCCCCCCCCCCACCCCCCCCCCCCCCCACCCCCCCCCCCCCCCACCCCCCCCCCCCCCCACCCCCCCCCCCCCCCACCCCCCCCCCCCCCCACCCCCCCCCCCCCCCACCCCCCCCCCCCCCCACCCCCCCCCCCCCCCACCCCCCCCCCCCCCCACCCCCCCCCCCCCCCACCCCCCCCCCCCCCCACCCCCCCCCCCCCCCACCCCCCCCCCCCCCCACCCCCCCCCCCCCCCACCCCCCCCCCCCCCCACCCCCCCCCCCCCCCACCCCCCCCCCCCCCCACCCCCCCCCCCCCCCACCCCCCCCCCCCCCCACCCCCCCCCCCCCCCACCCCCCCCCCCCCCCACCCCCCCCCCCCCCCACCCCCCCCCCCCCCCACCCCCCCCCCCCCCCACCCCCCCCCCCCCCCACCCCCCCCCCCCCCCACCCCCCCCCCCCCCCACCCCCCCCCCCCCCCACCCCCCCCCCCCCCCACCCCCCCCCCCCCCCACCCCCCCCCCCCCCCACCCCCCCCCCCCCCCACCCCCCCCCCCCCCCACCCCCCCCCCCCCCCACCCCCCCCCCCCCCCACCCCCCCCCCCCCCCACCCCCCCCCCCCCCCACCCCCCCCCCCCCCCACCCCCCCCCCCCCCCACCCCCCCCCCCCCCCACCCCCCCCCCCCCCCACCCCCCCCCCCCCCCACCCCCCCCCCCCCCCACCCCCCCCCCCCCCCACCCCCCCCCCCCCCCACCCCCCCCCCCCCCCACCCCCCCCCCCCCCCACCCCCCCCCCCCCCCACCCCCCCCCCCCCCCACCCCCCCCCCCCCCCACCCCCCCCCCCCCCCACCCCCCCCCCCCCCCACCCCCCCCCCCCCCCACCCCCCCCCCCCCCCACCCCCCCCCCCCCCCACCCCCCCCCCCCCCCACCCCCCCCCCCCCCCACCCCCCCCCCCCCCCACCCCCCCCCCCCCCCACCCCCCCCCCCCCCCACCCCCCCCCCCCCCCACCCCCCCCCCCCCCCACCCCCCCCCCCCCCCACCCCCCCCCCCCCCCACCCCCCCCCCCCCCCACCCCCCCCCCCCCCCACCCCCCCCCCCCCCCACCCCCCCCCCCCCCCACCCCCCCCCCCCCCCACCCCCCCCCCCCCCCACCCCCCCCCCCCCCCACCCCCCCCCCCCCCCACCCCCCCCCCCCCCCACCCCCCCCCCCCCCCACCCCCCCCCCCCCCCACCCCCCCCCCCCCCCACCCCCCCCCCCCCCCACCCCCCCCCCCCCCCACCCCCCCCCCCCCCCACCCCCCCCCCCCCCCACCCCCCCCCCCCCCCACCCCCCCCCCCCCCCACCCCCCCCCCCCCCCACCCCCCCCCCCCCCCACCCCCCCCCCCCCCCACCCCCCCCCCCCCCCACCCCCCCCCCCCCCCACCCCCCCCCCCCCCCACCCCCCCCCCCCCCCACCCCCCCCCCCCCCCACCCCCCCCCCCCCCCACCCCCCCCCCCCCCCACCCCCCCCCCCCCCCACCCCCCCCCCCCCCCACCCCCCCCCCCCCCCACCCCCCCCCCCCCCCACCCCCCCCCCCCCCCACCCCCCCCCCCCCCCACCCCCCCCCCCCCCCACCCCCCCCCCCCCCCACCCCCCCCCCCCCCCACCCCCCCCCCCCCCCACCCCCCCCCCCCCCCACCCCCCCCCCCCCCCACCCCCCCCCCCCCCCACCCCCCCCCCCCCCCACCCCCCCCCCCCCCCACCCCCCCCCCCCCCCACCCCCCCCCCCCCCCACCCCCCCCCCCCCCCACCCCCCCCCCCCCCCACCCCCCCCCCCCCCCACCCCCCCCCCCCCCCACCCCCCCCCCCCCCCACCCCCCCCCCCCCCCACCCCCCCCCCCCCCCACCCCCCCCCCCCCCCACCCCCCCCCCCCCCCACCCCCCCCCCCCCCCACCCCCCCCCCCCCCCACCCCCCCCCCCCCCCACCCCCCCCCCCCCCCACCCCCCCCCCCCCCCACCCCCCCCCCCCCCCACCCCCCCCCCCCCCCACCCCCCCCCCCCCCCACCCCCCCCCCCCCCCACCCCCCCCCCCCCCCACCCCCCCCCCCCCCCACCCCCCCCCCCCCCCACCCCCCCCCCCCCCCACCCCCCCCCCCCCCCACCCCCCCCCCCCCCCACCCCCCCCCCCCCCCACCCCCCCCCCCCCCCACCCCCCCCCCCCCCCACCCCCCCCCCCCCCCACCCCCCCCCCCCCCCACCCCCCCCCCCCCCCACCCCCCCCCCCCCCCACCCCCCCCCCCCCCCACCCCCCCCCCCCCCCACCCCCCCCCCCCCCCACCCCCCCCCCCCCCCACCCCCCCCCCCCCCCACCCCCCCCCCCCCCCACCCCCCCCCCCCCCCACCCCCCCCCCCCCCCACCCCCCCCCCCCCCCACCCCCCCCCCCCCCCACCCCCCCCCCCCCCCACCCCCCCCCCCCCCCACCCCCCCCCCCCCCCACCCCCCCCCCCCCCCACCCCCCCCCCCCCCCACCCCCCCCCCCCCCCACCCCCCCCCCCCCCCACCCCCCCCCCCCCCCACCCCCCCCCCCCCCCACCCCCCCCCCCCCCCACCCCCCCCCCCCCCCACCCCCCCCCCCCCCCACCCCCCCCCCCCCCCACCCCCCCCCCCCCCCACCCCCCCCCCCCCCCACCCCCCCCCCCCCCCACCCCCCCCCCCCCCCACCCCCCCCCCCCCCCACCCCCCCCCCCCCCCACCCCCCCCCCCCCCCACCCCCCCCCCCCCCCACCCCCCCCCCCCCCCACCCCCCCCCCCCCCCACCCCCCCCCCCCCCCACCCCCCCCCCCCCCCACCCCCCCCCCCCCCCACCCCCCCCCCCCCCCACCCCCCCCCCCCCCCACCCCCCCCCCCCCCCACCCCCCCCCCCCCCCACCCCCCCCCCCCCCCACCCCCCCCCCCCCCCACCCCCCCCCCCCCCCACCCCCCCCCCCCCCCACCCCCCCCCCCCCCCACCCCCCCCCCCCCCCACCCCCCCCCCCCCCCACCCCCCCCCCCCCCCACCCCCCCCCCCCCCCACCCCCCCCCCCCCCCACCCCCCCCCCCCCCCACCCCCCCCCCCCCCCACCCCCCCCCCCCCCCACCCCCCCCCCCCCCCACCCCCCCCCCCCCCCACCCCCCCCCCCCCCCACCCCCCCCCCCCCCCACCCCCCCCCCCCCCCACCCCCCCCCCCCCCCACCCCCCCCCCCCCCCACCCCCCCCCCCCCCCACCCCCCCCCCCCCCCACCCCCCCCCCCCCCCACCCCCCCCCCCCCCCACCCCCCCCCCCCCCCACCCCCCCCCCCCCCCACCCCCCCCCCCCCCCACCCCCCCCCCCCCCCACCCCCCCCCCCCCCCACCCCCCCCCCCCCCCACCCCCCCCCCCCCCCACCCCCCCCCCCCCCCACCCCCCCCCCCCCCCACCCCCCCCCCCCCCCACCCCCCCCCCCCCCCACCCCCCCCCCCCCCCACCCCCCCCCCCCCCCACCCCCCCCCCCCCCCACCCCCCCCCCCCCCCACCCCCCCCCCCCCCCACCCCCCCCCCCCCCCACCCCCCCCCCCCCCCACCCCCCCCCCCCCCCACCCCCCCCCCCCCCCACCCCCCCCCCCCCCCACCCCCCCCCCCCCCCACCCCCCCCCCCCCCCACCCCCCCCCCCCCCCACCCCCCCCCCCCCCCACCCCCCCCCCCCCCCACCCCCCCCCCCCCCCACCCCCCCCCCCCCCCACCCCCCCCCCCCCCCACCCCCCCCCCCCCCCACCCCCCCCCCCCCCCACCCCCCCCCCCCCCCACCCCCCCCCCCCCCCACCCCCCCCCCCCCCCACCCCCCCCCCCCCCCACCCCCCCCCCCCCCCACCCCCCCCCCCCCCCACCCCCCCCCCCCCCCACCCCCCCCCCCCCCCACCCCCCCCCCCCCCCACCCCCCCCCCCCCCCACCCCCCCCCCCCCCCACCCCCCCCCCCCCCCACCCCCCCCCCCCCCCACCCCCCCCCCCCCCCACCCCCCCCCCCCCCCACCCCCCCCCCCCCCCACCCCCCCCCCCCCCCACCCCCCCCCCCCCCCACCCCCCCCCCCCCCCACCCCCCCCCCCCCCCACCCCCCCCCCCCCCCACCCCCCCCCCCCCCCACCCCCCCCCCCCCCCACCCCCCCCCCCCCCCACCCCCCCCCCCCCCCACCCCCCCCCCCCCCCACCCCCCCCCCCCCCCACCCCCCCCCCCCCCCACCCCCCCCCCCCCCCACCCCCCCCCCCCCCCACCCCCCCCCCCCCCCACCCCCCCCCCCCCCCACCCCCCCCCCCCCCCACCCCCCCCCCCCCCCACCCCCCCCCCCCCCCACCCCCCCCCCCCCCCACCCCCCCCCCCCCCCACCCCCCCCCCCCCCCACCCCCCCCCCCCCCCACCCCCCCCCCCCCCCACCCCCCCCCCCCCCCACCCCCCCCCCCCCCCACCCCCCCCCCCCCCCACCCCCCCCCCCCCCCACCCCCCCCCCCCCCCACCCCCCCCCCCCCCCACCCCCCCCCCCCCCCACCCCCCCCCCCCCCCACCCCCCCCCCCCCCCACCCCCCCCCCCCCCCACCCCCCCCCCCCCCCACCCCCCCCCCCCCCCACCCCCCCCCCCCCCCACCCCCCCCCCCCCCCACCCCCCCCCCCCCCCACCCCCCCCCCCCCCCACCCCCCCCCCCCCCCACCCCCCCCCCCCCCCACCCCCCCCCCCCCCCACCCCCCCCCCCCCCCACCCCCCCCCCCCCCCACCCCCCCCCCCCCCCACCCCCCCCCCCCCCCACCCCCCCCCCCCCCCACCCCCCCCCCCCCCCACCCCCCCCCCCCCCCACCCCCCCCCCCCCCCACCCCCCCCCCCCCCCACCCCCCCCCCCCCCCACCCCCCCCCCCCCCCACCCCCCCCCCCCCCCACCCCCCCCCCCCCCCACCCCCCCCCCCCCCCACCCCCCCCCCCCCCCACCCCCCCCCCCCCCCACCCCCCCCCCCCCCCACCCCCCCCCCCCCCCACCCCCCCCCCCCCCCACCCCCCCCCCCCCCCACCCCCCCCCCCCCCCACCCCCCCCCCCCCCCACCCCCCCCCCCCCCCACCCCCCCCCCCCCCCACCCCCCCCCCCCCCCACCCCCCCCCCCCCCCACCCCCCCCCCCCCCCACCCCCCCCCCCCCCCACCCCCCCCCCCCCCCACCCCCCCCCCCCCCCACCCCCCCCCCCCCCCACCCCCCCCCCCCCCCACCCCCCCCCCCCCCCACCCCCCCCCCCCCCCACCCCCCCCCCCCCCCACCCCCCCCCCCCCCCACCCCCCCCCCCCCCCACCCCCCCCCCCCCCCACCCCCCCCCCCCCCCACCCCCCCCCCCCCCCACCCCCCCCCCCCCCCACCCCCCCCCCCCCCCACCCCCCCCCCCCCCCACCCCCCCCCCCCCCCACCCCCCCCCCCCCCCACCCCCCCCCCCCCCCACCCCCCCCCCCCCCCACCCCCCCCCCCCCCCACCCCCCCCCCCCCCCACCCCCCCCCCCCCCCACCCCCCCCCCCCCCCACCCCCCCCCCCCCCCACCCCCCCCCCCCCCCACCCCCCCCCCCCCCCACCCCCCCCCCCCCCCACCCCCCCCCCCCCCCACCCCCCCCCCCCCCCACCCCCCCCCCCCCCCACCCCCCCCCCCCCCCACCCCCCCCCCCCCCCACCCCCCCCCCCCCCCACCCCCCCCCCCCCCCACCCCCCCCCCCCCCCACCCCCCCCCCCCCCCACCCCCCCCCCCCCCCACCCCCCCCCCCCCCCACCCCCCCCCCCCCCCACCCCCCCCCCCCCCCACCCCCCCCCCCCCCCACCCCCCCCCCCCCCCACCCCCCCCCCCCCCCACCCCCCCCCCCCCCCACCCCCCCCCCCCCCCACCCCCCCCCCCCCCCACCCCCCCCCCCCCCCACCCCCCCCCCCCCCCACCCCCCCCCCCCCCCACCCCCCCCCCCCCCCACCCCCCCCCCCCCCCACCCCCCCCCCCCCCCACCCCCCCCCCCCCCCACCCCCCCCCCCCCCCACCCCCCCCCCCCCCCACCCCCCCCCCCCCCCACCCCCCCCCCCCCCCACCCCCCCCCCCCCCCACCCCCCCCCCCCCCCACCCCCCCCCCCCCCCACCCCCCCCCCCCCCCACCCCCCCCCCCCCCCACCCCCCCCCCCCCCCACCCCCCCCCCCCCCCACCCCCCCCCCCCCCCACCCCCCCCCCCCCCCACCCCCCCCCCCCCCCACCCCCCCCCCCCCCCACCCCCCCCCCCCCCCACCCCCCCCCCCCCCCACCCCCCCCCCCCCCCACCCCCCCCCCCCCCCACCCCCCCCCCCCCCCACCCCCCCCCCCCCCCACCCCCCCCCCCCCCCACCCCCCCCCCCCCCCACCCCCCCCCCCCCCCACCCCCCCCCCCCCCCACCCCCCCCCCCCCCCACCCCCCCCCCCCCCCACCCCCCCCCCCCCCCACCCCCCCCCCCCCCCACCCCCCCCCCCCCCCACCCCCCCCCCCCCCCACCCCCCCCCCCCCCCACCCCCCCCCCCCCCCACCCCCCCCCCCCCCCACCCCCCCCCCCCCCCACCCCCCCCCCCCCCCACCCCCCCCCCCCCCCACCCCCCCCCCCCCCCACCCCCCCCCCCCCCCACCCCCCCCCCCCCCCACCCCCCCCCCCCCCCACCCCCCCCCCCCCCCACCCCCCCCCCCCCCCACCCCCCCCCCCCCCCACCCCCCCCCCCCCCCACCCCCCCCCCCCCCCACCCCCCCCCCCCCCCACCCCCCCCCCCCCCCACCCCCCCCCCCCCCCACCCCCCCCCCCCCCCACCCCCCCCCCCCCCCACCCCCCCCCCCCCCCACCCCCCCCCCCCCCCACCCCCCCCCCCCCCCACCCCCCCCCCCCCCCACCCCCCCCCCCCCCCACCCCCCCCCCCCCCCACCCCCCCCCCCCCCCACCCCCCCCCCCCCCCACCCCCCCCCCCCCCCACCCCCCCCCCCCCCCACCCCCCCCCCCCCCCACCCCCCCCCCCCCCCACCCCCCCCCCCCCCCACCCCCCCCCCCCCCCACCCCCCCCCCCCCCCACCCCCCCCCCCCCCCACCCCCCCCCCCCCCCACCCCCCCCCCCCCCCACCCCCCCCCCCCCCCACCCCCCCCCCCCCCCACCCCCCCCCCCCCCCACCCCCCCCCCCCCCCACCCCCCCCCCCCCCCACCCCCCCCCCCCCCCACCCCCCCCCCCCCCCACCCCCCCCCCCCCCCACCCCCCCCCCCCCCCACCCCCCCCCCCCCCCACCCCCCCCCCCCCCCACCCCCCCCCCCCCCCACCCCCCCCCCCCCCCACCCCCCCCCCCCCCCACCCCCCCCCCCCCCCACCCCCCCCCCCCCCCACCCCCCCCCCCCCCCACCCCCCCCCCCCCCCACCCCCCCCCCCCCCCACCCCCCCCCCCCCCCACCCCCCCCCCCCCCCACCCCCCCCCCCCCCCACCCCCCCCCCCCCCCACCCCCCCCCCCCCCCACCCCCCCCCCCCCCCACCCCCCCCCCCCCCCACCCCCCCCCCCCCCCACCCCCCCCCCCCCCCACCCCCCCCCCCCCCCACCCCCCCCCCCCCCCACCCCCCCCCCCCCCCACCCCCCCCCCCCCCCACCCCCCCCCCCCCCCACCCCCCCCCCCCCCCACCCCCCCCCCCCCCCACCCCCCCCCCCCCCCACCCCCCCCCCCCCCCACCCCCCCCCCCCCCCACCCCCCCCCCCCCCCACCCCCCCCCCCCCCCACCCCCCCCCCCCCCCACCCCCCCCCCCCCCCACCCCCCCCCCCCCCCACCCCCCCCCCCCCCCACCCCCCCCCCCCCCCACCCCCCCCCCCCCCCACCCCCCCCCCCCCCCACCCCCCCCCCCCCCCACCCCCCCCCCCCCCCACCCCCCCCCCCCCCCACCCCCCCCCCCCCCCACCCCCCCCCCCCCCCACCCCCCCCCCCCCCCACCCCCCCCCCCCCCCACCCCCCCCCCCCCCCACCCCCCCCCCCCCCCACCCCCCCCCCCCCCCACCCCCCCCCCCCCCCACCCCCCCCCCCCCCCACCCCCCCCCCCCCCCACCCCCCCCCCCCCCCACCCCCCCCCCCCCCCACCCCCCCCCCCCCCCACCCCCCCCCCCCCCCACCCCCCCCCCCCCCCACCCCCCCCCCCCCCCACCCCCCCCCCCCCCCACCCCCCCCCCCCCCCACCCCCCCCCCCCCCCACCCCCCCCCCCCCCCACCCCCCCCCCCCCCCACCCCCCCCCCCCCCCACCCCCCCCCCCCCCCACCCCCCCCCCCCCCCACCCCCCCCCCCCCCCACCCCCCCCCCCCCCCACCCCCCCCCCCCCCCACCCCCCCCCCCCCCCACCCCCCCCCCCCCCCACCCCCCCCCCCCCCCACCCCCCCCCCCCCCCACCCCCCCCCCCCCCCACCCCCCCCCCCCCCCACCCCCCCCCCCCCCCACCCCCCCCCCCCCCCACCCCCCCCCCCCCCCACCCCCCCCCCCCCCCACCCCCCCCCCCCCCCACCCCCCCCCCCCCCCACCCCCCCCCCCCCCCACCCCCCCCCCCCCCCACCCCCCCCCCCCCCCACCCCCCCCCCCCCCCACCCCCCCCCCCCCCCACCCCCCCCCCCCCCCACCCCCCCCCCCCCCCACCCCCCCCCCCCCCCACCCCCCCCCCCCCCCACCCCCCCCCCCCCCCACCCCCCCCCCCCCCCACCCCCCCCCCCCCCCACCCCCCCCCCCCCCCACCCCCCCCCCCCCCCACCCCCCCCCCCCCCCACCCCCCCCCCCCCCCACCCCCCCCCCCCCCCACCCCCCCCCCCCCCCACCCCCCCCCCCCCCCACCCCCCCCCCCCCCCACCCCCCCCCCCCCCCACCCCCCCCCCCCCCCACCCCCCCCCCCCCCCACCCCCCCCCCCCCCCACCCCCCCCCCCCCCCACCCCCCCCCCCCCCCACCCCCCCCCCCCCCCACCCCCCCCCCCCCCCACCCCCCCCCCCCCCCACCCCCCCCCCCCCCCACCCCCCCCCCCCCCCACCCCCCCCCCCCCCCACCCCCCCCCCCCCCCACCCCCCCCCCCCCCCACCCCCCCCCCCCCCCACCCCCCCCCCCCCCCACCCCCCCCCCCCCCCACCCCCCCCCCCCCCCACCCCCCCCCCCCCCCACCCCCCCCCCCCCCCACCCCCCCCCCCCCCCACCCCCCCCCCCCCCCACCCCCCCCCCCCCCCACCCCCCCCCCCCCCCACCCCCCCCCCCCCCCACCCCCCCCCCCCCCCACCCCCCCCCCCCCCCACCCCCCCCCCCCCCCACCCCCCCCCCCCCCCACCCCCCCCCCCCCCCACCCCCCCCCCCCCCCACCCCCCCCCCCCCCCACCCCCCCCCCCCCCCACCCCCCCCCCCCCCCACCCCCCCCCCCCCCCACCCCCCCCCCCCCCCACCCCCCCCCCCCCCCACCCCCCCCCCCCCCCACCCCCCCCCCCCCCCACCCCCCCCCCCCCCCACCCCCCCCCCCCCCCACCCCCCCCCCCCCCCACCCCCCCCCCCCCCCACCCCCCCCCCCCCCCACCCCCCCCCCCCCCCACCCCCCCCCCCCCCCACCCCCCCCCCCCCCCACCCCCCCCCCCCCCCACCCCCCCCCCCCCCCACCCCCCCCCCCCCCCACCCCCCCCCCCCCCCACCCCCCCCCCCCCCCACCCCCCCCCCCCCCCACCCCCCCCCCCCCCCACCCCCCCCCCCCCCCACCCCCCCCCCCCCCCACCCCCCCCCCCCCCCACCCCCCCCCCCCCCCACCCCCCCCCCCCCCCACCCCCCCCCCCCCCCACCCCCCCCCCCCCCCACCCCCCCCCCCCCCCACCCCCCCCCCCCCCCACCCCCCCCCCCCCCCACCCCCCCCCCCCCCCACCCCCCCCCCCCCCCACCCCCCCCCCCCCCCACCCCCCCCCCCCCCCACCCCCCCCCCCCCCCACCCCCCCCCCCCCCCACCCCCCCCCCCCCCCACCCCCCCCCCCCCCCACCCCCCCCCCCCCCCACCCCCCCCCCCCCCCACCCCCCCCCCCCCCCACCCCCCCCCCCCCCCACCCCCCCCCCCCCCCACCCCCCCCCCCCCCCACCCCCCCCCCCCCCCACCCCCCCCCCCCCCCACCCCCCCCCCCCCCCACCCCCCCCCCCCCCCACCCCCCCCCCCCCCCACCCCCCCCCCCCCCCACCCCCCCCCCCCCCCACCCCCCCCCCCCCCCACCCCCCCCCCCCCCCACCCCCCCCCCCCCCCACCCCCCCCCCCCCCCACCCCCCCCCCCCCCCACCCCCCCCCCCCCCCACCCCCCCCCCCCCCCACCCCCCCCCCCCCCCACCCCCCCCCCCCCCCACCCCCCCCCCCCCCCACCCCCCCCCCCCCCCACCCCCCCCCCCCCCCACCCCCCCCCCCCCCCACCCCCCCCCCCCCCCACCCCCCCCCCCCCCCACCCCCCCCCCCCCCCACCCCCCCCCCCCCCCACCCCCCCCCCCCCCCACCCCCCCCCCCCCCCACCCCCCCCCCCCCCCACCCCCCCCCCCCCCCACCCCCCCCCCCCCCCACCCCCCCCCCCCCCCACCCCCCCCCCCCCCCACCCCCCCCCCCCCCCACCCCCCCCCCCCCCCACCCCCCCCCCCCCCCACCCCCCCCCCCCCCCACCCCCCCCCCCCCCCACCCCCCCCCCCCCCCACCCCCCCCCCCCCCCACCCCCCCCCCCCCCCACCCCCCCCCCCCCCCACCCCCCCCCCCCCCCACCCCCCCCCCCCCCCACCCCCCCCCCCCCCCACCCCCCCCCCCCCCCACCCCCCCCCCCCCCCACCCCCCCCCCCCCCCACCCCCCCCCCCCCCCACCCCCCCCCCCCCCCACCCCCCCCCCCCCCCACCCCCCCCCCCCCCCACCCCCCCCCCCCCCCACCCCCCCCCCCCCCCACCCCCCCCCCCCCCCACCCCCCCCCCCCCCCACCCCCCCCCCCCCCCACCCCCCCCCCCCCCCACCCCCCCCCCCCCCCACCCCCCCCCCCCCCCACCCCCCCCCCCCCCCACCCCCCCCCCCCCCCACCCCCCCCCCCCCCCACCCCCCCCCCCCCCCACCCCCCCCCCCCCCCACCCCCCCCCCCCCCCACCCCCCCCCCCCCCCACCCCCCCCCCCCCCCACCCCCCCCCCCCCCCACCCCCCCCCCCCCCCACCCCCCCCCCCCCCCACCCCCCCCCCCCCCCACCCCCCCCCCCCCCCACCCCCCCCCCCCCCCACCCCCCCCCCCCCCCACCCCCCCCCCCCCCCACCCCCCCCCCCCCCCACCCCCCCCCCCCCCCACCCCCCCCCCCCCCCACCCCCCCCCCCCCCCACCCCCCCCCCCCCCCACCCCCCCCCCCCCCCACCCCCCCCCCCCCCCACCCCCCCCCCCCCCCACCCCCCCCCCCCCCCACCCCCCCCCCCCCCCACCCCCCCCCCCCCCCACCCCCCCCCCCCCCCACCCCCCCCCCCCCCCACCCCCCCCCCCCCCCACCCCCCCCCCCCCCCACCCCCCCCCCCCCCCACCCCCCCCCCCCCCCACCCCCCCCCCCCCCCACCCCCCCCCCCCCCCACCCCCCCCCCCCCCCACCCCCCCCCCCCCCCACCCCCCCCCCCCCCCACCCCCCCCCCCCCCCACCCCCCCCCCCCCCCACCCCCCCCCCCCCCCACCCCCCCCCCCCCCCACCCCCCCCCCCCCCCACCCCCCCCCCCCCCCACCCCCCCCCCCCCCCACCCCCCCCCCCCCCCACCCCCCCCCCCCCCCACCCCCCCCCCCCCCCACCCCCCCCCCCCCCCACCCCCCCCCCCCCCCACCCCCCCCCCCCCCCACCCCCCCCCCCCCCCACCCCCCCCCCCCCCCACCCCCCCCCCCCCCCACCCCCCCCCCCCCCCACCCCCCCCCCCCCCCACCCCCCCCCCCCCCCACCCCCCCCCCCCCCCACCCCCCCCCCCCCCCACCCCCCCCCCCCCCCACCCCCCCCCCCCCCCACCCCCCCCCCCCCCCACCCCCCCCCCCCCCCACCCCCCCCCCCCCCCACCCCCCCCCCCCCCCACCCCCCCCCCCCCCCACCCCCCCCCCCCCCCACCCCCCCCCCCCCCCACCCCCCCCCCCCCCCACCCCCCCCCCCCCCCACCCCCCCCCCCCCCCACCCCCCCCCCCCCCCACCCCCCCCCCCCCCCACCCCCCCCCCCCCCCACCCCCCCCCCCCCCCACCCCCCCCCCCCCCCACCCCCCCCCCCCCCCACCCCCCCCCCCCCCCACCCCCCCCCCCCCCCACCCCCCCCCCCCCCCACCCCCCCCCCCCCCCACCCCCCCCCCCCCCCACCCCCCCCCCCCCCCACCCCCCCCCCCCCCCACCCCCCCCCCCCCCCACCCCCCCCCCCCCCCACCCCCCCCCCCCCCCACCCCCCCCCCCCCCCACCCCCCCCCCCCCCCACCCCCCCCCCCCCCCACCCCCCCCCCCCCCCACCCCCCCCCCCCCCCACCCCCCCCCCCCCCCACCCCCCCCCCCCCCCACCCCCCCCCCCCCCCACCCCCCCCCCCCCCCACCCCCCCCCCCCCCCACCCCCCCCCCCCCCCACCCCCCCCCCCCCCCACCCCCCCCCCCCCCCACCCCCCCCCCCCCCCACCCCCCCCCCCCCCCACCCCCCCCCCCCCCCACCCCCCCCCCCCCCCACCCCCCCCCCCCCCCACCCCCCCCCCCCCCCACCCCCCCCCCCCCCCACCCCCCCCCCCCCCCACCCCCCCCCCCCCCCACCCCCCCCCCCCCCCACCCCCCCCCCCCCCCACCCCCCCCCCCCCCCACCCCCCCCCCCCCCCACCCCCCCCCCCCCCCACCCCCCCCCCCCCCCACCCCCCCCCCCCCCCACCCCCCCCCCCCCCCACCCCCCCCCCCCCACACCCCCCCCCCCCCCCACCCCCCCAAGGCTGATGGGAATTGTAGTTCCTGAACATCTGGAGAGCCGCAGGTTCCCTACCCCTGGAATAGCAAGTTCCTGGATCAGGACCTTGGAGAGTTCCCACCGATGGCAGGCGGTGCTCTGACCAGACCAAAGCTCCGCTGGGCTAGATCGACAGACCTCTAGGCATGGCTGGCATCTTCCAGAGCTTAGAAGAAGGAGAAGAAGGAGGAGGAGAAGAAGAAGAAGAAGAGGAGGAGGAGGAGGAGTAGTAGTTTGGATTTATATCCCCCCTTTCTCTCCTGCAAGGAGACTCAAAGGGGCTGACAATCTCCTTGCCCTTCCCCCCTCACAACAAACACCCTGTGAGGTCGGTGGAGCTGAGAGAGCTCCAAAGAACTGTGACTAGCCCAAGGTCACCCAGCTGGCGTGTGTTGGAGTGCACAAGCTAATCTGAATTCCCCAGATAAGCCTCCACAGCTCAAGCGGCAGAGCGGGGAATCAAACCCGGTTCCTCCAGATTAGAATGCACCTGCTCTTGACCACTATGCCACTGCTACTCCTAAAGGCTCACAGATTGAGCAAAAGGCTCACAGATTGAGCAAGGGGTCCAAAACAAATGAGAGAAACCCAATTCTTCTGCTCCTCTTTCTATACGCGCCCTGTCAGATGTTAGAATACAATTCAGGCTCTTAAGCGGCAGGTCTCTGCAGGGTTCCTGTTACCTGGAAGTTTGTGCTGACTCTGCGGGACAGCACAGGGCCAAAATGGTGACACTAGTAACAAGATCAAGCGAGCGTTTGCCCTTCTGCTCCGTGGGAGGTTTCTGTCCTCCCTGAGCTCGCCTTAGGACACCTGCATTACAGTTTGACAGGTGTACCCCCCTGGTCAAATTCCCCACCTGACACTGTCCCCGGAGTGAGTTGCGCCCAGCCTGGGCTAGTCCTTGGAGCCAGAGCCAGAGCCCCTCGCCCCCCCCCCGGTAAGTGAAAAAATGATAATAGTGGTATTTCACTGGCGGCCCCAGACTTGGGACTTGGTGGCTTGAGCCTCCTGTATGCTATGCAAGGGCATAAGCGGAGAAAATGGCGCCTGGCCCCACCCCCGGCTCACCCCTGCCCCCACTTACTTTTTTTCTGCTGGCTGAAAACAGACCAGGCTGGTGGGGAGAGGCCAGGCCTGGCAAGGGGGCAGGGTCGGAGGTGATTTTCTGCCCCCACTGATGCGCGCCCAGTGCATGGCGCACCCCCCGACCCCTTGTAGCTACGCCTCTGATGCTATGGGCTGCACCCTCTGCTTTCTACAGCTAGACTGCCTAGACGAGAAAATAGCCAAACTGGAGCATTCCTAGGCCACACTCTTCAGCTGCCTCTCCTTGGTTGGGAGCAGAGGTGGGATCTCACAGGTTCCCGAGAGTAGGTTACTAATTATTTGTGTGTGCCGAGAGGGGGTTACTCATTGGTGATTTTGCCACGTGATTTTGGCCTTAGTTACGCCCCTCCTCTCAGCAGTAGCGTGCAGAACTTGAAGCAGTCTAGCAGGAGGTGCACCGGCGTGCGTGGCAGCCTGCGCCTGCGTGCATTCGTTTCCCGCCCAAGGACCGGCGCAGCGGCTGCGTCCTTGCCACAGCCCCGCTTAGGAATGCCCCGCCCCCGTAATGCCCGGCCACGCCCCCGGCGTGCCCCGCCCAGCCCCGTTTGGCGCTACGCCACAGTTTGAATCCCACCACCATGGGAACCTGTTGCTAAAATTTTTGGATCCCACCACTGGTTGGGAGCGTCGAAACACGTTCACTGGGGAGTTGGGTGGGAGGATTTAAAAAAAAACCCCTACTGGACGAACACAGATACTTGAACGTATCTAAAGTTGTTCTGTGCATCTGGGCCGTCGGGGTGGTGGTGGTGGTTCTCCCTCTCTTTCCCATGGTGGTTCTCGTTAAAACCCGCCGCCTGTCAGCGCCTAAATTGGGCCGTGAAAAACGGCCCCTTTGGAGTCTGCTGAGGCGGCCGCCTCCGGGCCTGTTGTCTTGCTTCTGCTTATTCCTAATTACTCGTGTTAAGTTGTCGCTCTCGGAGAGAACGGGGATGCTTCTCCGTCCCCACAGCGCGCAAAACAAGAGGCACAGATGAGACGATCAGACGGGAGGAGAATAGGCGCAATCTGTCATTGTTTCGGCCGCTCCCTCACTTCCAGATGAAGGCTGCTAAATATAGGGTTGTTGTTGTTTTAATTGTAGCTTGAAATGGAGGGGGAGCGAGGCGTCTTCTTCCCCCCTTCCACTGTGTGTGGCAGCTGCTGTGAGGAAACAGCGGAGAGTGTTTGGGGCTGGTCATGTTAGAGAAAGAGAGGATATCAGAAGAGCCCAGCAGGAGTGGACTGATGGCCCTCAAGGCCAACATCTGGGTCTCCGGAAGGCCTGCCAGGGGAGTCCGGAGGCCAAAGGTACACTGTCTTCGGCCATGGAGGTTTCCTTTAGCCATTGTGGCTAATAACCACAGATGGGACCTTCCCCACGTTAAATTGTTTAATCCACTTGCTGATTTGGCTTTGTTAACGGCCATCGCTGAATATTCCACAGTTCAGTTCCTCTCTTGAGTGTAAAAGTCTTTTGTCTTCCCTGCACTGGCCTTGTTGGGTGATCCGGATTTCTGTTCATTTGGGAGAGAGACGGAAAAACCTCTTTCTCCCACCCCATGGACCTCTATCACGGTACCACCACACTGAGCGGGGTGTAGTGGTTAAGAGCAGGTGGGTTCTAATCTAGAGAACCGGGTTTGATTCCCCACTCCTCCGCCAGAGTGGCAGAGGCTTATCTGGTGAACCAGATGTGTTTCCGTACTCCTACGTTCCTGCTGGGTGACCTTGGGCTAGTCACAGTTCTTCGGAACTCTCTCAGCCCCACCTACCTCCCAAGGTGTCTGTTGTGGGGAGAGGAAGGGAAAGGAGCTTGTAAGCCACTTTGCGTCTCCTTACAGGAGAGAAAGGTGGGGTATAAATCCAAACTCCTCCTCCTCTCCTGTAAGGAGACTCAAGGTGGCTTACAAATTCCTTCCTTTCCTCTCCCCACAACAGACACCTTGCAAGGTTGTGGGGCTGAGAGAGTCCTGAGAGAGCTGTGACCCCAGCAGGCTTCACGTGTAGGAGCGAGGAAACAAACCTGGTTCTCCAGATTAGAGTCTGCTGCTCATGTGACAGAGTGGGGAATCAAACCTGCTTCTCCAGATTAGAGTGCACCTGCTCATACCCCCTTCACCATTCTGACAGCAGGAATGTAAATGTTGCTTGAGACGAATTGCAGGCTCATCTTGTGGCTTGCTTGCGGCAAAACCTATTGATAGATCTCTTGCGCTGTGCCCACCCAAAGCTCGTGCCGCAGTGTCTGATGCCGCTTTTCTTTAAGGAGTAGGGGTGGAGCAACGAGGTCTCTCCCCCCCCCACCCCATTCTTGCCCCGCTACCTGAAAACAGTGGAAGAAGTAATGGTCAGGTGAATATCAAAGTGACTGTGTTGGGCCCGTTCTCTCTTTGTTTTTCTTCCTCCTGTAGCCAGTTGCAGGCAAAGAGACCCATTTGTAACCCAGCCTCTTTCCTCAAGCAAAGCAATTCTTCAAGCAAGGACACATTATTGGCAAAATGGGTCTCCTGGCCTGGTTTCAAAATCACCGCAGACCACTCTATCATATTACTTTTTAAAGTAACTCGGTAATTAATTTGACACCCGGGCCGGAGGAAGCCGAGGCGCTGGAAGGTTTAGCAGCTCCACGTTTCAGACCGGATCCATTTAATCGAAGCTTCCCCCTCCCCCACCCCCCAAGTCTGGCCGGCTTTGTGCTGACCAGTTGCCGACAACAAGGAAACTGCTGCCATTCGTGTGCAACATATAAGGGGTTGCTGAATGGCAAGGTGGCTACCAATGGCTACCAATCTGGATCCTCCTTGATCTGAGATTGCAAATGCCTTAGCAGACCAGGTGCTCGGGAGCAGCAGCAGCAGAAGGCCATTGCTTTCACATCCTGCCTGTGAGCTCCCAAAGGCACCTGGTGGGCCACTGTGAGTAGCAGAGTGCTGGACTAGATGGACTCTGGTCTGATCCATAAGGCTAGATCTTATGTTCTTAAAGTGGGGCTATGTTGCATTGGGCATCGGTACCAAAAAATGGTGGTCAACGAAGCACCTTTTGATAGAGAGTTTATTGATGCTGACCCATATAGGGGCAGAAATGGGGCTTCTGGCAGAATCCAGACCAGGGGTGTCCAACTCTGGTGCTTCAGTTACTCATGGACTACTATTCCCATCAACCCCAGCTGCTAACTCTGGTGCTTCAGATGTTCATGTTTCCCTCTTCCCTTCCTGGCAACCTCCTGGCGCCAGCTCATCTGCAAGAAGGTGTGAACGGTTCCCAGGTTCTTTGAAGCTCTGTAGTTCAAATGCTGTAGAAACTGTAAGGGACATTTGGTGTGGGGCGAAACGGGGGGGGAGGGGTGTTTGAAGGATATAGGTCCTGGATCTGAGCTCTCTAGCTCAGATCCTGCTTTCTATTGTTACTCTACGCGTTGCAAGAAATAAACTGCTTTAGGACTTCCCTACGGTCTCTGTTATCTCCACGTTCGAGAGTCTGACAGCCAGCAGGGTCTGATGGGAATTGTAGTCCATGAACATCTGACGCGCCAAAGTTGGACACCCCTGATCTAAACTGAAAGAAGGATGGAGCTTTGGGGCAGAGCCAAAGAAAGGAGCTTTGAGCACAGGCCGGAGTAGAAATGCTAGTGTAGGGTGGGCTGTGTGTTTACTTGGATTAGGAGTCAGGCAACAAATTGGGTCATAAAACTGCCAAAGAAGCCTGTTGGTAGGAGTCATTGAATCATAGAGTTGGAGGGAGGCATAGAGGCCTTCTAGTCCAACCCCCTGCTCGATGCAGGATCAGCCTAGACTCGGGTTTGGGGTATTTAAAAGAGAAATGTGATGACTAAGTTAGGGTGAATGATCATAGGCATTATCATGTTATGGATGGCATTGCAGGAAGAAGGTGGTTTTTAAATTTAATTTCAATTGTTGCGTAGTTGGCTGGTAAGTGTAACCTGTCAGGGAGGGGGTCCCGTTCTTGTGCGGAGGTCTCGGATGGGGGGCTGTGGAAACAATTCCCCCCCCCCCCCAAGCTTTGCACTGCGCATCTTCAGTCTTTTTCAACCTTTCCGATATAAATTGTAGTGGAAGAAAAATTATTTGGCTGTCATGTGTGAGCAGGCGATCTGGCTTGGAGCATCTGTGTGGCCCCCCCCCCCCCCCCCCCGGCGCATACAAATCCACTTTTCCCTTGAATCGAGCGTCTTCCTTCCTGTTCTGACCGTTTTGTTGTTGCGGATGTACATTAATGTCTGCCAAAAGAAAAAAAATCTCCTCCCCCTTCAGCTGCGATGCAGATGGTCCTTTCCGCATCCAGCGATGTTTTAAATTATCATTCAAATTAAATTAAATTTGAAAATGCAGCGAGCTGTTTGCGTGAAAAGCTCCATGCCCCAGAGGGAGTTAATGTCGGTCAGGTTGGTTGCTTGTTCAGTGGGGGAGAACCTGGCTGATGTTTTCTATTAATGTACCATGACTTTGTGCCTCACTAGATTATTTACGTGTACAGCAGCTGAGAAGAGCCTTCTAGAATACTGTGCTTTACATCTTTCTCGCTCCCCCCCCCCCCCAAAATGTGTGTGGGGTCAAGATGCAATGGAAAATTTGGGTACTTTTTAATCCCGCCTTTGCTGTAAGGAGTTTTAAAAAGTTTCCCCTTCAGTTGTGTTCGACCCTGGGGTACCACTGCGAGCATAGGCAAGCCGTTTTTGTGGGGTAGTTTGCCACTGCTTTCCCCGGCTATTCTTTACCCCCTAGCTATGTGCTAGGTCAGTGATGGCGAACCTTTTCGAGACCGAGTGCCCAAATTGCAACCCAAAACCCACTTATTTATCACAAAGTGCCAATATGCCAATTTAACCTGAATACTGAGGTTTTGGTTTAGAAAAAACGGTTGGCTCCAAGGTGCACATTACTCAGGAGTAAGTTTGGTGAAGCAACTGTGCAACTTTTCCAATGGGTGAATCACGACCCTAGGAGGGTTTACTCAGAAGCAAGCCCCATTGCCAGCAACCGAGCTTACTCCCAGGTAAAGGATCGTGCCCAGGCTAGCCTAGATGTATGTATGTGTGTGTGTGTGTGGGGGGGGTGATTTTCCATCCCACCTCCACATGATGAACTCTGTGCATGTGTGCCCACAGAAAGGGCTCTGAGTGCCACCTCTGGCACCCGTGCCATAGGTTCGCCATCACTGTGCTAGGTACTCATTTACCGACCAAGGAATGGCTGGCTGGCTGAGTTGACCATGAGCCAGCTGCCAGTATATCTGACCCACAGGGGGCTCAAACTCCTGACCGCGTGAGTGGCAGTGCAAGCACTTAACCACTACGCAACGCAGCTCCTTCGTAAGGAGTTTAGGGCACAATAAATGGTCCCTGCCTTGATCGGGATATCCAATGCTGGTCTGATCTCGGATGGGAAGCTAAGCATCGTTGGCCTGGCGAGCATTTGGATGGGGGATCACTAAGGACGTCCAGGGCTGCTAAGCCAAGGCAGGCAGTGACAAACCACCTCTTTCACAACACCCTTGCAATGTGGGTTAAACTGAGACAGCGACTGGCCTGATATTGCTCAGTGCACTTTATGGCTGAGTGGGGGTCTGAACCTGGCTTCCCCTGTCTGTAGCTTGGCACTCCGTCAGCTTGATGGAAATGCGTGCCGAATTTCGTTCTGAATACAGTACTCTGTACTGTGATATAGAGAACGTGGAACAAGCAAATTAAGCTGGCGGAAGGAGCGGGTTCCCTTTGGGAGGGCAGGCCTCCCGGTAATGGGTCGTCGGCGTCGGCGTCACATTTATAAACCTCCCTCACCCGGAGAGCTCAGGGTGGTGAACAACAAATTAAAATATAAGCCTCAAAACTTAAAAGTTAAAGCACAATATAAATACCCCATATATAACCTTTATAGCTTTAAAATAGCTATAAAATAGCTTTAAAAAGGACTTGGGCAGATTTATGGAGGAGAAGTCGATCTATGGCTACCAATCTTGATCCTCCTTGATCTCAGATTGCAGAGGCCTTAGCAGACCAGGTGCTCAGGAGCAGCAGAAGGCCATTGCTTTCACACCCTGCACTTGAGCTCCCAAAGGCACCTGGTGGGTCACTGTGAGTAGCAGAGAGCTGGACTAGATGGACTCTGGTCTGATCCAGCTGGCTTGTTCTTAAGGCCATTGCTTTCACCTCCTGCCTGTAAGCTCCCAAAGGCACCTGGTGGGCCACTGCGAGTAGCAGAGAGCTGGACTAGATGGACTCTGGTCTGATCCAGCTGGCTTGTTCTTATGTTCTTAAGGCCATTGCTTTCACCTCCTGCCTGTGAGCTCCCAAAGGCACCTGGTGGGCCACTGCGAGTAGCAGAGTGCTGGACTAGATGGACTCTGGTCTGATCCAGCTGGCTTGTTCTTATGTTCTTATGTTCTTCTTAACCTATAAAAACAGGAACCATAAAACAACCAATGGTATCAAGCAACCTCCCCCCTTCATACCCACGGGAGGCCAGATGGAGAAGGCATGATGTAAAGAACATAAGAACATAAACCAGGCTGGCCAAATGCCTGGCGGAACAGGTCTGTCTTACAGGCCCTGCGAAAACTCTGCAGGTCTCGCAGGGTCCTGATCTCCCTCGGGAGCCTATTGTAGAGGCCAGCCTGATCGCTTTGGGGCCAGGGATCACCAGTAGGTCCTCCTCCGAAGAACGGAGGGGCCTAGTGGGGCAATATGAGGAGAGGCAGTCTCTCCGGTGAACAGGGCCAAGGCAGTGAATGGCCTTAAAGTACATGACCCGGTACTCGATTGGCAGCCAGTACAGATGGTACAGGGCCGGAGTAATCTGGTCCCTGCTTGCAGTGCCCGTAAAGAGAAATGAAGTTCCAGAAAGGCAGAACCAGGGATGCTTTCTTCCTGTCGACATGGCAGCCACCCACATTGAAAGTTTCTGCCCCACGTTGGCTCATTTGCTTCCTTGCTCTCTCCCACCCCACCCCTCCCCTTTCCCTGGCTGGCTGTCTTCTGGAGCAACCTAGCACACTAGGCAATAGGCCTCTGTAATTAGCATTGGTTCAGTGACTCAGACCCTCAGCTCCTTATTGATTCGGGGCCAGGAAACAAGGCACCATTTGTGTTCGGGGGGTGGGTGGGTTGCAAGAGCAGGAGAAGACGAGCGGAGGACCCCACAGTGAGATCAGATACAGCTCGCTTGCAGGTTACCAGTGGGCCAGCTCTAGAATGCTCACGTGGCCCAGCTTGAGTTTCAGCACCTCGGACAGCTCAAGAGTTGACAAGTTGCTCCAACAGCAGCAAGAGTAATAGAAGAAGAAGAGTTTGGATTTATACCCCCCTCCTTTTCTCTCCTGTAAGGAGACTCAAAGGGGCTTACAAACTCCTTTCCCTTCCCACCCCCCAACAAACACCCTGTGAGGTAGGTGTGGCTGAGAGAGCTCCGAAGAACTGTGGCTAACCCAGCTGTCATGTGTCGGAGTGCACAAGCTAATCTAGTTCACCAGATAAGCCTCCACAGCTCAGGGTTTGATTCCCCACTCTGCCACTTGAGCAGTGGAGACTTATCTGGTGAACTAGATTAGGTTGTGCACTCCAACACATGCCAGCTGGGTGACCTTGGGCTAGTCACAGTTCTTCAGAGCTCTCTCAGCCCCATCTACCTCAAAAGGTGTTTATTGTGAGGGGGAGGGAAAGGAGATTATAAGTCCCTTTGAGACTCCTTACAGGAGAGAAAGGGGGGCAGGATATAAATCCAAACTTCTTCTTTGCACTGGAGCAAACTCTGAAGACGAGACTTGGTTGTGACTCCTCTGGTTCAGAACACTTCAAAGAAAGGAGAACAGACCTGCTGTGACTTCCAGAGTCTTTTATTTTGGGTATTAGCGAGCTTTTCTGGTGTGTTTGACGGCTGATGCTGTGATATCCAGGGCTCATCTTCAGAGCTGACTGCTGAAGGGAAGACAGGGATGGCGCCGCCAGTCTAGTTCAGGTTTGAAGGGGACAGCTTCTGTCTCTGCTTTTCCTTCTAGATTGGACCACCCTTTCTTGTCCACCTGCTCCAGGTTTTGGACTCCCTTCTGCCCTGATGGCCGGATGAGTGCAAGGACTTTCAAGTCATAACTGGCTTACAGCCGCCCAGTGGTGGGATCAAAAATTTTTATTAACAGGTTCCCATGGTGGTGGTATTCAAACTGTGGCGTAGCGCCAATGGGGCTGGGCGGGGCATGACGGGGGCGTGGCTGGGCATTCCTGGGCAGGGCTGTGGCAAGGACGCAGCAGCTGCGCCGGTCCTTGGGCGGGAAACGAATGCACGCAGGCGCAGGTTGCCATGCACGCCGGTGCACCTCCTGCTAGACTGCTTCAAGTTCTGCGCGCTACTGCTGAGAGGAGGGGCGTAACTAAGGCAAAAATCACGTGGCAAAATCACCAATTAGTAACCCCCTCTCGGCACACACAAATAATTAGTAACCTACTCTCGGGAACCTGTGAGAACCTGCTGGATCCCACCTCTGCAGCCGCCCCATCAAGGTGTTTTCAGGGCAAGGGAGCAGCAGAGGTGGTTTCCCCTGGCGTGGCCGGAGCTTTTCTGGCTCGCAAAACAGATCTGCTGCTTTACGTGATTTTGACAGATAATCGATCCAATAAAATAGCCTTCCTCAGACAGATTGTAAATCTTTTGGGGAGCCCGTTAGAGTCCATCACTGTATTTTTTAAAAATTCAAGCTCGTGGCTGAGAGCATAGTTTCATTTTGTTTCTTCTCCATGAAAGGAGTTTTCCCCCTCCAATTGCCTCAACATCTGTCGGGAAATGACAAGATGTTGAGAATCTGGTTCTGTCAGGTGATAGCAATGATCTCAGGGGGGGCAGCCCAGATGTTCTCCCCCCCACTCTTTGCCCTCCAGCTGCTGCCGGCTTCCAAAAGCTAGATTCTTGATGGCTGAGTACGTGCCCCGCTGAAAATGAAATGTGCTGTGTGGATGACATGCTTCTGCGGAGCCCCAGAGGCTGTTCTTGTTCCCAACTTTTGAACAGGAGAGGGACTGAATTGCTCGCAAACGGGGGTTGATCGGGGGTTATGGTTTCCAGCAGGAGACAGAGTAGACTACATCACTTCTGGTGGCAGCTAAACACATGGTGTAGTGGTTAAGAGCAGGTGCACTCTAATCTGGAGAACCAGGTTTGATTCCCCGCTCTGCCACTTGAGCTGTGGAGGCTTATCTGGGGAACCAGATTAGCTTGTGCACTCCAGCACACGCCAGCTGGGTGACCTTGGGCTAGTCACAGTTCTTCCAAGCTCTCTCAATCCCACCTACCTCACAGGGTGTTTGTTGTGAGGGGGGGAAGGGAAAGGAGTTTGTCAGCCCCTTTGAGTCTCCTTACAGGAGAGAAAGGGGGGATGTAAATCCAAACTCCTCCTCCTCCTTCTTCTTCTTCCTCTTCCTTCCTCCTCTTCCTCTTCCTCCTTCCTCTTCCTCCTTCCTCTTCCTCCTTCCTCTTCCTCTTCCTCCTCCTCCTCCTCCTCCTCCTCCTCCTCCTCTTGTTCTTCTTGTTGTTCTTGTTCTTCTTGTTGTTCTTGTTGTTCTTGTTCTTCTTCTTCTTCTTCTTCTTCTTCTTCTTCTTCTTCTTCTTCTTCTTCTTCTTCTTCTTCTTCTTCTTCGCACTGGAGCAGACTCTGAAGATGAGACTCGGTTGTGACTCCCCTGGTTCAGAACACTTTACAGAAGGGAGAACAGACCTGCTGTGACTTCCAGAGTCTTTTCTTTTGGGTATTAGCGTGCTTTTCTGGTGTGTTTGACGGCTGATGCTGTGATATCCAGGGCTCATCTTCAGAGCTGACTGCTGAAGGGGAGACAGGGACGGCGCCGCCAGTCTCATTCAGGTTTGGAGGGGACAGCTTCTGTCTCTGCTTTTCCTTCTAGATTGGACCACTCTTTCTTGTCTACCTGCTCCAGGTTTTGGACTCCCTTCTGCCCTGATGGCCGGATGCGTGCAAGGACTTTTGAGTCATAACCGGCTTACAGCCGCCCAGTGGTGGGATCCAAAACTTTTAGTAATAGGTTCCCATGGTGGTGGTATTCAAACTGTGGCGTAGTGTCAGTGGGGCTGGGTGGGGCACGACGGGGGCTTGGCGGGGCATTGTGGGGGCGGGGCATTCCTGGGCGGGGCTGTGGCAAGGACGCAGCCGCTGCGCCGGTCCTTGGGCGGGAAACGAATGCACGCAGGCGCCGGCTGCCACGCACGCCGGTGCACCCTCCTGCTAGACTGCTTCAAGTTCTGCGCGCTACTGCTGAGAGGAGGGGCGTAACTAAGGCAAAAACCACGTGGCAAAATCCTCCTCCTCCTCCTCCTCCTTCCTCCTCTTCTTTTTCTTCCTCTTCCTCTTCCTCCTCTTCTTTCTCCTCCTCCTGGTTTTTCTTCTTCTTCCTCCTCCTCCTCCACCTTCTTTTTGAGTCAGTCTTGTGGTCCATCAAGGCTGTATTGACTGCTCAGACTGGCAGTAGCTGTCAGGTGGGAGGTCTTCCCCATCACCTCTTGACTGACCCCTTTAACTGGAGATTCTGGGTGTTGGACCTGAGACCTTCTGCCTGCCAAGCGGAGGGTTTGCCACGGAGCCACGGTCCCGCCATACATTTTGGAACGACTGCACGTTCTTGAGAAGCACTCCCTGCAAGTAGAAAATTAGCAGAGCAAGCAAAGAGAGTCAGGGAGCCTTTCCGCCTTCTTTGCTAGCTATCTGTCAGAAGGGAGTTCAGTGGCAGGAAGCGTTCAAAACTGGGATGTGCACACCGCAACTTGAATTAGCTCACATCTGGCACCCAGGTCTTTCTTGGAAGGGTTTCTTCCCTGTGCTGGACATCTCTAGGGGAGATCGTCTCTTTCTGTATTCTTAAGCATCGCTCTGTTCTCCAGCATGCGGTCTCCGGTTCTAGAAGTTCTAGAAGTGTCCCTCTGGCTCCTGAAATGAACTCGGCATCATGACTCCAGCCGGTGTCCCCAGCACCTGTCAATCATCTTACCAAGTTGGGACCATCTCTGCTTAACCCACTGCAGCATCAAACTGGGTCCTTCCTTCCTTCCTTCCTTCCTTCCTTCCTTCCTTCCTTCCTTCCTTCCTTCCTTCCTTCCTTCCTTCCTTCCTTCCTTCCTTCCTTCCTTCCTTCCTTCCTTCCTTCCTTCCTTCCTTCCTTCCTTCCTTCCTTCCTTCCTTCCTTCCTTCCTTCCTTCCTTCCTTCCTTCCTTCCTTCCTTCCTTCCTTCCTGCCTTCCTGCCTTCCTTCCTGCCTTCCTTCCTGCCTTCCTTCCTTCCTGCCTTCCTGCCTGCCTTCCTTCCTGCCTTCCTGCCTGCCTGCCTGCCTGCCTGCCTGCCTGCCTGCCTGCCTGCCTGCCTGCCTGCCTCTGCCTGCCTTCAACCTTGGCCTATAAATGGATTGGCCTGTTTTATTTTAGGGAACCGATGTGCCGCCTCTCAACTCTCAAGTTATTCAAGGCAGCAAATGTGAAACCAGCAAACATTATTAACTTTTTAAAAAATGCCACGGCAGAATGTCAGAGCAGATAAAGTAAAGCCAGTAATCTTCTAAAGCCAATTTCTTCATGAGGGAAAGGAGGGGGGGGAGGGTACCCCATATTTTCTTGCTGCGTAGAAGGGAGGGGCGCCCGGACTCAACAATTGTGCAACACGGTGAGTTAATTTCAGGGGCTCCCCAGCCAGGCCGGAATGGTGAGTGAGTGTCTACCCACCGCACTTAACAAAGCAGAAAATCCCATTCCTCCCTGCCCTCCAGACGCTTATTGCAAGTCAGCAAGTAGCATTCTGGCACCAAGCGCCTGTAGACAAAAACTGCACACTCAGGTAACAGGATAACAGAGGCCCGAGCAACCGTTTGATGGGTCTTTCCCCTAATATGTAGCTAAGCCGGCCGGAAAGTGACAGGTTTCAAAGGGCAGTCTTCTGAGCTTGCCTCTCCTCCTCCTCCACCCCTCCTTCTGTCGCTTAACTAGATGTTCCACCTCATTTTCTGCAGCTCCGGGTCTGGTTTGTCTTGCTTAGAGATAAGTCAAGCACTGAAACCACAAATTGATGGTGTGTGCTGCAGAGGTGAGTGGCGAAGAGCCGCTCAGTTGACTGGCTGCCGCTCTCCCAAACGTCTTTGTTCGCTCCCCCCCACCCCCAGCCCATATTTTCATCTGGCTGTAACGGAAGGATCTGGGATCCTTTTGAGAACTAAGCGCCAGCTTGCTTCATCAGCGCTGCCAGCTCACGGGTCGTGCCAGCTCCTCGGGCTTCCGTGCTCAGTCACGAAATGTAGGAAAAGGGAGAGGGGCCCCTTCCGCACACACAAAATAATGCGTTTTCAAACCACTTTCACAACTGTTTGCAAGTAGATTTTGCTATTCCGCACAGCGTCAAAGAGCACTGAAAGCAGTTTGAAAGTGCATTATTTTGCATGTGCGGAATGGGCCATGGATACAGAAGATAAATCATGCTCACCCCTTTCTGTCGGAATAGTACCAGAACAGGGGCACATAGCCAAATATCTTGAACTATTAACTGAACCCCAACAGAGATGGATTATTACAAGGGCCAGAGGCAATACTTTTCCATCGGCCATTACAAAGGGTCGCTACCTATCTATCCCTCTCCAGGATCGGGTCTGTCCACACTGTAAAAAACCAAGTGGAGACGCTTGCTCACATTATACTCGACTGTCCGAGATATGTGGGTATTAGGAATTTCTCTCCTGGGCGGGTCTTAGACAAATCTGAAAGAGACTCTGACAACTCTGTTGTGGAGCTTTTGTTAAATAACACAGAGGCCGTGCTCTTGGAAAAAGGAGCAAAATTTCTTTTACAAGTGACAGAACTTTCTAAGTAACGTCCAATGCTAGATGCAGTTTATCTGTCTGTGTTTTGAATGTACTTTTGATCTGTACTTCAGAAATGTCTGTAATGCCCTGGAGCCTATTTTAATATGCCTAATAAAGGTTGTTGTATTGATACAGAAGAGGGGTGGGCCTCCCTCACTTGGGAAGGGGGGCAATATTTGGGGGGGAGACCACAAGCTAGGGCCACAACACTCTGCCAGTTGAGGTGGAAAGGAAGATAACGTTTAAAGATTTGGCTAAGTGTGACCAGCGTGGTGTAGTGGTTAAGAGCAGGTGCGCTCTGATCTGGAGAACCGGGTTTGATTCCCTGCTCGGCCACTTGAGCTGTGGAGGCCTATCTGGTGAACTAGATTATCTTGTGTACTCCAACATATGGCAGCTGGGTGACCTTGGGCTAGTCACAGTTCTTTGGCGCTCTCTCAGCCTCACCTGCCTCACAGGGTGTTTGTTGTGGGGAGAGGAAGGGAAAGAAACTTGTAAAGCCACCTTGAGTCTCCTTACAGGAGAGGAAGGTGGGGTATGAATCCAAACTCCTCTTCTCCTCTTCTTCCTAGGTCTATTGGAAAAGCACAAGACATGGTGAAGTATTTTAGTTTATGAGAATGTCTGTTTTTGCTCTTTAAAAGCAAGCTTCTGACTCTGACAGCGTGTTTGCAAGGGTGAGGGTGACGCTGCAGAAGCAGCTGCAGTTTATTGTAGTCCTTCATCTCTCGCAAGCTGCCAAGGTGCGATTCACTATGCAAAATACTGGGGAAATGGAGAATAAATTATGCAAATAGCAGAGAACGCACGATTCACGTGGCCTGCAGAATTCAGCGCTGCTTGGTGCAGATGTGTGGATTACCTGCCTGGAGAATTTCAATTTTATTTTTTAGCCCCAGCCACCACTAGTCAGGACAAGAGATCCTTTCTCTCCTCCTTTTGACAGCAGGGATGAGAAAGGGCTTTGGGGCAATGAATGTCACCTGGCAAGCACCATACATGGTGGTTGTGGGTTTTCCGGGCTGTGTGGCCGTGGTCTGGTAGATCTTGTTCCTAATGTTCCACCTGCATCTGTGGCTGACATCTTCAGAGGTGTATCACTAGCATGTATCACACTTCTCTCTATGATACAGAGAGTGTGTAACACACTTCTCTCCGTGATACACCTCTGAAGATGCCAGCCACAGATTCAGGCGAAACGTTAGGAACAAGATCTACCAGACCACGGCCACACAGCCCGGAAAACCCACAACCACCTATTCAATCCGGCCGTGAAAGCCTTTGACCATACATGGTGCTGATCAGATAGAAGACCTGGAGTTATTTCTACCACGTTTCCCCGAAAATAAGACAGTGTCTTATATTAATTTTTGCTCCCAAAGATGCGCTATGTCTTATTTTCAGGGGATGTCTTATTTTTCTGTGTTCTGTTCGTCGGATATGCTTCCAAACAAAAACGTTGCTACGTCTTACTTTTGGGGGATGCCTTATATTTCACACTTTAGCAAAACCTCTACTACGTCTTATTTTCTGGGGATGTCTTATATTCGGGGAAACAGGGTACCATGTGGTGGAAACACTTTTCAGTTCAGAAAGGAGACACGTAAGAGGAGACTGATCAGGGATTTATAAAATGATTCACGGAGTGGAGAGAGTTGACCAAGAGAACCTTCCTCCCTCTTCCAAAACACGAGAACTCGTCCAGTGAAATTGATGAGCATTCAATTCAGGATGGACAAAAGGAAAGGCTTCTTTACAGCTGTCATAGGACGGAAGCGAAGGCTGCAAGCATAAGCAGCTTTCAAAGGGGGCTAGTCAGATCCACGGAGGGTAGTTCTTTCAGTAGCTATGGGGACTTCAGGTGACCACCTTCAGAGGCAGTAACCATGAGAAACTTCCTCCCATCATCATAGATCTGAAAAAGATCCCCCCATTCGTCAAGACAACACCCCAAGACAAACTTTATTTTGTGACTTCTCTGGGGCCCCTACAGTGGTGTAGCTACCATGGGACAGGGGGGTGCATGTTGCACCGGATGCGCGTCCTGGGGGGGCGGGGGGCAGCAAAAATGTATTTTTGATATTTTTAGTGTTTTTACTTTGCCAGCCGGCAGGGGGTGCAGTTTTTAGGATAGCGGGACCAAAATTTCAGGATATCGTCTGGCGACACTCCTGCTGATACCAGCCATGTTTGGTGAAGTTTGGTTCAGAGGGTCCAAAGTTATGGACCCCCAAAGGAGGTGCCCCATCTCCCGTTGTTTCCAATGGGAGCTAATAGTAGAGGGCCAATAACTTTGGACCCCCTGAACCAAACTTCACCAAACGTGGGAAGTATCATCAGGAGAGTCTCCTAAAGATATCCTGAAATTTTGATGCTGCTAGCCTAAAAACTATGCCCCCTGCAGGCCGAAAACTGAAAAAACACTAAAAATACAAAAAAGGCCAGAAAGGGGTGCAGTTTTTAGGGTAGCAGCACCAAAATTTCAGGATATTGTCCGGCGACACTCCTGCTGATACCAGCCATGTTTGGTCAAGTTTGGTTTAGGAGGTCCAAAGTTATGGACCCCCAAAGGGGGTGCCCCATCTCCCATTGTTTCCAATGGGAGCTAATAGTAGAGGGTCAATAACTTTGGACCCCCTGAACCAAACTTCACCAAACGTGGGAAGTATCATCAGGAGAGCCTCCTAAAGATATCCTGAAATGTTGATGCTGCTAGCCTAAAAACTACGCCCCCTGCAGGCCGAAAACTGAAAAAACACTAAAAATACAAAAAACACAAACAAACATGGGGGGGGGGGGACCAAAACTCTGATTTTGCACTGGGCTCCATTTCCCCTAGCTACGCCTCTGGGCCCCTAAATAAACTCTGTTGCGGCCTCTGAGGCCTCCATTAAAACACGGGTTTTGCAATATGTGTTTAATCAACTCTTAGGCCCTTCCTGAATGGCCTCCCTCGGCTACTGAGTATTCTGAGGGGAAAGTGTTTGGAGTGGGGAGCTGGGTCAGGAGGCCAATCAGGCCCAGCGTCTCGGCCATTCATGCCATTGTCATCTGGTCTCCGAGGGGCTTCCTTTCCCTGGTGGAAAAATGCGGGCCCCCGTAGCAACTGCCGGGAGCAGAGATGAGCCTTTTTGCTGGCTGCAGACAGACGGGGCCGGCGGTTGTTTGAAGGACGGTGGTCATTTCCCTTCGATTCAGGGCAGGATAAAAAAATGGAGGCTGGCGGGTTAGGAAATGAGGAGCCGGGGCGTAGTTGAGTGTGGAATTGGCTCTGGCTGGCCTTGGGGTTAAAGGCCGTCCAAACTTTGATTGGGTGCTTTTGGTACCTGGGACTTGGGCCTTCCTCGCCTCTCTCCCTGTCCTGATCTCCAGCTTTCCTTTCCCCCTCTGCTGCTTGTTCCAGCCTGCCTGGCTCGTGATTTTATTTCACTTTTTGAATCCTGCTTTTCCACTAAAATGGCTGGTAGGTATTGAAAGCCTGAACAGGCGACCAAGTGAATTCAGTCCTTCTGTTGTTTGGGGAGAGGGATCTGGGTCGTGCTGGATTTAGACCTGCTTCAGTGCAGTGGCGTAGTGGTTAAGAGCAGGTGCACTCTAATCTGGAGGAACCGGGTTTGATTCCTTGCTCTGCTGCTTGAGCTGTGGATGCTTATCTGGGGAATTCAGATTAGCTTGTGCACTCCCACACACGCCAGCTGGGTGACCTTGGGCTAGTCACAGCTTCTCGGAGCTCTCTCAGCCCCACCTACCTCACAGGGTGTTTGTTGTGGGGTGGGGAGGAGGAGATTGTCAGCCCCTTTGCGTCTCCTTACAGGAGAAAAAAGGGGGGGATATAAATCCAGCTCTTCTTCTTCTTCTTCTTCTTCTTCTTCTTCTTCTTCTTCTTCTTCTTCTTCTTCTTCTTCTTCTTCTTCTTCTTCTTCTTCTTCTCCTTCTCCTTCTCCTTCTCCTCCTCCTTCTCCTCCTCCTCCTTCTCCTCCTTCTCCTCCTTCTCCCTCTCCTCCTTCTCCTTCTCCTTCTCCTTCTCCTTCTCCTTCTTCTCCTTTTCCTCTCCCTCTCCCTCTCCCTCTCCCTCTCCCTCTCCCTCTCCCTCTCCCTCTCCCTCTCCCTCTCCCTCTCCCTCTCCCTCTCCCTCTCCCTCTCCCTCTCCTCCTCCTTCTTCTCCTTTTCCTTCTCCTGCTCCTCCTCCTGCTCCTCCTCCTGCTCCTCCTCCTCCTTCCTCGTCCTTCTTCTCCCTCTCTATTGGTACCATCATGACAGGAGGGCGTACCCAGCTCCTGGCTGCCCTACAGCGGATGGCCCTGCCAGTTAGGGGAAGGAGAGAGGGAGGGGTCCTCTGCTGGAGCTGGGGGGGCTGGCAGTCTCTCTCCTCTTGCTCTTTCTTTCCACGCTTCTTTGGCAGCCTTGGGGCTTCCGCTTTCCGCGGCTCTCTCACGTGCCCCGCTGCCTCTTCGGCCCAACCCACCTATTTATTATAGTTATTTCTTTCAAACGTCGGTTAGCCATCTTTCTTCCTTACAGAACTCAGCCTGGCTTACCATGTCCATAAAACACATAGAATAAAATACATTAAAAACGTAAAAAGAAAACAAAATTTAAAACCACAGCTCAGGACTGCTGGTCAGTTAAGCAAAGGCAGTCCTAAATAAACCCGTCTTCAATGGTTTCCTGGAGGTCAGAAGCGAGGGGGCCATGTGCCCCTCCCTGGGGAGATTGTTGCTCCACTGTGGGGCTGTCAGGATGGGCCCCTTGGCTCATCCCCCCTCCCCCTTCCAGCCTTCCAGGAAACAAAAGCTAAAATGCAGCCACAGTTCTCCTGGATGGTGTAGGCCATCTTGTTTGGGTTGTTCTCTACCGTCAACAAGGAGGCAGGAAATATACTTTGGTCACTTCCTGTGGGCGGGTCGTAGCCAACTTGCCCCAGTATCTTCCTGCCTCGTCAGGGAGTGCAGCAAATTCAACAGGCTCTTTGCTTATGGATAGGCTTCGTGTCCTTTGGATCCCAAAAACTCCTTTCTCCAAGGTGTGGCCAAGCCCCTGTCTTTTGTAATGTTAACTCTGTATTTGAATGTTGGTATTCTTCCCTTTGTTATCTTATTGTAACTGCGGCTCTTGGGCCCGGCCAAGGGCAGCAGGGATTTAAGGTCTGGTTCTTTCTATATCCCTCAGAAATCGTCTATCTCTCGCATGCTTCAGTTCTCAATAAAGTCTTACGTTCTTTAAAGAAAAACTACAGCTTGCTTTATTTTGGGACTGCGTTCTCACAGGGGCTGCTGCGGAAAAGGGTTTCTCTTGAACTGGGCTCGGGAGTGGATCGATGGCCAGAGTCATTCCGGGGTCACGTGCTCCCAATAGTGGGCCCCAACGAGCCACCCCGTTCTACACCAGCAGCAGCCTTCGAAACCTCTTCAAGGGTAGCCCCAAGTAGAATGCATTGCAGTAGTCCAGTCTGGAAATAATTAAGACATGGACCACTGTGGTTAGATCTGATGGAACCAGGAACAGATGCACTCCCATGTGACTGTCAGGCCGTCCATCCAGTCACCATTGTGGAATTCCACATTGCAACGTAAGGGAACAAGAATCCAAATGGAGGCCATTGTGGAAGTTGGACTGGAGAGGTGCCCATTATATTCTTTGGGAGGGGGACTTCTAGCATGTAGGCCACTAGAACCCAAGGCAGAAAGAGCAGAGTGAACTTTCTTCCTGGTGAACTGGCTTACTACACGTGGGGCGTTTTTGCGCCAAGGTAGCTTTCCAGAATAGAAGCTCCCCTCAACTTTGCATCATATTGTTGCCGCGAGCCAGAAAGCGCTTTGCGAGAGGTTTGTGGGCCAGGAAATCGGAAGACGGAAAGTAGCAGGTGCCAAAAGAATGAAGGTCTGTTGGCTGTCGAAGGAGCGGGCGGGAGAGCTCTGCCAGCAAAAAACAACTGATCTAAATGGAGCCCTTTTTATCGTTCCCCGAAACGGCTGGCTTTTTTCCTTTGCCGAGCAGGGAACTCTGGGTTCCCCTCCAATTTTTCCTTAGGCAGGTGGCAGTCCCCACGCCCTCCCTAGCTTCCTACAGTCTTATTCCCCCCTTCCTAGCCTTTCAGGAGCTGGCCGTGGTGCTGGGTGGTTGGATTCCTCATGTTTTGTTGGTTTCCCTCCGGACAGCAGCCGTCGTCTGGGCTCCTTTTCACAATCTCTTTTTCAAATCTCAAAAGTCATCATAGCAAGGCAACGTCCGTGTGTTTCCAAGCATAAATCTGTAAAACCTTTGGTGTGCATGAAACTGGGAATTCTGGCAAGCAGTAGAGAAATGGGGCTGACCTCAGAGGTGGGATCCAGCAGGTTCTCACAGGATCCCGAGAGTAGGTTACTAATTATTTGTGTGTGCCGAGAGGGGGTTACTAATGGGTGATTTTGCCACGTGATTTTTGCCTTAGTGACGCCCCTCCTCTCAGCAGTGGCAGCGCCCAGGAACCATGAAGCAGTCTAGCAGGAGGTGCACCGGCGTGCGTGGCAGCCTGCGCCTGCGTGCATTCGTTTCCCACCCAAGGACCGGCGCAGCGGCTGCGACCTTGCCACAGCCCCACCCAGGAATGCTCTGCCCCCAAAATGCCCAGCCACGCCCCCATCATGCCCCGCCCCGCCCCATTGGCGCTACGCCACAGTTTGAATCCCACCACCATGGGAACCTGTTACTAAAATTTTTGGATCCCACCACTGGCTGACCTGCAGGCGGGGCCCCCTTCAAATATTGTCTCTAGTGTGCCTCAGTTTCCCCTATCATAAATGTAGCGATCCATGACTTGGATATCCCTGGCTAGCCTGATCTCCTCAGATCTCGGAAGTTAAGTGGGATTGGTCCTGGTCAGTTTTTGAGTGGGAGATCAGCAAGGAAGTAGACATAGGCAATGACAAACCACCTCTGAACATCTCTTGCCTTGCCCGACAGCAGGGGTGACCAACCTATGGTGCTCCAGATGTTCATGGACTACAACTCCCATCAGCCCCTACCAGCAAGGCCAATTGGCCATGTAGTCCAATTGGCCATGCTGGCAGGGGCTGATGTAGTCCAATTGGCCATGTAGTCAATTGGCCATGCTGGCAGGGGCTGATTGGAATTGTAGTCCATGAACATCTGGAGCACTATAGATTGGCCACCCCTATCCTACAGGGTTGCCGTAAGTCGGCTGCGAGTTGACAGGGAAAAAAATATAGCGAGAATAAGGTTAAGCGATGCTGTCAGGATTTGCAAGATCTTGGTTGCGTCGTGCTTCGTATGCTCTTCAGTACTGTATCAGTTCTAAGTAATGTCCAATTCTAGATACAGTTCATCTGTCTGTGTTTTGAATGTACTTTTGATTTGTACTTCAGAAATGTCTGTAACGCTCTGGAGCCTATTTTAATATGCCTAATAAAGGTAGTTGTATTGTATTGTACTGTATCAGTTCTTAAATTATTTGTTATTGATACCTTACTTTTCATTTTTGAGATGCGCCTGCCAGACTTCCACCTGCTTGGAAGAGAGACCGGAGGGACCCGAGGAACCTTGGGTTTCTCAAGTAAAGCAGTGACCTTTTCAAATTGGGTGTCACTCCACTCTTGATTGACAAGGTGGGGAAAAAGCCATCCATCCATGCGTTACCTTTTGCTGCTGGCACCAGAGTCACTTTGAGAGGAATATCTGATGGCGTCGGGGCTCCTTTGTGTGTCAAGTTGGTTGGCGGCGGGGAGGGGCTTTCAAAATTCAGACCATGGTTCTGAGAAGTCCGGATCTTGAATTCGTACAGTCTTGAATTCGTACAGATCTGGCCTGCAGATCTTCCTTCTTCAGTGCACAGTGCCAAGTCTTAAACATATATATTGTTAATCCCGTAGTTTTGTTTAAGGGGAGCATGTGAGAGGTTCACAGAATTATGTGCAGAGTGGGAAAGCGGAGGGTGTTGGACAGGGCTTTTAAGATGGTTTGCCATTATCTGCCTCTGCATAGCTGCTCTGGACTTCACGGTGATTTCTCATTCAAGTCCCAACCAGGGGTGAAGCTTAGCTTTCGGGGTCTGATGAGCAGAGGTGTAGCTCCAACGGGGCCGGGGGGTGCACGACGCACCAAGCGCCCCCCTGTGGGGGCGTTCCGGGGCTGGGGTGGAAGACGCACCAGTGCACCGGGTGCTTTCCCCCCTTGCTATGCCTCTGCTGATGAGATTGGGCTAGCTAGCAGGGGGAGAGAGAGCTTTTTCTCTTTCTTCATTAGATTAGAGCAGCGGTTCTCAACCTGTGGATCGTGACCCCTTTGGGGGTCGAATGGCCCTTTCACAGAGGTCACCTAAGACTCTTTTCATCAGTGTTCTCCATCTGTAAAATGGATAAATGTTAGGGTTGGGGGTCACCACAACACGAGGAACTGTATGAAAAGGTCGCGGCATTAGGAAGGTTGAGAACCACTGGATTAGATTTTACAGGAACAAATAGCTGAGTAATGGATTCGGAACTGCCTAAATTATTCCTTCATACAGCATAGAATTAACTGCCACTAGATGTAACGATGTCTACTAGCTTTGACTGTCTCAGAAAAGGTGGGGAGCCTCTGTTCTGGATTTCTATTTGCTGAGATGTCCAAAATGAAGCAGAAGCGAAACAGGCCGACCCGGTCCCTGGGACAAACTAGCTACTTGCTTCGAATTTGATTTGGGAGGTATGTGAAGGCGACGGATATATTTGGCATCCTGGTCCGTTTTCTTGAGGAATTGGAGTGTGTTTTTCTCAAAAATATTCTGATCTCCCCGGCATTCAAATGTTGTGGAGCTCTGCAGGCGTTTCTGGACAGGCCTTTCTTTCGTCAGCTTTCCTTGGAGCGATTCGAACGCCCGAGTCGGCAGAAAAACAAAACCAGCAGAGAGCGAGGGTGATATTTTTAGGTGAAAATAAATGCGTGCCCTGATTTTGGAGAATGAACCAGTCTCGATGAGCAGACGTCTCCGTGTGCGGCACTCATATTACGTTTCTAATTAAAGAGCCCTCTTCAGGAAGGATGTCCTCAGCAAAGCAATATTTCCGCCCCCCCCCCCCTTTGCCGGAAGATCCGTCGCTACCTCCCACTCCCTTTAAAACCAAGTCCGTCATAGCTGGAGATCAACAGCTTCTTTCAGAGATAAGGCGGCGATTAATTAAGGGTTTGTTCTTGCCAGAAGTGGATTTTCCCCGAGTCGATAAATAAGAGGAAGGGCTATTGTCCTTCCGTAGACAGGTGCCGTAAATAGTATCACCTCAGCAGCAGGGAGTGGTCTCATCTTGACCCTTCGAAAGTCAAGAGGCAAAGAAATATGGCCGCTGCCAGAGTCCTGCTGTGTGACATCACCGTCCGAGTGCATCTGCCAACTGGTTTTCATTCAGGCCGGAAAGAATCGCAGACTGCCCTTTCAGTAGCGGGACTCTTTATGGGGGAAGGGCGTTTCCGAAGAGCTAGAGATTTGTGTGGCTTTTGTCGGGGCTTGGGACAGAAGCAGGCCACAGCCAGAGGGATCTCTAGGGGGGATTGTGTTGAGGGGGGAGATGTAGCTAGGGGTCTAGGGGTTCATTCCACCCATAAGGGGCTGCCCCTTTGGCCCAGGTGCCAGCCTCATGCACCAAACCTCTCTTTCTCCCCCCTTTGAACTGCCCTCTTCCACACGAGGGAGGTATTGATGAAGGGTTTCTTAACTCTCTCCTCCCCACAGTGGATGAGAATGAATCTTTGTTTAGGGCATAGGTGTCAAACTCACGGCCCTCCAGATGTTATGACTACAGTTCCCATCATCCCCTGCCAGCATGGGAACTGTAGTCCATAACATCTGGAGACCCCACGAGTTTGACACTTGTGGTTTAGGGTTTCTCTTTATTCCCCCTAAGGGAATCTTAGATGACACCTGTGGTTTAGGGTTTCTCTTTATTCCCCCTAAGGGAATCTTAGTTTGACATCTGGAGGGCCACGAATTTGACACCTGTAGTTTAGGGTTTCTTTTTATTCCCCCTAAGGTGCCCTTAGATGAACAAAGTGGTGCCAGCTCCAGATTTTGGGGTGTTGTGAGCTTTTTTGGGGGGGAGAAATGGCACCTGGGGCAACACCTGCTCTGGCTGCCCCCCCCCCCCCACATTCCCCCGTGCCCCACTTACCTTAGTTGGCAGGAGCCTGCTGCTGGCTGCCCCTCGAGCAGTGCCCGGCGGCAGCCCAACCAGGCTGCTCCTTTGGCTGGTGGAGACCCCGTGGGCTGAAGAAATAGCCTGGTGGGGTGGGGCAGAGGGGTGTGGGGGGCGATTCTCCACCCCACCCCCACGTGACCAGCTGGCGTGCACCCGGGGACATGTGATCCCCCATGTTCCCGTGTGCGCTCCGCCTCTGGTGGACAGTATTAACTCTCCTGCACCCTCTTGTACCCAGTGGAGCACACACCAACATAAAAAGTCAGAAGACCCTTGCTGGACCAGATGTGGGGTTCATCATGTGAATTCACTGGACTGCAGACCATCATGGCCTCCTGTGAAACTTCCAAGTTTCGGGGGGGGGGGGGGGTTCGTCCCTGGCCTGGGAACTTTGTCGTTTCACTGAGCCAAGCAGCAAATTAGTGCCTTGGAAGCATCCCTGTTTAGACTTTAATAAAAACAAGTTCTTTTCTTTCCCTTTCACAAAACGTATGAACCGATCTCAGGGCTTAAATCCTTCCGGGTGGGGGCACGGAGTCGACGGACCCCTTTTAGGCTGATTTAAACCAGGGACTTGGCGCAGCGAGGCAAACACGACGGAAGGTGAGCGTCCGTCACAAAGATGAGTTCGGCTGCCGTGGCAATGTCACCTTCTTCCCTGAGGCTTTTAAGTAGCTTTGGGTCAGCATGAGCTAATCTTGAACTCGAGACCTTGGGCCTCTGCTGGAAGATGGAGATTGTCGAAGTTGGAGGCATGTGTGGACAGGCGGTCCAAGAGCAAACTGAAGAAGCAGGCCAGAATCGGTAGTATTTACAGGACAGGCTAAACTCCCATTGGCTCCGAGGGTCATGTGACCCCTCCCAGTTGATTGTTCCTGTTGAGTAGTTCTAGGATGGTTGAATGGCCCATCTGAAAGGAAGACTTGAAAGTACCATGACATTATTTTCATAGCAATTTAGAAGCCTTCAACGTGCTCTGCGCTTAGCGGCCGGGCTTCAAAGAAGAAGATGGATTCCAGACCTTTTACCATTTTGGTTGCCCTCCTCTGGACCCATTCCAGCTTGACAATATCCTTCTTGAATGGCAGTGCCCAGAATCCATCTGCTTCCTTTATACCTTTTAAGCTAGACTCACAAGAGTTAGAATTAGCAGGGCTGAGAATCGGGGTTCCCTGAAGGCCGCTGAAACAGTGAGCGGCAGAGAGAGTTGAGATCTGAATTGGGGAGAATGCCCCCATCACAAAAACCATCTGTACTTTCCCCCTTAGGTTCGAAGAACATTTGGAGAGAGGGGGAGACAATCCCCCCCTTTTTGTTTTGCCTTCTGTCATATATAAAGCCGCTCCCACCCCTGCGGAGGAACCACGACTTTAAAAACAGCCACAGCCACGTGAGACAGACTGTTTCCAGTGCAGCGATGCTGATTTAGGGCATGTCAGAAGAAAACACGGGCGTGGTGGGGCGTGGGGGGGGGGGCTTTAGCAGCCAGCCTTGTTTTACAAGGAGACGGAGGCACGTGGTCTTCGGAGCAGCGACATTCACGAGACTCCGGCGCGGATTTGATGAATCGAAGGCTCCGCTTTTGACCCCGCGCCAAAGAGCCTTTATTAGCAACCTGGAGAAAAACACGCCATCAATAACTCTCCCCCGCCCCCGCTGTAATTCGGATGCTCCGGGCTAAGAGCCGTTTGCACCACTGCCGGACCCTTTACGCGTCTTTGTTCTGAGGCCGTAATTGAGCGCGTGGTTGTTTTCGAGATGGAGTGTAGAGATTTCGCTGCAGGTGTGACAGACAGCCACGGCAGGGGTGGGAAAGAGGTTGTCGCCAAGGTTAGGAGGGCAAGAGGCGTCGAGGATTGATGCATGTTTGCTTTCTGTTCCCTGAAGATGCTTGCAGGAGTTTTTCTACAGTGATTTCAGAACACTGCGTTATAAAATGTAATAATAATAATGCGCACAGACCTGTGCTAAAGAGGCTGCTGCTGAGATAGCATCTCATCTCATCCCACCCCACCCCGTCCCCCGAGTCTCCAACTGCTCAAGTATTTCACTCAGGGACAGGTGCCTAAACTGCACACTCCAGCTACTAGTTTTGAAGAGTTTGTCTCTTCAGCTAACACACGGGTGTCCAACTCTGGATGACATAGTGCTTAAGAGCAGGTGCACTCTAATCTGGAGAACCGGGTTTGATTCCCCGCTCTGCCGCTTGAGCTGTGGAGGCTTCTCTGGGGAACTGGATTAGCCATACCATAGTTTATTTACGGTCATTGACCAGCAAGATCCAGAAGAATTAAAATCATAAAATGTACAGATATTACAAACATACAGATTAAAACAGTTAACAAAATACAGATAATAGACCTCAGGAACTCAGAACATCAGCTCAAGATAATGAGTGGAAGGTCACCACATTAATAACCAATATTACATTGAAGCTGGTAGAGCCAGTAGTGCTCTGATCGGGCAATTCCTGATTTAAAATTTGATATCCAGGCAAACTTGGCAACAGAATACATTAGATTTTTATTGGTATCTGATAACAGTATTTTAACCTTTTCTTTCTTAGACAAAGGAGTGTTTGTCTGGTCAAAGGACAGAAGCATCCAACGTATCTCATCATAGTATGAGCATTCAAATAATATATGTTCCGAGTTTTCAACACCTCCTATTTGACAACTGCAAATTCTGCCCTCAGTTGGTACTTTGTTATAAATCCCGTTGGTATAGTTAGACGAAAGGGCGTTGTAACGGAGTAGGCTGTAGGCTCTTCGATAGTTAACGTTAAACAAAGAAGTAAGATAGGGCATTATTGAAAGTTTATTCAGCATTATTTTACTGAAAATTGGGTGTTACTAGATTAGCCTGTGCACTCTAACACATGCGCTAGTCACAGCTCTTCGAAGTTTTCCCAGCCCCACCTCACAGGGTGTTTGTTGTGGGGGGGCGGGGGAAGGGAAAGGAGATTGTCAGCCCCTTTGAATCTCCTCACAGGACAGAAAGGGGGGGATATGAATCCAAACCCCTCTTCTTCTCCTCCTCCTCTCTTCCCCCATACCGGCGTTTTGTCTCACGCTTGCAAACTGCCTCTCAAACACAAGCCCCAGGGGAGAGACCAGCCGAAGGGAATTGACGCAGCCCTTCCACTCAGAAGGAAGCGGTCCAAGATTGCTTTCAAATAACTCGGAATGGCAACTCGCAGGGCTGAAATGAAATCAAAGGAAATAATTCTGGACGGGGGAAAAAAAACAACCATTAAAAACGGAGGAGAAATCGCACATGCCTTTTACGGCGGCGACAGCCCACGGTTTCCCATTCCTCTTTCACCAGAGACGATCGCTGCTTTGGGATGCAGCCGGATGCCGTTGTCTGCCGCTAGCCTGTCATTTGGCTGCCCTTTGATAGAATAACTGCAAAGGAAGATCTGCGTGCATTATAGGCTGGTGAGGCTCCAGGTACCTGCCTTGGCATTCCTGGGTATAAAGAGGCCCTCTCTTAAAAGCTGCCGAAGGATAATAGGCGCGTCTTTAGTGCATTCCAAGCTCTTCACAGACAGTTTCTTGTCATCTTTATAGGAATGTTGTCAGTTTGGACCCGTATTTCTTATTCCTGGGGAGATGTGCGCTTGTCTGAATTGAAGGCGGGTAAGATTTGAATGTGGGGAACCCTGATTGTCACGCTGCTGCTTAAAACACCCTCCTTGTCAGCCATCGAAGCCACACGAGCAGGTATCATTTTGTGTTAGAGGTTGTATAACACTTTCAGTGTCCCAAGCATATCATCACAATAATCCTTGCAACGCTGAGGTGCTGTGTGGTTTCCGGGCTGTCTGGCCGTGTTCCAGCAGCATTCTCTCCTGATGTTTCGCTTCTGATCTGTGGTTGCATCTTCTAGAAGATCTTTGCCTGCTCTCGAAGGTTAGCCAGATGGTTGGGGAAGCCTGACAGGTCACTACATTCCTGATGCGGCTCCTGCATCTGTGGCTGAAGATCCTCTGAAGATGCCAGCCACAGATGCAGGCGAAACGTCAGGAGAGAATGCTGCTAGAACACGGCCATACAGCCCGGAAACCACACAGCACCCCAGTGATTCCGGCCGTGAAAGCCTTCGACAATACATTAGCCAACATTATTATCCCCACAATATAAATTTGGGGGGTGGGGATGAGAGAGAGAGAGCAACTTTTCTCAGCCCACCAAGTGAAATTTTGGCAGGCAGGATATTTAAACATCCTCCCCATCCATCATGACATGTTCTTGAGCTTTAATTTGAGGCCCAATTTAGTTAATAAAAGTGAGGGCCTTTGAACATGTGCAGTGTCAGAGTCTTGGCCACATTTGTATGGTTTTAGAAGAAGAAGAAGAGGAAGAGGAGGAGGAGGAGGAGGAGGAGGAGGAGTTTGGATTTATATCCCCCCTTTCTCTCCTGTAGGAGACTCAAAGGGGCTTACAATCTCCTTGCCCTTCCCCCCTCACAACAAACACCTTGTGAGGTGGGTGGGGCTGAGAGAGCTCCGAGAAGCTGTGACTAGCCCAAGGTCACCCAGCCGGCGTTTGTGGGAGTACATAAGCTAATCTGAATCCCCCAGATAAGCCTCCACAGCTCAGGCGGCAGAGCGGGGAATCAAACCCAGTTCCTCCAGATCAGAATGCACCTGCTCTTAACCACTACGCCACTGCTGCTCTCTTATTTATTTATTTATTTATTTATTTCTTACTTACTTACTTAAATGTATAGGCCGCCTCACCCCCAAGGGGCTTACTGCTTCGGTTCGCTTTTGCTAGTGCCAGAGCCTCCAGAAATCAAAATGGTGTTGTGTGTGGGTTTTGTGTAATGTCCCCATCCCTTGCTGTGCATTTCAGCAACTGGTCTATAGGGTTGATCTTTCTCCTGCTGGCAGGCTACATACAATCACAGCGGAAGGGACCCGTATCACGCCTGGCAGCAGGAAAATAAAAAACATCTAGGCAAATGGTCCAGACAAGGCCTCCCCCCCCCCACACCCGCCCCCCCCGCCCCCCCCCCCCCCACACCCCCCCCCCCCCCCCCCCCCCCCCCCCCCCCCCCCCCCCCCCCCCCCCCCCTTCACCTCCACCCCCCACCCCCCACCCGCCCCCCCCCGCCCACCCCACATCCCCCCCGACCCCGCCTCCCCGCGCCCCCCCCCCCCCCCTCACACCCCACCCCCCTCCCCGCCCACCCTCCCCCCCCCCCACCCCCACCCCCCCACACCCCCCCCCCCCCCCACCCCCCCCCCCCCCCCCCCCCCCCCCACCCCCCCCCCCCCCCACCCCCCCCCCCCCCCACCCCCCCCCCCCCCCACCCCCCCCCCCCCCCACCCCCCCCCCCCCCCACCCCCCCCCCCCCCCACCCCCCCCCCCCCCCACCCCCCCCCCCCCCCACCCCCCCCCCCCCCCACCCCCCCCCCCCCCCACCCCCCCCCCCCCCCACCCCCCCCCCCCCCCACCCCCCCCCCCCCCCACCCCCCCCCCCCCCCACCCCCCCCCCCCCCCACCCCCCCCCCCCCCCACCCCCCCCCCCCCCCACCCCCCCCCCCCCCCACCCCCCCCCCCCCCCACCCCCCCCCCCCCCCACCCCCCCCCCCCCCCACCCCCCCCCCCCCCCACCCCCCCCCCCCCCCACCCCCCCCCCCCCCCACCCCCCCCCCCCCCCACCCCCCCCCCCCCCCACCCCCCCCCCCCCCCACCCCCCCCCCCCCCCACCCCCCCCCCCCCCCACCCCCCCCCCCCCCCACCCCCCCCCCCCCCCACCCCCCCCCCCCCCCACCCCCCCCCCCCCCCACCCCCCCCCCCCCCCACCCCCCCCCCCCCCCACCCCCCCCCCCCCCCACCCCCCCCCCCCCCCACCCCCCCCCCCCCCCACCCCCCCCCCCCCCCACCCCCCCCCCCCCCCACCCCCCCCCCCCCCCACCCCCCCCCCCCCCCACCCCCCCCCCCCCCCACCCCCCCCCCCCCCCACCCCCCCCCCCCCCCACCCCCCCCCCCCCCCACCCCCCCCCCCCCCCACCCCCCCCCCCCCCCACCCCCCCCCCCCCCCACCCCCCCCCCCCCCCACCCCCCCCCCCCCCCACCCCCCCCCCCCCCCACCCCCCCCCCCCCCCACCCCCCCCCCCCCCCACCCCCCCCCCCCCCCACCCCCCCCCCCCCCCACCCCCCCCCCCCCCCACCCCCCCCCCCCCCCACCCCCCCCCCCCCCCACCCCCCCCCCCCCCCACCCCCCCCCCCCCCCACCCCCCCCCCCCCCCACCCCCCCCCCCCCCCACCCCCCCCCCCCCCCACCCCCCCCCCCCCCCACCCCCCCCCCCCCCCACCCCCCCCCCCCCCCACCCCCCCCCCCCCCCACCCCCCCCCCCCCCCACCCCCCCCCCCCCCCACCCCCCCCCCCCCCCACCCCCCCCCCCCCCCACCCCCCCCCCCCCCCACCCCCCCCCCCCCCCACCCCCCCCCCCCCCCACCCCCCCCCCCCCCCACCCCCCCCCCCCCCCACCCCCCCCCCCCCCCACCCCCCCCCCCCCCCACCCCCCCCCCCCCCCACCCCCCCCCCCCCCCACCCCCCCCCCCCCCCACCCCCCCCCCCCCCCACCCCCCCCCCCCCCCACCCCCCCCCCCCCCCACCCCCCCCCCCCCCCACCCCCCCCCCCCCCCACCCCCCCCCCCCCCCACCCCCCCCCCCCCCCACCCCCCCCCCCCCCCACCCCCCCCCCCCCCCACCCCCCCCCCCCCCCACCCCCCCCCCCCCCCACCCCCCCCCCCCCCCACCCCCCCCCCCCCCCACCCCCCCCCCCCCCCACCCCCCCCCCCCCCCACCCCCCCCCCCCCCCACCCCCCCCCCCCCCCACCCCCCCCCCCCCCCACCCCCCCCCCCCCCCACCCCCCCCCCCCCCCACCCCCCCCCCCCCCCACCCCCCCCCCCCCCCACCCCCCCCCCCCCCCACCCCCCCCCCCCCCCACCCCCCCCCCCCCCCACCCCCCCCCCCCCCCACCCCCCCCCCCCCCCACCCCCCCCCCCCCCCACCCCCCCCCCCCCCCACCCCCCCCCCCCCCCACCCCCCCCCCCCCCCACCCCCCCCCCCCCCCACCCCCCCCCCCCCCCACCCCCCCCCCCCCCCACCCCCCCCCCCCCCCACCCCCCCCCCCCCCCACCCCCCCCCCCCCCCACCCCCCCCCCCCCCCACCCCCCCCCCCCCCCACCCCCCCCCCCCCCCACCCCCCCCCCCCCCCACCCCCCCCCCCCCCCACCCCCCCCCCCCCCCACCCCCCCCCCCCCCCACCCCCCCCCCCCCCCACCCCCCCCCCCCCCCACCCCCCCCCCCCCCCACCCCCCCCCCCCCCCACCCCCCCCCCCCCCCACCCCCCCCCCCCCCCACCCCCCCCCCCCCCCACCCCCCCCCCCCCCCACCCCCCCCCCCCCCCACCCCCCCCCCCCCCCACCCCCCCCCCCCCCCACCCCCCCCCCCCCCCACCCCCCCCCCCCCCCACCCCCCCCCCCCCCCACCCCCCCCCCCCCCCACCCCCCCCCCCCCCCACCCCCCCCCCCCCCCACCCCCCCCCCCCCCCACCCCCCCCCCCCCCCACCCCCCCCCCCCCCCACCCCCCCCCCCCCCCACCCCCCCCCCCCCCCACCCCCCCCCCCCCCCACCCCCCCCCCCCCCCACCCCCCCCCCCCCCCACCCCCCCCCCCCCCCACCCCCCCCCCCCCCCACCCCCCCCCCCCCCCACCCCCCCCCCCCCCCACCCCCCCCCCCCCCCACCCCCCCCCCCCCCCACCCCCCCCCCCCCCCACCCCCCCCCCCCCCCACCCCCCCCCCCCCCCACCCCCCCCCCCCCCCACCCCCCCCCCCCCCCACCCCCCCCCCCCCCCACCCCCCCCCCCCCCCACCCCCCCCCCCCCCCACCCCCCCCCCCCCCCACCCCCCCCCCCCCCCACCCCCCCCCCCCCCCACCCCCCCCCCCCCCCACCCCCCCCCCCCCCCACCCCCCCCCCCCCCCACCCCCCCCCCCCCCCACCCCCCCCCCCCCCCACCCCCCCCCCCCCCCACCCCCCCCCCCCCCCACCCCCCCCCCCCCCCACCCCCCCCCCCCCCCACCCCCCCCCCCCCCCACCCCCCCCCCCCCCCACCCCCCCCCCCCCCCACCCCCCCCCCCCCCCACCCCCCCCCCCCCCCACCCCCCCCCCCCCCCACCCCCCCCCCCCCCCACCCCCCCCCCCCCCCACCCCCCCCCCCCCCCACCCCCCCCCCCCCCCACCCCCCCCCCCCCCCACCCCCCCCCCCCCCCACCCCCCCCCCCCCCCACCCCCCCCCCCCCCCACCCCCCCCCCCCCCCACCCCCCCCCCCCCCCACCCCCCCCCCCCCCCACCCCCCCCCCCCCCCACCCCCCCCCCCCCCCACCCCCCCCCCCCCCCACCCCCCCCCCCCCCCACCCCCCCCCCCCCCCACCCCCCCCCCCCCCCACCCCCCCCCCCCCCCACCCCCCCCCCCCCCCACCCCCCCCCCCCCCCACCCCCCCCCCCCCCCACCCCCCCCCCCCCCCACCCCCCCCCCCCCCCACCCCCCCCCCCCCCCACCCCCCCCCCCCCCCACCCCCCCCCCCCCCCACCCCCCCCCCCCCCCACCCCCCCCCCCCCCCACCCCCCCCCCCCCCCACCCCCCCCCCCCCCCACCCCCCCCCCCCCCCACCCCCCCCCCCCCCCACCCCCCCCCCCCCCCACCCCCCCCCCCCCCCACCCCCCCCCCCCCCCACCCCCCCCCCCCCCCACCCCCCCCCCCCCCCACCCCCCCCCCCCCCCACCCCCCCCCCCCCCCACCCCCCCCCCCCCCCACCCCCCCCCCCCCCCACCCCCCCCCCCCCCCACCCCCCCCCCCCCCCACCCCCCCCCCCCCCCACCCCCCCCCCCCCCCACCCCCCCCCCCCCCCACCCCCCCCCCCCCCCACCCCCCCCCCCCCCCACCCCCCCCCCCCCCCACCCCCCCCCCCCCCCACCCCCCCCCCCCCCCACCCCCCCCCCCCCCCACCCCCCCCCCCCCCCACCCCCCCCCCCCCCCACCCCCCCCCCCCCCCACCCCCCCCCCCCCCCACCCCCCCCCCCCCCCACCCCCCCCCCCCCCCACCCCCCCCCCCCCCCACCCCCCCCCCCCCCCACCCCCCCCCCCCCCCACCCCCCCCCCCCCCCACCCCCCCCCCCCCCCACCCCCCCCCCCCCCCACCCCCCCCCCCCCCCACCCCCCCCCCCCCCCACCCCCCCCCCCCCCCACCCCCCCCCCCCCCCACCCCCCCCCCCCCCCACCCCCCCCCCCCCCCACCCCCCCCCCCCCCCACCCCCCCCCCCCCCCACCCCCCCCCCCCCCCACCCCCCCCCCCCCCCACCCCCCCCCCCCCCCACCCCCCCCCCCCCCCACCCCCCCCCCCCCCCACCCCCCCCCCCCCCCACCCCCCCCCCCCCCCACCCCCCCCCCCCCCCACCCCCCCCCCCCCCCACCCCCCCCCCCCCCCACCCCCCCCCCCCCCCACCCCCCCCCCCCCCCACCCCCCCCCCCCCCCACCCCCCCCCCCCCCCACCCCCCCCCCCCCCCACCCCCCCCCCCCCCCACCCCCCCCCCCCCCCACCCCCCCCCCCCCCCACCCCCCCCCCCCCCCACCCCCCCCCCCCCCCACCCCCCCCCCCCCCCACCCCCCCCCCCCCCCACCCCCCCCCCCCCCCACCCCCCCCCCCCCCCACCCCCCCCCCCCCCCACCCCCCCCCCCCCCCACCCCCCCCCCCCCCCACCCCCCCCCCCCCCCACCCCCCCCCCCCCCCACCCCCCCCCCCCCCCACCCCCCCCCCCCCCCACCCCCCCCCCCCCCCACCCCCCCCCCCCCCCACCCCCCCCCCCCCCCACCCCCCCCCCCCCCCACCCCCCCCCCCCCCCACCCCCCCCCCCCCCCACCCCCCCCCCCCCCCACCCCCCCCCCCCCCCACCCCCCCCCCCCCCCACCCCCCCCCCCCCCCACCCCCCCCCCCCCCCACCCCCCCCCCCCCCCACCCCCCCCCCCCCCCACCCCCCCCCCCCCCCACCCCCCCCCCCCCCCACCCCCCCCCCCCCCCACCCCCCCCCCCCCCCACCCCCCCCCCCCCCCACCCCCCCCCCCCCCCACCCCCCCCCCCCCCCACCCCCCCCCCCCCCCACCCCCCCCCCCCCCCACCCCCCCCCCCCCCCACCCCCCCCCCCCCCCACCCCCCCCCCCCCCCACCCCCCCCCCCCCCCACCCCCCCCCCCCCCCACCCCCCCCCCCCCCCACCCCCCCCCCCCCCCACCCCCCCCCCCCCCCACCCCCCCCCCCCCCCACCCCCCCCCCCCCCCACCCCCCCCCCCCCCCACCCCCCCCCCCCCCCACCCCCCCCCCCCCCCACCCCCCCCCCCCCCCACCCCCCCCCCCCCCCACCCCCCCCCCCCCCCACCCCCCCCCCCCCCCACCCCCCCCCCCCCCCACCCCCCCCCCCCCCCACCCCCCCCCCCCCCCACCCCCCCCCCCCCCCACCCCCCCCCCCCCCCACCCCCCCCCCCCCCCACCCCCCCCCCCCCCCACCCCCCCCCCCCCCCACCCCCCCCCCCCCCCACCCCCCCCCCCCCCCACCCCCCCCCCCCCCCACCCCCCCCCCCCCCCACCCCCCCCCCCCCCCACCCCCCCCCCCCCCCACCCCCCCCCCCCCCCACCCCCCCCCCCCCCCACCCCCCCCCCCCCCCACCCCCCCCCCCCCCCACCCCCCCCCCCCCCCACCCCCCCCCCCCCCCACCCCCCCCCCCCCCCACCCCCCCCCCCCCCCACCCCCCCCCCCCCCCACCCCCCCCCCCCCCCACCCCCCCCCCCCCCCACCCCCCCCCCCCCCCACCCCCCCCCCCCCCCACCCCCCCCCCCCCCCACCCCCCCCCCCCCCCACCCCCCCCCCCCCCCACCCCCCCCCCCCCCCACCCCCCCCCCCCCCCACCCCCCCCCCCCCCCACCCCCCCCCCCCCCCACCCCCCCCCCCCCCCACCCCCCCCCCCCCCCACCCCCCCCCCCCCCCACCCCCCCCCCCCCCCACCCCCCCCCCCCCCCACCCCCCCCCCCCCCCACCCCCCCCCCCCCCCACCCCCCCCCCCCCCCACCCCCCCCCCCCCCCACCCCCCCCCCCCCCCACCCCCCCCCCCCCCCACCCCCCCCCCCCCCCACCCCCCCCCCCCCCCACCCCCCCCCCCCCCCACCCCCCCCCCCCCCCACCCCCCCCCCCCCCCACCCCCCCCCCCCCCCACCCCCCCCCCCCCCCACCCCCCCCCCCCCCCACCCCCCCCCCCCCCCACCCCCCCCCCCCCCCACCCCCCCCCCCCCCCACCCCCCCCCCCCCCCACCCCCCCCCCCCCCCACCCCCCCCCCCCCCCACCCCCCCCCCCCCCCACCCCCCCCCCCCCCCACCCCCCCCCCCCCCCACCCCCCCCCCCCCCCACCCCCCCCCCCCCCCACCCCCCCCCCCCCCCACCCCCCCCCCCCCCCACCCCCCCCCCCCCCCACCCCCCCCCCCCCCCACCCCCCCCCCCCCCCACCCCCCCCCCCCCCCACCCCCCCCCCCCCCCACCCCCCCCCCCCCCCACCCCCCCCCCCCCCCACCCCCCCCCCCCCCCACCCCCCCCCCCCCCCACCCCCCCCCCCCCCCACCCCCCCCCCCCCCCACCCCCCCCCCCCCCCACCCCCCCCCCCCCCCACCCCCCCCCCCCCCCACCCCCCCCCCCCCCCACCCCCCCCCCCCCCCACCCCCCCCCCCCCCCACCCCCCCCCCCCCCCACCCCCCCCCCCCCCCACCCCCCCCCCCCCCCACCCCCCCCCCCCCCCACCCCCCCCCCCCCCCACCCCCCCCCCCCCCCACCCCCCCCCCCCCCCACCCCCCCCCCCCCCCACCCCCCCCCCCCCCCACCCCCCCCCCCCCCCACCCCCCCCCCCCCCCACCCCCCCCCCCCCCCACCCCCCCCCCCCCCCACCCCCCCCCCCCCCCACCCCCCCCCCCCCCCACCCCCCCCCCCCCCCACCCCCCCCCCCCCCCACCCCCCCCCCCCCCCACCCCCCCCCCCCCCCACCCCCCCCCCCCCCCACCCCCCCCCCCCCCCACCCCCCCCCCCCCCCACCCCCCCCCCCCCCCACCCCCCCCCCCCCCCACCCCCCCCCCCCCCCACCCCCCCCCCCCCCCACCCCCCCCCCCCCCCACCCCCCCCCCCCCCCACCCCCCCCCCCCCCCACCCCCCCCCCCCCCCACCCCCCCCCCCCCCCACCCCCCCCCCCCCCCACCCCCCCCCCCCCCCACCCCCCCCCCCCCCCACCCCCCCCCCCCCCCACCCCCCCCCCCCCCCACCCCCCCCCCCCCCCACCCCCCCCCCCCCCCACCCCCCCCCCCCCCCACCCCCCCCCCCCCCCACCCCCCCCCCCCCCCACCCCCCCCCCCCCCCACCCCCCCCCCCCCCCACCCCCCCCCCCCCCCACCCCCCCCCCCCCCCACCCCCCCCCCCCCCCACCCCCCCCCCCCCCCACCCCCCCCCCCCCCCACCCCCCCCCCCCCCCACCCCCCCCCCCCCCCACCCCCCCCCCCCCCCACCCCCCCCCCCCCCCACCCCCCCCCCCCCCCACCCCCCCCCCCCCCCACCCCCCCCCCCCCCCACCCCCCCCCCCCCCCACCCCCCCCCCCCCCCACCCCCCCCCCCCCCCACCCCCCCCCCCCCCCACCCCCCCCCCCCCCCACCCCCCCCCCCCCCCACCCCCCCCCCCCCCCACCCCCCCCCCCCCCCACCCCCCCCCCCCCCCACCCCCCCCCCCCCCCACCCCCCCCCCCCCCCACCCCCCCCCCCCCCCACCCCCCCCCCCCCCCACCCCCCCCCCCCCCCACCCCCCCCCCCCCCCACCCCCCCCCCCCCCCACCCCCCCCCCCCCCCACCCCCCCCCCCCCCCACCCCCCCCCCCCCCCACCCCCCCCCCCCCCCACCCCCCCCCCCCCCCACCCCCCCCCCCCCCCACCCCCCCCCCCCCCCACCCCCCCCCCCCCCCACCCCCCCCCCCCCCCACCCCCCCCCCCCCCCACCCCCCCCCCCCCCCACCCCCCCCCCCCCCCACCCCCCCCCCCCCCCACCCCCCCCCCCCCCCACCCCCCCCCCCCCCCACCCCCCCCCCCCCCCACCCCCCCCCCCCCCCACCCCCCCCCCCCCCCACCCCCCCCCCCCCCCACCCCCCCCCCCCCCCACCCCCCCCCCCCCCCACCCCCCCCCCCCCCCACCCCCCCCCCCCCCCACCCCCCCCCCCCCCCACCCCCCCCCCCCCCCACCCCCCCCCCCCCCCACCCCCCCCCCCCCCCACCCCCCCCCCCCCCCACCCCCCCCCCCCCCCACCCCCCCCCCCCCCCACCCCCCCCCCCCCCCACCCCCCCCCCCCCCCACCCCCCCCCCCCCCCACCCCCCCCCCCCCCCACCCCCCCCCCCCCCCACCCCCCCCCCCCCCCACCCCCCCCCCCCCCCACCCCCCCCCCCCCCCACCCCCCCCCCCCCCCACCCCCCCCCCCCCCCACCCCCCCCCCCCCCCACCCCCCCCCCCCCCCACCCCCCCCCCCCCCCACCCCCCCCCCCCCCCACCCCCCCCCCCCCCCACCCCCCCCCCCCCCCACCCCCCCCCCCCCCCACCCCCCCCCCCCCCCACCCCCCCCCCCCCCCACCCCCCCCCCCCCCCACCCCCCCCCCCCCCCACCCCCCCCCCCCCCCACCCCCCCCCCCCCCCACCCCCCCCCCCCCCCACCCCCCCCCCCCCCCACCCCCCCCCCCCCCCACCCCCCCCCCCCCCCACCCCCCCCCCCCCCCACCCCCCCCCCCCCCCACCCCCCCCCCCCCCCACCCCCCCCCCCCCCCACCCCCCCCCCCCCCCACCCCCCCCCCCCCCCACCCCCCCCCCCCCCCACCCCCCCCCCCCCCCACCCCCCCCCCCCCCCACCCCCCCCCCCCCCCACCCCCCCCCCCCCCCACCCCCCCCCCCCCCCACCCCCCCCCCCCCCCACCCCCCCCCCCCCCCACCCCCCCCCCCCCCCACCCCCCCCCCCCCCCACCCCCCCCCCCCCCCACCCCCCCCCCCCCCCACCCCCCCCCCCCCCCACCCCCCCCCCCCCCCACCCCCCCCCCCCCCCACCCCCCCCCCCCCCCACCCCCCCCCCCCCCCACCCCCCCCCCCCCCCACCCCCCCCCCCCCCCACCCCCCCCCCCCCCCACCCCCCCCCCCCCCCACCCCCCCCCCCCCCCACCCCCCCCCCCCCCCACCCCCCCCCCCCCCCACCCCCCCCCCCCCCCACCCCCCCCCCCCCCCACCCCCCCCCCCCCCCACCCCCCCCCCCCCCCACCCCCCCCCCCCCCCACCCCCCCCCCCCCCCACCCCCCCCCCCCCCCACCCCCCCCCCCCCCCACCCCCCCCCCCCCCCACCCCCCCCCCCCCCCACCCCCCCCCCCCCCCACCCCCCCCCCCCCCCACCCCCCCCCCCCCCCACCCCCCCCCCCCCCCACCCCCCCCCCCCCCCACCCCCCCCCCCCCCCACCCCCCCCCCCCCCCACCCCCCCCCCCCCCCACCCCCCCCCCCCCCCACCCCCCCCCCCCCCCACCCCCCCCCCCCCCCCCCCCCCCCCCCCCCCACCCCCCCCCCCCCCCACCCCCCCCCCCCACCACCCCCCCCCCCCCACACCCCCCCCCCCCCCCCCCCCCCCCCCCCCCCACCCCCCCCCCCCCCCACCCCCCCCCGCCCCCACACCCCCCCCCCCCCAAACCCCCCCCCCCCCCCCCAACCCCCCCCCCCCCCACCCCCCGCCCCCCCCCCCCCCCCCCCCCCCCCCGCCCCCCCCTCCCCCCTCCCCCCTCTCCCCCCTCCCCCCAACACCCCCACCCCCCCCCCCCCCCCACCCACCTCCCCCCCCCCCCACCCCACCACCCCCCCCCCCCCCCACCCCCGGGCTTCTGGTCTACCCTTTCGGCCTCGGTTCTGCCGCCGTGCGGAGACACTGTGAAAATTCAAGCCTCTACTATGCAGGAGATTGCCAGATCGGCTGGTAAATATGCTGGCGACAGCTAGTCATGCTGTCCGCCTTTCTGCCGCTATAAAAATATGCACCAAAAGAGCACGCCTCTCCGACTCCGATACCTACAATTTTATAGTATTTGATTTGTACTGAACAAGAGACCAGTTCGGTCTGCAACCGAAGGACGGCAAAAGGATTAAAGCGCTTCCTTTTTTAGCCACGTCGCTAAAAAGAGAGATTGAGTCAGACACTACCAAGACCCAAAGTGCACTGCAAAGTCTTCCGTACAGGTGACCTATCCACCACTCTGGATCTGCATCGAGGTCTGAGCAGCTGTGGCGAAGGCTGCCGTGATCGTCTAGAATGGCTGAACACTTCAGAAAGCAACGGAGAAATCTGTGTTTGTCCTCAAAATATCCGTCTACCTCCCAGTTTCTTTTTGCGTTTCAAGATCTTTTGTATAAGCCTCACCTCGCTTTTTTATATCTTATTAAATGTCAGGACTTTTTTGATCCCAGTCGTTTGGAACCTGACAGGGCTATTTTGTTAGAATTTATTTAGACAAGAAGTGGAGAGCTTGCGAATCTACTTCAGTAGGGGCAAACTGTGCGCAAAAAAAGTTTGTCCTTTTGGTTCTGTTTTGTAAATTGGTACATACCGATAATGTGCCTGAATATTGAAAACTTACAGGCAGACCTCTTTGTATGGTCAAAGCGTGACTCCCGCTCTACGATCTAGCTCACCTTTGCCCAAAGAGGTCTGTCTGTTTCTAAAAATACTGGGCCAATATTCAGGGGGGGCCATTTCAGATTTTATCTGAACATCTGCCCGACACCAAGTCAGAACATCTTGGTCTGTCTAGCCCTAACTCGTCTGCTCTGATGGGCAGCCGCTCTCCAGGGACTCAGGCAGAGAAAGGCCGCACGGCACCTGAGATCTTTTTTCAGGAGATGCCAGGAATTGACTTGGAACCTTCTTTATGCACAGAATTACGACCTTTTAGTAGGAGGAGGACAGCAATCTCCAAAAGCCCATTGTTGTGTATATTCAAAGTTAAACTTTTTAATTAGGTATCAAGGACATCTGTTGTGGTTAAAATCTCAATATCCCATAGCAACTACATCAAAGATATGTACGCATATTTTGAAATTAAGTAAAGGCCTGAGCTGTTAGGTTGGCCCAAGATAGTCCTCGGATGGGAGATCCAAGGAAGATCCGAGGAAGATCCGAGGAAGTCCAAGCTTGCTACCAGAGGCAAGCAATGGCAAACCACCTTCTCTTGTCTAGCCTAGCCTAATCTTCTCAGATCTCGGAAGGTAAATGTGGTAGGCCCTGGTTAGTACTTGGATGGGAGATCATCGAGGAAGTCCAGGGTTGTTACGAGGCAAGCAATGGCAAAACCACTCTAAGAACATAAGAACAAGCCAGCTGGATCAGACCAGAGTCCATCTAGTCCAGCTCTCTGCTACTCGCATGTGGCCCACCAGGTGCCATTGGGAGCTCACATGCAGGATGTGAAAGCAATGGCCTTCTGCGGCTGTTGCTCCCGAGCACCTGGTCTGCTAAGGCATTTGCAATCTCAGTTCAAAGAGGATGAAGATTGGTAGCCATAAATCGCCTTCTCCTCCATAAATCTGTCCAAGCCCCTTTTAAAGCTATCCAGGTTAGTGGCCATCACCACCTCCTCCTGTGGCAGCATATTCAAAACACTCTATTTTTCTCTTGGCTTGAAAACCCACGAGGGGGTTCTGTAAGTTGGCTGTGACTCGGTGACCCTTTCTACCACCAAAAGGTCTATTCCTAGGCTAGCCCAATCTTGCCAGAGCTTGGAAGCTGAGCAAGTTTGGCCCTGGGTAATCCTTAGACCCGAGAGCACCAGGGAAGTCCGGGGTTGCTGGACTTGTCTTGAAACCCCTACAGGGTCACCAAAAGTCAGGTAGAACTTGACAGCCCTTTCCATCACCCAAGGGTTTTGACATGCATTCCTAGGGCATAGACAGATGGGCTTGTACTGAATAACAGATGCTGTCCGTAGAGCCAATGTGTGGGTGCTGCTGAGGACATTTGGTCTGAACCCCAGAGGAGGGGGTGGAGAACCCTCCTGCCCCCCATAAATGGTGCCCTATCTGGTCCTGAGCCCTTAACAATGGAGACACTGGAAAACAGATCCTACATTTAACAGGAGAGATTATTTATCTAGCCCAGTGTTTCCCAACCTTTTCGAGGTCAGAGTACCCTTGACCTCACTCTTCATATCTCACGGTACCCCTGCCGCCACCCTCCACCTTCCCCTCCCATCGCCCCTGCTTGCCACTCCCCCCACCTTCCCCTCCCAGGGTGAAGGGTAGCACTGGGGGGGGGGGGGCTGCTGACCTTGTGGCTGGCCCTTCCCCATGGGCCAGCTCCATGTCCTTGCTGGCGCCGGTGGGAGACACCACAAAAATGAGGGGGGGGGGGCGGTAGTGTTGCCGCGGTACCCCTGGGACATGCTCACGGCACCCCAGGGTACCAGGGAACCCTGGTTGAGAATGGCTGATCTAGCCTAAAAATTTTACCCAAGGCTTTCGCAAAATAATTTGGCCAGTTAAAACAGCACTTCTGTAAGCAATAACTATTAATGTTGATCTTTTGGAAAAAAACAAACCTATAACAAAGTGGGTCTCAGTCCTGTGGCGCGTGAAGTGGCCGCCTGCACGTGGTCAATTTAGGCTCTCCGGCACGCGTCTCACAGTGTGCGCTTGCGAGGATTAGAGAAGCTAAGCCACTTATCTTGAAATGCACATTTGGTGTAGAGCATGAGAACACCGGTCAGGAAGAGAGAGGGGGGGGCGAGGTCTCTTTTCATCTTAAGAACCATGCCGGTCCACCAAATGATGAAACCAGGGGTGGAGGGTGGAGGGGATTTTGCTGGAACTAACCTTTGTGAATTGCAAGATTGTGGGTGGTTGTAAACAATTCAGAACAAACCTTCATTTGACGAGGGAAGGGAAGAGCAAAAACCTTGATGTCCGGTAGCAACAATGGTGGTTTTGGAATTCTGACAGGGTGGTCAGCACAACCACAAGATAGCTGCCACGGGGGGTGGGGCAAACCACAAAAGGGATGCCTTAGGAGGCAGAGCCCCACACACAGAGGAAGCCTAAGTGCAGGGGGAAAGAGGGGAGAGGGAAGAAAACCAACCCTGTGGGGACAGCTGCCCCTACGCAGTGGCATAGGAGGTTAAGAGCTCGTGTATCTAATCTGGAGGAACCAGGTTTGATTCCCTGCTCTGCCGCCTGAGCTGTGGAGGCTTATCTGGGGAATTCAGATTAGCCTGTGCACTCCCACACACGCCAGCTGGGTGACCTTGGGCTAGTCACAGCTTCTCGGAGCTCTCTCAGTCCCACCTACCTCACAGGGTGTTTGTTGTGAGGGGGGAAGGGCAAGGAGATTGTAAGCCCCTTTGAGTCTCCTGCAGGAGAGAAAGGGGGGATATAAATCCAAACTCTTCTTCTTCTTTTAATCTGTCCAGTCAATCAGTTCCCAGTGGCTAGCCAGAAGCCCTGTTGGACAAATGCCTGACCCGACCCCACCCACTTTCTAACAACTCTTGGGGGGTGCAAGGAGCGGGGTTAGTGGGTGCAGTGGTGCCCACCAGTACCAAGCTGGGCACCCCTGAACTGAACTGGGCACCCCTTAAATGAAATAAGAAGCAAATGGATCCCAATTCAGATGAAGGCCTTTGCTTTTATGAATTGCCTCCAACCATTTCTTATCAGCAGAATTGGATCTCCTCCCTCTGAGCAATCCACAGCGGTAGATCCGTTTTGCGTTCGCCACAATGGTTAGGTAATCAGAATCAGTTCACGAACCTTGCCTGGATCTTGCAATTCTGCTTGTACCGTCACACCCTGCCTGGAAGGCTTCGCCTATCCTTTCCCACTCTGTGTAGAGAGTGGTAATCCCCAAGACATTTTCTGCAAAATAATTGCATGAAATAATGCAGCTTCTGCATTGTTCACTGAGCTGGTTGAGAGCCAGCACGGGATAGCGGTTAAGCGCAGCGGACTCTAATCTGGTGAACCGGGTTTGTTTCCCTGCTCCTCCACATGAAGCCTGCTGGGTGACCTTGGGCCACAGTCACAGTTCTTGCAGAACTGTCTCAGCCCCACCTGCCTCACAAGGTGTCTGTTGTGGGGAGGGGAAGGGTAGGAGTTTGTAAGCCCCTTTGAGTCTCTTTAGAGCATAGGTGTCAAACTCGCGGCCCTCCAGATGTTATGGACTACAATTCCCATCATCCCCTGCCAGCATGATGCTGGCAGGGGATGATGGGAACTGTAGTCCATAACATCTGGAGGGCCGTGAGTTTGACACCTGTGCTTTAGAGGACAGAAAGAGGGGTATAAAACCAAACTCCTCCTCTTCATCATCTTTACCTTTTGTTGGGGAAAGGGTTGATTCTGCCTTTCTCTGCCTCATCACGTCTTATCACTGGTCTTTTACTGCAATGAATAATTCATTCCTGTGCTATCATTCCATCGTTCCCACTACAGAGATGCAGCAGGAAAGGAGAGGCCTGCTTGTCGGACCGCTACGTGAATCATGGCTCTGGTATTCTCGGGAGGCGCACCCAGAACAGTGACTCATGCAGTGATAGACAGCGTAGACCCCCACACCCACAAAAGATAACTTTTAGAGTAAGAGTAGAACAATCCCCGAATATTAATTCAGCCAGCTACAAGATGTGGCCTAGCTGTCCTTAATAATAAAAAGAGTTTGGATTTATATCCCCCCTTTCTCTCCTGTAAGGAGACTCAAAGGGGCTTACAATCTCCTTTCCCTTCCTCCCCTCACAACATACACCCTGTGAGGTAGGTGGGGCTGAGAGAGCTCCGAAAAGCTGTGACTAGCCCAAGGTCACTCAGCTGGCGTGTGTGGGAGTGCCCAGGCTAATCTGAATTCCCCAGAGAAGCCTCCACAGCTCAGGCGGCAGAGCTGGGAATCAAACCCAGTTCCTCCAGATTAGAATGCACCTGCTCTTAACCACTACTGCAGAATTTTTTGTTACTGTCATTACCTGTCTCTGGTCAATCATTACCCTTCTTTTGTCCCAGATGTTTGCATCTTAGGGATACCTTGTTAAAAGCTGCTAGCGGGTGCTGTTTTAGCTTTGGTTTTCTGAAGGATTCTGCAACTTTTCAGTGCCCCTAACAGTGAAATCTCAGGGTGGGAAATGGATGCCTTTCGCCTCCAGCACATGCATGCCTGTTTTAATTTTGCAGATGAACGCCATGGGTGCTTTTACACCCTGTATGGGTTTCAAACTCTAATAGCCTGTTATCAGACAATTAAGGTTTTCAAACATATCTTTACATGAAAAGAACAAGATGTATTTGAATCCCTGGAGGGCAAGCGGTTGTAGAGTAAATGAATTCAGCCAGCAGATCGCTGGGATAGGATGCGTTGGCCATGAGCGCAGGAGAGTTGCACATTTTCATCTGTGACTTGCTCTCAACAATTTCAGGAGCAGTAATACAGAGCATTCCCTATTACAGTGATGGCGAACCTTTTCGAGACCGAGTGCCCAAATTGCAGCCCCAAACCCACTTATTTATTGCAAAGTGCCAACACGGCAATTTAACCTGAATACTGAGGTTTTAGTTTAGAAAATACGGTTGGCTCCGAGGTGCTCGTTACTCAGGAGTAAGTTTGGTGAAGCAACTGTACAACACTTCAAATGGGTGCATCACGACCCTAGGAGGGTTTACTCAAAAGCAAGCCCCATTGCCAGCAACCAAGCTTACTCCCAGGTAAAGGATTGTGCCCAGGACAGCCTAGATGTGTGTGTGGGGGGGTGATTTTCTCCGTCCTCCCCACATGATGAGCTCTGGGTGGGTGTGCCCACAGAGAGGGCTCTGAGTGCCACCCCTGGCACCCGTGCCATAGGTTCGCCATCACTGCCCTATTACTTAGGTGGCAGATAGACGGAGCTCCATACATGCTTTGGAAGTTGTATGGAGGCTCAGACTGTGGTGGTTTCTGCCCAGTGCACTAATAACGTGTGCAAGATGTTACTAATGAACCCGGTTTCACCTGAGAGCCAGTGTGGTGTCGTGGTTAAGAGCAGGTGCACCCTAATCTGGAGAACCTGATTTGATTCCCCGCTTTGCCACTTGAGCGGTGAAGGCTTATCTGGGGAACCAGATTAGCTTGTGCAGCACATGCCAGCTGGGTGTCCTTGGGCTAGTCACAGTTCTTCTGAGCTCTCTCAGCCCCACCCACCTCACAGGGTGTTGTTGTGGGGGCAGGGGAGGAAAGGAGATTGTAAGCCCCTTTGAATCTCCTGGGAAAGGATATAAATCCAAACTCCTCCTCCTCCTCCTCCTCCTCCTCCTCCTCCTCCTCCTCCTCCTTTTTTTCTTCTTCTTCTTCTTCTTCTTCTTCTTCTTCTTCTTCTTCTTCTTCTTCTTCTTCTTCTTCTTCTTCTTCTTCTTCTTCTTCTTCTTCTTCTTCTTCTTCTTCTTCTTTGCCTTCACACTGGAGATTTCACCCCTCCAGGAAGCAGGTGCAAAAAGTCCAGGTTGCTGTGACTCCTTCAGTTTCTCCAAAAAGATCGCTAGTTTAGCGATGTTTGTAAAACCTGGGTTGAGGGAAATATAATGGGCAGAGCCCGTGTTGGAGGCAAGCCCTGTGCAAAGTTCTTCGCTGAAACGGGATAAATCGCTTCCTCAGCCTGTTATATTTGGGCTGTGGCTGGGCAGAAACCACTGATTCAGAATGACCTTAGTTCCAATCCTGCCTCTGATGTAGTAGCAGGAGAAAGGAAATCACATCAAGCACAGAGCAAAAAATGGTTCCGTGGGAGAATTCGTTTTAATTCACTCTTGAGACCCCCTACTCGTCACTGAGAGGAACTGAAATAAATGCAAAGATAAATAAAAGCCTGGGCGGCTTTGAAATAAATGCAAAAATAAATAAAAGCCTGGGCAGCTTGAAATTAAAAATTATTCTTTTGAAAGACAGAGCGAACGGAAGCTATGAGGAAGTCGTGCCTCCCTGTTGAGCTATAACCAGGTGGCTTTTGACCGTCCTCCCCTATTCCCACCTTAACTTTTCCATGTGTAACACAACGAAAACCTAGCCACCAAACTCTCCAAAAGTTCGAAAGCCCTGTACTGGATGGAAGTAGTATTTCTGTGACTAGAAACAGGGAAAGGATGAACAATTAAGAGTTCCAGGTCCGCAAATTCACCCTGGCGGCAGCAAATAATATTGGGGCAATATTTATGATTCTCTTCTCTTAATGTAAATGACTTGGGGCCATTTGGAAATGTTCTCTTAAACGGTGGATAAAGTAGGAATCTAAGGAAAGCAACTAACTTGTTTTGTTTTGTTTTGTTTTAATGCTGAAATAAGAGCGGGAGAAACTGGAACACAGCTGTCTTTTCTTTCCTAACCAACCGGTGCCTTTTAAACAGTAGAACAGGTATACACAACAAAAGATCAGTAACAAATTATTAGGTTTAAAAAAAGAAATCATCAGCCAGTGAAAACATTGTACAGTGTTATAAAAAAAGTTGTATTTCTCTGTGTGTGTTTTTATCTTGTGTTGTGCAATGTTTACAGCCTCACTGAAATATTTCACTAGGAAGGTGACGTGCTGGTGTCCATCCGGAGTCATCTTTTGCAAAAACGGAGAATTAATATACTCAGCCTGGGTCCAGAGAATCCCTTAATGCTTATTCTGGTTGAAGAAGTTGTCAGTGGTGAAAATCTATTCATCAGCTTTTGTTTGGCGTTTGAAAGATACGAACAAATATTGTTGTAACCAAAACTGTGTGATATTTAAAACTGGTTTCTAGAATTCAAGATGAGTGTTGGAGTTAAACAATTTTTTTAAAAAGTATGCATCAGAAAATGTAGAAGAGTGCTTCCTTGCTTTCCTTTTATTCCGTTAGCTCATGAGTTGCCAAATCTCCGAAATAGTAAATTCTTATTCAACCTCTTTTTTTTTTGGCGCAGGTTAGAAGAGAGCTTCCATTTTGCATTTTTATTGGTTGAATGCCTTTGTTTGAAGTACATGTTATTTAGTAGAGGCTGATAAGCACTTCAGAGATTATGTAAAAATATCTTTTTGTCACTAACATGTTTTGGGGTTTTTTGCTCTTTTGAGTCAGCCCAGTCAGCAGTGAAATGCATCACAGAAAGCATTCATTTTTAATCTGAACAATAGCCCTTGAACACGTCATAATCATTCCACTACTAATTTATTCTACCCAGGTTTCTCTCATAACCCGTGCACATGCGTGCGCACGCACGCACCCCCTCCCCGCAATAAGGGAATAGACGTTCAGCATAGGAGCATACTTTTTGTTCCCTGCTTCTTTGAATATCCAAGTCCTCTTGAGTGCTAGTTTAAACAAGTAGAGATAATACTGAGGACTCTTCCCCTGTGATTCCCAGACTCTGTGCTGCAAAAGAACTCCTAGTGAAGCCATTAGGAATTACCTAGTTAAATGCTCCTAGATGCCCAAAATCATATAGGAGGCTGCCCGTTGTGGCCCTGCATGGTTACGTTGTGTGGCCATTCCATCCTCCAATCTGCATCAGCTAAGGGAATGTTGTTGTATCTTTGCAGCATTTGCGTTTGGAGCATTTAACTTGCCTTAATACAAAAATAGGCAAATTTTAATTGAACTGAATTTTTTTTTATTTGGCTACATCCGTGCCCCACTTTTCTTCCTGATGGAGACCCAAAGCGGTTTATCACCTCGTTCTCCCCACCTCTGTCCTCACAACAGCCATTCTGTGAGGTCGGTTAGGCTGATAGTTGGTGATGCTGGTTGAAAACTGCAATTATTCTGTGATGGCTCCTTCATCTGTTACATGTATTTATTTAGATATTTGCCAACTGCCTTTCTTCCAACAGATCGGCCCGTGTTTTGCAAAGCAAACCTAAGACCACAGCTGTTCGTAAGTGGAGTGTGATTGTGGATGTGTGAATTGGTGTTAACATTAATAACATTAGACACAGGTTCAGGTCTAGACGGCAACTTGCAAGTAAACAATCCCTAGCTAAATCCAGAGCAGATGAGGACGCGTTACTAACTCTGCTGGGAAAATAGCCTACCAATACTTGGGTTGGTGCTGATAAATCACTTTTTGAACAAGTGCAGTCTCTGTGTTCTATTGTGCATAACAGCTTTTTTAAAGTTACTGGTTCAGGATCCAAGTTTTATTCTAAATATATAAATATATATAATTTTTATGTGTAATTAAAAGCTGTATTTTCCATGATTGTGGTTTCTGCATTTTGACTATGTGGCTCCTTGCTTAGATTATTAACTCCCCTCCCATATTGGACTTGTTGAATAAAACACTTCCAATTATTTGAAATGTGAATTTTCTGATTGCCAACACTGTATGACAATAAAGCAATTTATGCTGTCAAGAGTTTGCTTTCATTTCCCCATCATTTCAGTGAAATCTGGTGTGTTCAATTGCTGCCTGTTGTGTTTCTGCATTATTAACTTTATCTTCCTCCCATATCACTTGCATAGCATATTTAGTTTTGCCCTTAGTGCAGGGGTCTGCAACCTGCGGCTCTCCAGATGTTCATGGACTACAAATCCCAGGGCTACATTTCCCCTAGATATGCCTCTGGCTACCTGAAACTGACTTCCATCAGGATCAGACTTCTGGTTGTGAGCAGAGTTTCAGCTGTAGTACTGGAGCTTACCACTCTGCTCCACAGGGCTTTTTAAAAACTAAACGTGGGGGACATAAAGCCACTGATTCCACTGCACCTTCTTCAGTGTCACCAAGGAACCACTGTTGGTTGTCTATAGCAGAAATCTATCCAATATTTTATTTTTGTCTTAGGCCCTTTCCACACACGCAAAATAATGCGTTTTCAAACCACTTTCACAACTGTTTGCAAGTGGATTTTGCTATTCCGCACAGCTTCAAAGAGCACTGAAAGCAGTTTGAAAGTGCATTATTTTACATGTGCGGAATGAGCCTTAGGTAAAGCAGAAACTGATTATTATAAAATATCCTTCGTTGCAGTCCCATGCGTTAGCAACTGTGCTGCATCCAAACCTTCCAGGATCTTGGAAGTGGGCATTTCTAGATGACCCCCTCTTCCAGGAAGCCGGATGTTGGAATCAAATCTGAAATCTCATAAAAGCCAGAGCAAGTACCAGACTACTTAGAATAGTAATAGCAAGAAAAACAAGCAACTGCAGCTTAAACCAATAAACGAGAACTTTATGTTTAGGTAGTATATAACAAAGTTGCTGATAATTTTTCTCTGGTGCTGCCAATAAGGATTATAAGCATCTTTCAATTGGTGTTGAATTGAGGTTTCTTGCTTTCCTTCTATAGGTTTCAGCTATGACACTTAAATTTCACTGCTTGCTCTCACATATTTACCCATCTCAACGTCTGCGATCCTGACAAAATCTTGAAACGTTTGTTGTTCGGGAACAGAGGCTGGTCTTACGGAGACGCACCTGAAGAGCTTCCAACCTGTGTCATAATTTCCCACACACCTGTGGACCCGACCTCGGATTAATCGTGGCAGCTCCCGGTCCTGGTTTAGAAGTATGGTACAAGTTTGTTTTCTGTCCTTTGCTTAACATGAAAACAAACTCCTTTTCAAACGAATGAAGAATTACAGGTTGTATGATAGAGCCTTATCTGGATATCTGTGCCCATCATAACCTATGGGCTAAACAGCTTTTAAGTACAATTAAATTCTGTTTAATAAACATAGTTTATGGGGAATTCTGGTTTTAATAGGTAAGAAGCACATGTGGCAAGACAAAGGAGGAATGTTTCCATTGCCAAGATTCCACAATTAGGATGTGCAGATTTTTTTGGGTTATATATTTCTTAGTATATTAGGGCGGCGTTTTGTGATGGAATTGGAGGCACCTTCTTTACATGCCCTGGTTATAGATGGAAAATACTTACAATCTCGTAGAATACACAAGAGACGCTCTCCTTCCCGTCTCTCAAAAGGAAAGTCTTTGCGCCGTACTGTCCAGGGGTAACTGCAGAATCCAGAATACCTATATGATACAGAGAAGAACAGGCAATGCAATTGTTCTTCATTTTGGCATAAATTATTTTAGAAGTAAATGCCGTCAGGCTCTTTTTTTCCCCAAGGAGATGTAAGTGGCGTGCTGATCCTGCATATTACCTTCATTTTTTTATTCTGCATTTGATAAGACAATCACGGTAAGATCGTGCCACATGGCCTCCGCCAGCCAAGAGTTTGTCTGGAGAAAGGCACAAATTACACTTCCTCCGTCAGCCAAAGGTTTATTTGGAGTAAGGTACAAATTACACTTTGCCAGCAATTTTTACATGACCTTCTTTGCAAAGGCAATATGATGCCGCTGGGGAAAGCAGCAAATGGAGATTCATAAAAGAAAAGCTTACTTTAGAGAATACAGAAAGGGCAGGAGCAGGGACTGAATGAATGAATGAATGAAGGGGAAAGAAATTCTAAGTCCAGGTTTGGTCGAGGCGAGAAATCTCTTGATGAATTCTAATTTAGCTGATTCACACCATAGTTTCCGTTATGAGTTCTTTTACCGGCGAATGCTACATTTTTATAATCAGCAACAATGTTTCCTGGGGGATTTATAAACCTGCACAACCACTACGGTCATCTTCCAAGGCCCTGCTTTGGGTGCCCCTGTTTGGGAGAGCACATTCTTGATCGTGGCACCAAAACTCTCGAACTCCCTCCCCGAGGAGATTTGTCCATTTCTGTTGTGATCTTCCACCAGATGAAGACTTTTTTGGTTTTGTTTGGCATTAGTACCTGCTACCTGTTCAATGTTTTACCTGCTGTTTTCATGTCTTTGAACATAGGAGCAGCAGTGGCGTAGGAGGTTAAGAGCTCATGTATCTAATCTGGAGGAACCGGATTTGATTCCCAGCTCTGCCGCCTGAACTGTGGAGGCTTATCTGGGGAATTCAGATTAGCCTGTACACTCCCACACACGCCAGCTGGGTGACCTTGGGCTAGTCACAGCTCTTCGGAGCTCTCTCAGCCCCACCCACCTCACAGGGTGTTTGTTGTGAGGGGGGGAGGGCAAGGAGATTGTAAGCCCCTTTGAGTCTCCTGCAGGAGAGAAAGGGGGGATATAAATCCAAACCTTCTTCTCCTTCATATTGTACCCTGTTTCCCCGAATATAAGACATCCCCTAAAAATAAGACATAGTAGAGGTTTTGCTGAAGTGCGAAATATAAGGCATCCCCCGAAAGTAAGACATAGCAAAGTTTTTGTTTGGAAGCATGCCCGACGAACAGAACACAGAAAAAGAAGACATCCCCTGAAAATAAGACATAGCGCATCTTTGGGAGCAAAAATTAATATAAGACACTGTCTTATATTCAGGGAAACATGGTAGTTCTGTCTTTAATTATTTTAGTAATGTGTTATTTGTTGGTTTGAATGGTGTCTTACGTGTTTCGTTATGTATATTTCAGTTTGTCAACTGTCTTGGTGGCCTTCATTTGGGCAGAAAGGCAGGGTATAACTGGTGTTAATTAAATAAAATAAATTTAAAATATGTCCTGCTGATTTCTGAATATTGTCATATTCACAATAGGTGGGCATTGTTGACATGATATCACACAGCAGAATAAGCAAGTGATTGAGCCCAAGGACGTTGTATCTTGTATTAATACTGCATGTGTCCATTTTTGAGATAAAACATTACAGAAAAACAGCATTAATCTTTCTTGGAAAAGTCTTGAGAAAGCCATAAAAGTATTGTTCTTACCTAACACTTCAAACAACAGTAGTGCTTTGTGAGCGTATTGACTCCAGTGCTTCATGCTCTCAATGACAACAGACAGGATTCTGAGCGAATTGTCTTTTTCCTTCAGCCTGAGTTGAAAGGGTGGCACTTTCTTTTCACATGGAAAGAAATAAAGAAGTTGTCAGTGAGAGACTTGTGATGTGTGGGTTTTTAGGTGAGTATATATCTTTGTTTGATGCCTTGAAATGATCATTGCTCGTTCTTCTTCCCCTGAATCTTATTTTGGAGATGCAGGTGGCTGTGTGTGCAGGAGCGAATGCACACCAGAGTGATATTTCTGACAGTTCTGAGCACAGCAATTTCACCCTGTTCAGGCTAGTTCCTCCAGGGCAGTTTCATAGCCTGACATGAGGAGCGCTGCACCTTCTAGGCAGCATATAATTTCATTTTATCATTCCTGTGCAAGACAGATAATTTTGTACTTTTCTAGGTACAGTAAAAGTTATTTATCTGAAGTCAGAAATAATACACACATGTCGGAAAGGCTAGATCTATACAAAATACACATACATGTTTCACTATGTTCTAAAGGAGGTTAAAACAAAAACACAGGCCCAGGCTTAAAAAAAATAGCAGGGGTGTGTGTTTGAATTTTACCTGAATCATTTTGTCTCCTTGGGCATGCTCAGCTTGTTTCTCACTAGTTTTCTGTTGGTGTGGACTGTGTCTAAATGTGTACGATGTACTCTGACCCAGTAAGCCTCTCGGCGTGGGGTTTGGTAGTTCCGGCGGTCGTGTTGCAGAAGAATAACTTCGTCCAGCTTCTCTATTGCTGCTGTTCTTTGGTGTTGTTGGAGGGCCAGGAAGTTTCTGCTGATGCGATCCTGCTTCTGTTAAGCAACCGGAGCCGTACTCCAGCTTTGCAATCTTGTTGTTTTCGGTTCTGCAGCCAAAAGCCATGCAGTCAATTCTTTGTAGAGTGTTAGGATGACAATTTTTCTCTTCTAGCTTGCAGTGAAATTGTTTTATACAGCTTAATGTGTGACTGTCTATACAATGATTTATTTTAAGAATCCGGCCATTTGAAGTCCTTTCTCCCCTTCTGCCTATATAAATTCCAGGAAGAACTAAAGCGTCTAGGACAGTGATGGCGAACCTTTTTGAGACGGAGTGCCCAAATTGCAACCCAGACCCCACTTATTTATTGCAAAGTGCCAACCCGGCAATTCAACCTGAATGCTGAGGTTTTAGTTTTGAAAACCCGGTTGGCTCCCTCTTCCTCTGCCCCACCTGCTCGAGCAGGGGCCAGCCTGCTCTAGCCTCCACAAGTCCCACGCACACCGCTCTGTGCCTCTCTAGCATCTCTGACTCCTCTGCCCCCACCCCCGGCAGCAGCCACCCGGAGCACAGGCACCAAGCCCGCCAGCCGTCCTCCCTGCTCACTGCGGTGCGCGCACATCATGCTCAGTGGCCCAGGCCAGCCTACGTGTGTGTGTGGGGTGTGTGTGATTTTTTGCCCCCCACATAACAAACTCTGTGTTCACGTGCCCACAGAGAGGGCTCCGAGTGCCACCTCTGGCACCCGTGCCATAGGTTCGCCATCACTGATCGAGGATCATGATTTACTCCAGAGCAATCCCTGTGAAGATTAGCTAAATGACCCCAACAAGAGTGTTTGAAACTGAGGAACAAACTAGATTTTGTATTGTCGAAGGCTTTCACGGCCGGAATCACTGGGGTGCTGTGTGGTTTCCGGGCTGTATGGCTGTGTTCTAGCAGCATTCTCTCCTGACGTTTCGCCTGCATCTGTGGCTGGCATCTTCAGAGGATCTGATAGTAGGAAAGCAAGTGGAGTATATATACCTGTGAGCAGTAGTGGGATTCAGCAGGTTCGCACCACTTCGGCAGAACCGGTTCTTAAAATGGTGCTTGTAAACAATCAGTTGCTAAATTATTTGAATTCCCACCATAGGAACCGGTTGTTAAATTATTTGAATCCTACTACTGCCTGTGAGTGACATTAAGATAGCAAGATATATATACTCATGGGTATATATACTCCACTTGCTTTCCTACTATCAGATCCTCTGAAGATGCCAGCCACAGATGCAGGCGAAACGTCAGGAGAGAATGCTGCTAGAACACGGCCATACAGCCCGGAAACCACACAGCACCCCAAACTAGATGTTGACCCAAATGTGTATTTAGTTTGTCCTTCCGTCCAGATATGATGGAAAGTGCCATCAAGTCGCAGCTAGTGACCCCTCGTGGGATTTTCAAGGCAAGAGACATACAGAGATGGTTTGCCATTGCTTGCATTTGCATAGCAGCCCTGTTATTCCTTGCTGGTCTCCCATTCAAATGTTCACCCAAGGCGAACCCTCGTTAGCTTTCAAGATCTGATGAGATCAGGCTAGACTGGGCCATCTAAGTTGGAACAGCTTCAGATAACTGGTTGCCAACAGTGTGTCTATTTGAAACGTGGCATATTTGGGGGAGGGGGGGGTGAACTTAATAGCCTTAAGATGTAATTCCTTTTTTCCACTCTTTGAGTCCTTTCTAATCTGTCTTCCTTCTGCCTGTTTATTTACCTTCTCAGTTATTAGGATTTTTTTTCCGTAAACCATGTCACCTTGTTTGTTCAAAATATTTACCTAGAGCAAAACTAATTTCAAGCTGAAATACAATCAAGACAACATAAATCAATAAAAGAACTTGGCTTTGCATAATGACCCAGGTCAGCCAAATGCCATACAGCACAGATGTCAAACTCACGGCCCTCCAGATGTTCATCAACTACAATTCCCATCAGCCCTTGCCAGTATAGCCAATGCTCATGTTGGGAGGGACTGATGGGAATTGTAGTTCATGCACATCTGGAGGGCCACGAATTTGACACCCCTGCCATACAGAAATATCTTCAGTCTTTTCAAAACCCTAACAAAGATAGAGGTTTCCTAACATCTTCAAGAAGGAAGTTCCACTGTTTAGCACCTACAACTTTAAAGGTTCTTTTTTTCTAGCTATCAACGTGTTCGTGAGATTGAATAGCAAGTAATTGCTGGGCTGCTTCATACAGCAAGATCATGCAGGAGATCCAAGGTCAAAATCAGCACCTTGACTTGAGTTCAGAATCTGATTGATAGACAATGTAACGGGTGCAGAACTGGCCAGATATTTTCATCTTGCAGGAGAACAGCAACTGCATTTTGCGATGATTGAAACTTCCACGATAGCTTCAGACATATCTCGGACATAGAATAGAAATCAACCAAAGCCTGGTTCACACATGCAAGAGAATGATGTTATGTTCTGAGGTAACAGACTAGACCAGACTTCTATGGACTGCAAGCAAGTGATGAATCTTCATGCAAACAGAAGCTAGCAGAACAGGTAGAGAGAGGTTTTATTTCCCCTGCCCTTTCCTTGCCATGCTGATTTTCTGCTTGCAAGGATTTTGTTAACATACAGGAACATTCCAAAATGTGACCATAAGTGGTATGGTACATTTTACTGCCTCATTGCTCCCTCATTCCCTACATGTATGAGCCACTCTTCAGTATCTGACTTCAAAAGTTAGGTGTGTAGATCACAGTGAACCAAAGCTTCACGGCCAGTTCAGACTTTTTTCATCACTAGAATGAACAATATCGGGTCCTCAACTGTAAATAAATATAAATCATTAACAGCGCTACCAACCTCCAGTGGTTCACATTCCTTCCTGCACTTGATTCAATAGGCTTGGATGAGGTTTGTTGTTTTAATAGAGGAGATGGCATGGAAAGCTCTGTTGGACTTCAAAGACACAATATTAAGAGATTGTGTGAGACAATACGGGCGTAGTCAGTTTTAAAAATATTTCCAGATTTTTGAGAAACCATGGAAAAATAAGATCTACGAGATTGATTTCCAGTACAATGGGATAAAGGAATCAAGAAAGTAAAAGTGGGATTTCCCCAGAGGTGGGATCCAGCAGGTTCTCACAGGTTCCCGAGAGTAGGTTACTAATTATTTGTGTGTGCCAAGAGCGGGTTACTAATTGGTGATTTTGCCACGTGATTTTGGCCTTAGTTACGCCCCTCCTCTCAGCAGTAGTGTGCAGAACTTGAAGCAGTCTAGCAGGAGGTGCACCGGCGTGCGTGGCAGCCTGCACCTGCGTGCATTCATTTCCCACCCAAGGACCGGCGCAGCGGCTGCGTCCTTGCCACAGGAATGCCCCGCCCCCGTCATGCCCGGCCATGCCCCCGTCGTGCCCCGCCCAGCCCCATTGGCGCTACGCCACAGTTTGAATCCCACCTCCATGGGAACCTGTTACTAAAAATGTTGGATTCCACCACTGGATTTCCCCCTTACATACTCAACACTTGCTGTGTTCTGTAGCTGAGTCGGTCGTGGCCTTGCAGCTTCCCAGCCAAAATCTTTAAAAATCAAAGGACATGGAACAGTTAATGAACCATAAGTATGCAATTTTGCAATAGCCAGTTTGAGTCCTTGCCAAGCGTATCTGTGGACTGTACTGTCTACATCCCTCCATCTTTGGTTATTTTGCTTCTGTGCTTATAACAAGGATATGCTCTCTTTCTCTCGCACGTATAGAGAACATTCCCCAATATTTTTATTTATTTAAATTTCTAGCCAGCCCTTCCCATCTCAGGATTGGGACGGCTTCCAACTTTACATATCCAATAATTATAACATCTATCAGTTAAAAATTGTTAAAACATCTGTCCACGAAGCCAAGATGGCGAAATATCCCTATCACTGAGCCCCACTAATCTTAAAGGAAGGCAAATTAAACAAAACAAATTATCTGGATGAATGGGGATGGAGGGGGGGAAGCCAAGGTGGTAACCTTTGCTGCCTCAACCATATGCATGCAACAGCTCAGTCTTACAGGCCCTGCAGAATTGCATTAAATCCCGCAGGGCCCTTGTCTCATTGGACAAGAGTGCTCCACCAGGCTGGGGCCAGAACTGAAAAGGCCCAGATTTGGTTGAGGCCAGCCGGACTTCCTTTGGGCCAGGGACCACAACTAAGTTTTTACTGGATGATCACACTGTCTGTCAAAGACACTATAGCTGTTAGTTCTATAGCTGTTGAAAGGAATCTTCAGGTGAGCACTGTGGAAAGTTGGTGGGATACAGCAGGTTCTCTCAGGTTTCCGAGAGTAGGTTACTAATTATTTGTGTGTGCCGAGAGGGGGTTACTAATTGGTGATTTTGCCACGTGATTTTTGCCTTAGTTACGCCCCTCCTCTCAGCAATAACGTGCAGAACTTGAAGCAGTCTAGCAGGAGGTACACCGGCGTGCGTGGCAGCCTGCGTCTGCGTGCATTCGTTTCCCACCCAAGGACCGGCACAGAGGCTGCGTCCTTGCCACAGCCCCGCCCAGGAATGCCCCGCTCCGGAATGCCTGGCCACGCCCCCTTTGTGCCCTGCCCAGCCCCATTGGCGTTACGCCACAGCTTGAATCCCACCACCATGGGAACCTGTTACTAAAATTTTTGGATCCCACCACTGTTCATGGCTAAATTATTCAGAATAATCCCCGGAGCCCTAAAAATATAATATAATTACTTATAAGCAACTGTCAGTATAATGTATTGATTTCTGTATAAGTAGACATCCACTGAGCAAGTGGAATAAAGGCTACTATTGCCTTTTTTAAAAGCTGGGTAAGCAATTATTTTATGGGTTGAACATTACCATTTTCCCAAGGCAGCATTTTGAAAGCACCGTGCAGCCGAAAAGTAGCTCATTCACTAAGGAAGAGTTCTCTCTCTCCTTTAATCCAACAACAATTGGATTAATTATTATTACAATAATTAGTTCTGCCAGAATTCTTTATTGTAGCCATTTCAAGCCCATGACAGGCAACAGGCATATTTTCTCTGAGTCTATGATAATGCACTAAAAATTCTGCTTCTTATAACAAGGAGTCTCATCTCAAAGAAAAAGGGCACAATTTCACGACAATTTATGTGAAAGTTAACATTCGTTCCACTTCATTTTTGAAACAAAAAAAAAATGTGCGATACTTTAACAATTGGTACAAATTACCCTGCAACTTTATTTAAATGTTCCAACCATAATAAACTATGTTGAGATGGGAGTTTTGGGGGTGATAAAATACTGAACTCTAATTACCTGCTAGCATGGTAGAAAGGTCCAAAGGATCTGTTGTGTTGCTGGTACCTGCCTCATTTTTAAGAGGGTTTGAAGTGAGTGGTTGTCTGGTTCTCTTCTTCTGGTTGAACAGTGGCACAGGTAGGCAGCCTAAAAAGGTAGATTTGCTGTAGTATCTACAACTGGTAAATTGTTAAATAGTTTGTTATCTTATAGTACGTATCCAATCTAGCAGTTTGCGGTGGATGAGGAGGCACAGAGCTATTCATGAAACTCCCCTGTTTCTGAGAGCTATGCCATTTACAAAGGATTAAGAACATAAGAACAAGCCTGCTGGATCAGACCAGAGTCCATCTAGTCCAGCACTCTGCTACTTGCAGTGGCCCACCAGGTGCCTTTGGGAGCTCACGTGCAGGATGTGAAAGCAATGGCCTTCTGCAACTGTTGCACCCGTTCACCTGGTCTGCTAAGGCATTTGCAACCTCAGATCAAAGAGGATCAAGATTGGTAGCCATAGATCGACTTCTCCTCCATAAATCTGTCCAAGCCCCTTTTAAAGCTATCCAGATTAGCGGCCATTACCGCCTCCTGTGGCAGCATATTCCAAACACCAATCACACGTTGTGTGAAGAAGTGTTTCTTTTTATTAGTCCTAATTCTTCTTAATTCTTTCCCAGCATTTTCAATGGATGCCCCCTGGTTCTAGTATTGTGAGAGAGAAAAATTTCTCTCTGTCAACATTTTCTACCCCATGCGTAATTTTATAGACTTCAATCATATCCCCCCTCAGACGTCTCCTCTCCAAACTAAAGAGTCCCAAACGCTGCAGCCTCTCCTCATAGGGAAGGTGCTCCAGTGTTCAGTTAATGGATAAATGTTCTTCTTTTTTTAAAATACTGCAATTCATAAGGCCAATAAAGGCTTCTGTCTGCCTTTCTGTCGTTTACAAAGGACGGATGCCAGGAGTGGACTGGGATGTGAAAATTGCCCTGAAACAACCACAACTGCACTGCAGGAGAAACTCAGTTCAGTGACACAAACAGCGACATGAAAACTGGCACCAGTGCAGGATACAATTGACGAGCTGACTCCCATCACCATTGCCGATGAAGGGCCTGAGCCAATTGGTTCCTGAGGCATCGGTAGAGTTGCCGGGGCTTGGCTCTGCCTGCTTCTTGCTGCCAGTGATCCTCTAGGGCAGGGGCACACTGCAAAATGTCCTTCAAAGGCGAATCTGCCTCTGAAGGATACTGTTTCTTCCATTGGAATGAAGAGAACGGTTTCTTCCATTGGAATGAATGGTGCAAGCTGCAAGGTTAGGAGCTCTTTGCACTCATGAGCACTTACACTGCAGTTCAGTTTCCTCACTGTATATTAGGCGGACCTGCTGGTGATCCCTGGCTCCAAAGCGATCCGGCTGGCCTCTACAAGGGGCAGGGCCTTTACTGGCTGGCCCCTACTTGAGCCAGACTTGACCCCAGGTGAGATCAGGGCCCTGCGGGACATACAGAGTTTCTGCAGGGCCCTGTAAAACGGACCTGTTCTGCCAGGCATTCGGCCAGCCGGGATAACATTGAAAACTTGCTGTAAACATCTGGCCTCCCGTGGGCACATGGAAGGGGGAGGGAGGGACTTCTGATGCCATCTGAAATTTATGCAATTTATGGTTCTTTAATTAGTGGGGATTGATTGTTTTTAGCTGATTTTCAATGTTAGATATGTGATTGTTGGACACCACTCTGAGCCCCTCGGGGGAGAGCGGTATACAAATAAAATAAAATACATTAATGTGGCAATAGTGTGGCATGTTATGCAGCAGCCCAAACAGACTCTTTTAGCCCAGGCGTGTCAAAACTTGGCTGCTAAGCTAGGTTGACCAGACGTCTCGCTTTTGGCGGGACAGTCCCGCCTTCACACAATTTGTCCCGCGTCCCACGGGTTAGTTCCATTGTCCCAATTTTGGGGAGGCTGCTGCACTGCCTTCTGGGGCGCAAGGCAGAGCGGCAGCCTCCCAGCATGCTTGTCAGCAGCAGAACCCACGGCCTTCTGGGAAGCTGTCACAGAGGCGGGAAGCGGCAATTTTAGAAGGCAGTCGCGGCTCCTGTGGCTGCACGCGCGATGGCCTTTACCCCGTCCCGGTTCACAAAGGTGACCATCTGGTCACCTTATGCTAAGCAGAATCAGCCATGGTCAGTACTTTAATAGCAGACCTCCAAGGAAGGCGGCACTGGCAAACTACCTCTGTCTCTTGCCATGGATGGGTTGGTTGTGACTCGAAACATGTTTTTCATGCAATATGTGCCGTGTGGACCATCTAATCATATACATATTGCTGCATAACTTAATCTGTTTCTATTTGGCAACAGGAGATGGCACTGCATTGTCAAGAGACGCAGGCTTTTTATAGCGGTCGTGTGGCATTTAAAAATGCCTGTCCTTGCTCTAAAGAGCCTGCAGTTTGAAATTAAGTAGGCACTGGGGAGAAGGGGAAAGACAATAGCCCTGTTCACAAGTTATAACGAACGCACATAGGATCTGTGTGCAATTTACCCTTCATTTTTCTTCATATGTGTGTCAGTCTCATGTTACAGTCAACACAAATAGAGTTGAATGCATGTATCCAAGTAGCGGTCCCTGGTTGGTTTCGTGTGTAAAGTGAATGTGTTTTGAAATCTTTGCTTTTACAAGAGCAGATTCTGCAAAGGTGGGATGGATGAACCTTCCACGGTAACATTTGACGACTAGAGCCAATGGTGGAGTTCGGCAGGTTTTATACCGCTTCGGTAGAACTGATTTTGCATTTGAAATGGTGGCATGGCAACCAGTTGTTAAATTATTTGAATCCCACCACCGGAACCGGTTGGCAAATTGTTTGAATCCCACTACTGAACAGGGCTACCATTATTGTGGGGTAGGGGGTAGAAGGAAGTTTCTGCCTGCCAAGACATTTCACATACTAACAATTCTTAAGCTATTTCAGCCCACGCTGACAGCACGGCCTAGGAATGCCCCATTCTATCACAACAGCATGCATGTCGCTAATAATCTGAGTAATCTAATAAAATACTGATACCTGCTGTAGTACGAGTTGAACTGTCAGTGAAGTTCCTCTTCATTTTTTTTCAACACTTCTGCACACACAGAAAATATTTTTTGAGTATCTCCCTGTCTTTCTCGATGAAACATGAAGCTGGCTTTTAAAGACTAATATAAAAAGATTAGCAAAGCCTGGCGTTGTTTGTAGATGGATTGTGCTAAAATTGCTTGATGGAAAATAGCATGTATACTACCGTGTTTTCCCAAAAATAAGACAGTGTCTTATATTAATTTTTGCTCCCAAAGATGCGCTATGTCTTATTTTCAGGGGATGTCTTATTTTTTTGCTCCATAACTGCATGCTCTGGTGTTCTGTTTGATGGGCATGCTTCCAAACAAAAACTTTGCTACGTCTTACTTTTGGGAGATGCTTTATATTTAGCACTTCAGCAAAACCTCGACTACGTCGTATTCTCAGGGGATGTCTTATTTTTGGGGAAACAGGGTAGCAACCATGTGCTGTGTGGCAGTAGGATAGAGGGACCTGAATTCAAATCCATATTCAGTTGCAGAATTCACTTGGGGACTTTGAGCCAGCCCCTCCCGCTCAGGTGCACCTACCTCACAGGGTGATTGTGGAAATAACATGGAGGAGGAAATAATTGTGTAAGCTGTTACCCTGAGTTCCTTGGGAGGAAAGCCTGGCTGGAAATTAAAATGAATTGATGTAACTATATAGATATTAGAGTACAAAACTGGGCTTTTATTATAGAAGAATGCAAAGAAAATACATTCAATATTGCAAATGGATTGTCAATCTAGAATTCTGAGACTCTATTTAAAGCAAAATGTTTGAGGGGGTTATTATCTTACGAAGCACAAGATAATATTAATCCATCTACTACACTCAAGCAATAATTCATGATTCATCATTATTATCAGCATGTTATTATGTAATTGAGTCTTTAACTTCAGCATGATGCTCATTTTAGAAATCAGTATTTAATAGACACGAATAAGGGGCAGACTGGGTTTCTGTGATCTAAACTTTGTCTTTTTTAAAATTCCGCTGTTATCCATGCTGTCCTGAACTGCCAGAAAGAGTATAATATTCTTTTTTTTTTAAATTCAGACCACCAGACAAAATCTGTCCCATTATTTGCTGCAGCTTTGTGAGGCAGGTTTGATATCCCCCCCTTTCTCTCCTGTAAGGAGACTCAAAGGGACTTACAAACTCCTTTCCCTTCCCCACTCAAAACAAACACCCTGTGAGGTGGGTGGGGCTGAGAGAGCTCTGAAGAACTGTGACTAGCCCAAGGTCACCCAGCTGGCATGTGTTGGGGTGCACAAACTAATCTAGTTCACCAGATAAGCCTCCACAGCTCAAGTGGCAGAGCGGGGGAATCAAACCCGGTTCTCCAGATTAGAGTGCACCTGCTCTTAACCACTACACCACACTGGTTAGGGCAAAGTGAAACGAGTAGGCCATGGTTACCCATTGAGCCTCCTGGCTGAAGGGGTATTTGAACCTAGGTGTGCCTGATCTTACTCTAATCATTATGCCACATCAGTTTCCTAACACTATACAACAACATAAGCCTTTTTGGACTTGTTAACATTTCACCACATGAACGACAAGGATACGCTAAACGCAATACCCCCCCCCCCCCAAAAACACATAGTCCCAATTTCGACTGAAATAGGCAATGTCCATATTTTCAGCTTCAGTACGTGTGAATCAGATCCCAGGACTAGTGGTTTGTGGGGCTGTACTTTTCTGGAACAAGATTTAAAAAGGGGGGAAATTATTCAAGTAAGGGATAGGAAACAAATCTTGGTAGAATGGCAACAGAAGGCTATGAAACAGAGGTCATGCAGCTTTGGGGATAGACAGAATAAACATCTTTAAATGGGTTTAGAGGACCAAATTGTGTTTAAGTGACATATTTAAATGTTCATATCTGCACCTGTGATGTGTCTGGGGATTTATATCAGTTGTGTTCTCCAAGCCCCTGGTCCAACTAAGGATTTTAGGGGCAGGGTCAAATTAAAGAATTATTTTCTTTAAGTAATAAAGAAGAAATTTAGAGAATTTTAAGTCTTAAAATAAAAGATTTTTTCCCTGCTGAAATTGACATCCTTAAAAGAATAAAACAGTGCTTTTGCGTTTTGTTATTTTCTTCTCAAAAGATGACACCACACCTACATGTGCAAATGGAAAGCCCTTAAACCATTTTTCAATTAAAAAACAGGTTAGCGAACAGCTCCAGGTTATCAACCAAGCTCCGGTTTGCTTTTAAAACCGTGGTTTAATATTTAGCTTCCAAAAATATTTTTTATCGCTTATATTGTATTTATGAAACCTTATATTGTATTTGTTTTATGTCTCATTGTACACCGCCCAGAGCCCTTCAGGGGTTGGGCAGTTTATCAAGCCTAATAAATAATAACAACAACAACAACAGCAACAGTAACAACCACCACCACCACCACCACCACCACAACAACAATAACAACAGCAACAACAACAACAGCAACAACCACAATAACAACCACAATAACAATAACAGCAACCACAACCACCACCACAACAACCACAATAATAATAATAACAACAACCACCACAACAGCAACCACCACCACCACAACAACAATAACAACAGCAACAACAACCACAATAACAACCACCACAATAACAACAACAGCAACAACCACAATAATAATAATAATAATAATAATAATAATAATAATAATAATAATAATAATAATAATAATAATAATAATAATAATAATAATAATAATAATAATAATAATAATAATAATAAACAAATTAAACTTCAGCATACTTTGTATCCGTTTTGGGAAGGGGGGAACCCACTAGTGGTATGTCAGAAGGGGGGGAGGGGATCCAGTAAAGGCAAACAAACCAAAACATGCGGACCAAAACATGAGGAGAAATGATGCTTTAACTGATGTCTGTTTCTGAGGTGAAATAGACTAGCATGACAAACTGCATAAAAATGGGCGGGAAAGTGCCAAAATCCTCTCAGCACCGCTCAGCGTGAGGCGAAAAGTCAAATTCCGAGGCGCTTTTTCCCCGCCTGAGGGAGTTTCTTGCCTGGCAGAAAAGCGTCAAGCGAAACCTCCAGATTCGTTGAAGGAGGGTTTAAGATTTGCAGAGTGCAAGACTCGGAGGAGGAAGGTTGGCCTGCGTTCGGCTTTCTTTTCTTTTTAAATGTCAAGAGGTGGCCTGTCAGCTCCTGAGGGGGAAAGATGGCCTCAGACCCAGGCGCTCTGATCCGCTTTAATAAACAGTTGTCATTTCAAATGTAAACTGCCTTTTCCCCTCTCAGCGGCAGGGGAGCCTTTCTGATCCTTTTTTCCCCTTTTTAGTTCCTTACCAGCCCAGCTTACACAGTCTAAGTCAGTGGTGGCGAACCTATAGCACTCGAGATGTTCATGGACTACAATTCCCATCAGCCCCTGCCAATTGGCCATGCTGGCAGGGGCTGGTGGG